>NC_058088.1:22484290-22834870 GCF_014858855.1 Bufo gargarizans | reverse complement strand
TGTATGAAGAAAGGTGCTCTGGTCTGATGAGACTAAAATTTGACTTTTTGGCCATCAAATAAAACGCTATGTCTGGTGCAAACCCAACACATCACATCACCCAAAGAACCCCATCCCCACAGTGAGACATGGTGGTGGCAGCATCATACTGGGGGGACTGGGAAACTGGGTGGAGGGAAAGATGAATGGTGCTAAATACAGGGATATTCTTGAGCAGAACCTGCCCCACTCTGTGCGTGATCTGAGGCTAGGACGGACGTTCACCTTCCAGCAGGACAATGACCCCAAACACACGGCTAAAGCAACACTTGAGGGGTTTAAGGGGAAACATGTAAATGTGTTGGAATGGCCGAGTCACAGCCCAGATCTCAATCTAATAGAAAATCTGTGGTCAGACGTAAAGATTGCTGTTCACAAGCACAAACATCCAACCTGAAGGAGCCGGAGCAGTTCTGCAAGGAGGAATGGGGAACAATCCCAGTGGTAAGATGTGGCGACTGCTCAGAGACTTATCCAAAGCGACTTGGAGCTGTGATTGCCGCAAAAGGTGGCTTTACATAGTATTGACTTTAGGGGGGTGAATATTTCTGCACATTGACCTTTTCTGTTATTTTGTCCTATTTGTTGTTTTCTTCACAATAAAAACAAAACAAAAAAAATCTTCATAGTTGTGGGCATGTTCTGTAAATTAAATGATGCAAATCCTCAAACAATCCATGTTAATTCCAGGCTGTGAGGCACCAAAATACGAAAAAAAAGTCAAGGGGGGTGTGAATACTTTTAAAAGGAACTGTATGTCACAGGCAATGCCAGCAATTCAGGAAGAGTCAGTCATGAGACAAAGGTCTGATTGGAATTCTCATACCCATGTGGTGACACTGGTAAACACAAGCACCGTGCTCATTTCTGGCTTATTACAGATGCACATGTGCTTCCTGGTAAATAATGCTGGTTTGGAGTCTAACGTCCTCACAACTTCTTATCGGTCAGGAGTATTGGGGCAGTGCCCAGGGGCTGATGGTTGTTGGGGGTCCAGATCTTCTAGAAATCCTAAGATGGCCATATAAGGCTTAACCGACAGAATCTGGTGGAACTGGCCAGTTATCTAACTGCAGTCGTCAGAGGAATAAAGCATCGGGCTGATGGATGTCAACATGACCAATCCTTTTGTGCTCATAGAAAATAAGCTGCTGTCAGTACCTATTCAGAACACATTCATGCACCGCCACGCCGAGAGTACATGGGTATTGGTGGGGTCGGGAGGGACCGCAGAGTAGAGATCATAAGAGGGTCAGCACACTGGTCAGAAAAGGAGCAGCGGAGTATTGAGGAGTATCATTTCTTTTGTTTTCGTCCATACTAGCCAACTTCATTAATACCCCAGGACTATATGCTTCTCATCATGCATGCAGCGACATCACCGGCGCCAGATGTGTGGGCGTCGTGTATGCCGACCAGGTTTCTTGTTTATGGTAATCCTCATTCAGACGGCTGCATGTTTTTTGCTGTCCGCAAAAATACGGGTCCGTTTTATTTTTACGGACAGTTCGGCATGTCCGCAAACAAACAAAAAAAAAGGATTGCATTCCGCATTTTTACGGACCCGTAGGCTTCAATGAGGCCATGTACTATTTTTCACTGACAAGTATAGGACAGAGCCGTGAAACGGAAGAAAAGATGCAGACAGCACGCGGTGTGCTGTCCGCATCTTTTGGGGGCCCATAGACAAAATTGCGGTTTAGATGGGGAAAGCAACATGCGGCCGTCTGGATGAGTCCTAAGCGTCAGGGTGAGGTCAGTAGAGGGTTAACATTTATGTACTGAGAGCATGAAATAACACTTCTTCCACTCCCTTTCTGTATTCTTCTCACGTGCCACAAACGTAATCATGGATAATTAGAAAATGCAAAAGCGAGATGCAAATTCTTGTGCCGTGAATTCTCAGATACTTAGGTGATGTGATCCTGAGCTTTAGAAGTTCTGAAGGCTTAATTATAATTATAGGGTATTTACTGTCCAACTGCAGTACCACTCCTAACCACTGGGAGTGCTATACTGTGCTGACTTTATTATAGTGGCCTGGGATGCCTGCTGCAGGGTACATGGTGTGTTCTATGTCTATTACCCTCTCTGATAGCCAGAAGAGCCACGTTTTAGTTCAAAAGCATGTTATTGGTATTAAACTGGTGTCCGTGCTCAAATCCGTGACGAGGTGGTCAGTGATGCCGTCGTGAAGATGTCCGTAAAGGATCCGTGTGTTGTCCATGTGTTCTTTTTTTGCCGTCCGTGTGTCATATACGTGTTTCACAGACACTGCAAAATAATTTTGAAAGCATCTTTTTTTTTTTTTACAATTTTTTTTTTGCGGCCTGTATTCGGAACCATTGACTTCAATGGGGCTGCAAAAAGAATATGAAATGACTCTGTGTGCATTCCGTTTCCATATGTCTGTGTGTCCTATCCGCAAAAAAAAAAAAGGACAAGGATAGGACTCTTCTATTAGGGACCAGCTGTTCCGTTCCACAAAATAGGGAACGCACACGGCCGCTATCCGTGATTTGCGGACCGCAAAACAACAACGTGTGCTATCCATGGAGAACACGTACTGCACGCGTACGTGAAACGCTGACGTGTGAGTGAGGCTTTACACTGTGCCCGGATGAGAGTTGTAATGTATAGTATGAGATATACGTCATGCAGGATGTGCGTTCTACTGAGCAGGATGAGAGTCGTACTGAGCAGGATGAGAGTTAGGGCTCATGCACACAAATGTATTTTCTTTTTTTCCGTGTCTGTTCGCTTTTTTTTGCGGACTGTATGTGGAACCATTCACTTCAATGGGGCCACACAAAAAAAAAAACGTAGTTACTCTGTCTGCTTTTCATTTCCGTATGTCCACATGTCTGTTCCGCCAAAAAATACAACATGTCCTATTATTGTCCGCATAAAGGACAAGGATAGTGCTGTTCTATTAGGGGGCGGACGTTCCGTTCCGCAAAATACAGAACGCACACGGACGTCCTTGTTTCGCGGACCGCACGGTCCTGTGCATGAGGCCTTATACTGTGCAGGATGAGGTGGAAGACGTTGGTCAGACACTCCTAGCTGGAACGTAGAACACATCTCATGACACCATATGACTGCACACAGCAGCGGCAGCGGCACACTGTGTCATCTCCTCAGCGGTTTATCCTCAGATCACTTTTTATTTTCTCAGACGACGATAATATTTTCTGTTTTGTCACTTGGTGACTGCTGATGGAAAGTTCTCGGGAGCTCAAAGTCACCCTTGTGTACAACCCTGTGAAGGAGCCCCAGTACTTCTCACAGCTGAGGGTTTGTTACAATTGCATCCAATTCTAACACTTCAGCAGCACAGGCTTCTGGCCTGCCCTGAAAGTGACAATGTATCAGTCTGGAGTCTATATTGATTTGTCTAGATTGGATTCAATTGTAGCAAAGCCTCAGCTATGAAAAGCTACATCCACACACATATATAAAAAAAATCCTTGGGTGCTCAGGACCCGGTCACGTGCCTTTAAGTCATCCTGGGACTTATGGTTCCACCGCTGACGACCTATATTTTTCCCTAGTTCTGCACTCTTGACATGAGCTGAATACAGGATGTAAAGCCACGGGTGTGACTGTGTTGTTTCACATTCCCTCCTTTATTTGGGAGGTCCAGATTCGCAGGCCCTGTCACCCCTCCAGGGGCGGTACCTTACACGGCCACTTACCAACTGCGTGCGTCACTGGGACAATTGCTATAGGTAACAAGTCCCTTATCAATGCACCTCTAAAGAGAGGGAGTGAACAAGGAAAATAACCTGCACTAGGTCAGACTTCCAGACAGACAGGTTGGGCGAGATTCCGTCAGCTGCGCTGGGCCAGATTAGACAGCCTGAAAAACTGTCCGTAAGCTAACAGGCATTCATAAGGAGAGAGACACTCTGCCAAAGCAGGAGCCCCGCGAGAAAAGAGCGGCCAAAAATACTGCAAAAAATAATGTAACCTCCATTCCCAGTGATACCAGAAGGTAAGAGATAACTGTGCTACAATAGAGCTCAGAGGAAAGAGGAAAGGAGAGCGGCTGATAAGAGAGAGCACGGGGCGGCCGGTGCCAGCATCCACGAGAGGTGCAAATATTACATCCTGCCACTGCCAGGAACACGCTGGTCAAGAGGGCACAGGCTGACAAGTGGCACACACAGGGCTAATTATTATGTCTATTTTTAAATGATTATGATTTCATTATGTTTGTGTATTTTTACTATTTTTTTTTTACTTTACATCATTATTATTTTATATTGTGTTTCGTAGATTATTAGATCTTTTTTGTTTTATATTTTTATATCAATATTATACAATATGTTCTGTTTTCTAAATGATTACTTTCTTTTATTTTTATATTACTCACATCATTATTATTTTGTGTTTTTATAATATTCAGAAATCATTTTCATTTCCATTGGTTACAACTATTATTTTCATGATTGTTTTATATTAGGTTTTATATTCATTTAGTTTTTATGATATATATAGTTTTTCTTGCTTTATGCTAGTGTTTGATCTGTTTATCAGCCTAAGGCTACATGCATGCGACCTTATGTGTTTTGCGGTCCGCAAAAAAACCTAAACGGATGACATCCGTATGCCATCCGTTTTTTTTGGCGGATCCATTGTAACAGTGCCTAAAACGAACAAGAATAGGACATGTTCTATTTATTTTTTTGTGGGGCTACAGAATGGAAATACTGGAAATACGGTGTGCTGTCCGCATTTTTTGCAGACACATTGAAATCAATGTGTCCACATCCTATCCGCAATAAAAAAACGGAATGGACACGGAAACAAACAACGTTCGTGTGCATGTAGCCTAACCCTTTGCTCACAGATTTAAAACAAAATGGAAATATAATCTAATATATAGATCAATACATAACTTACATACCGTACTCAAACACATAGCAGAGCTGAGTTCGTTCTTGGAGCAGCTTGGGCTCACAATATAGCAATGCAGGTTTACATAGGGCTGCAGGTAAATTTACAAAAATACCTTAACTCACGAAGTGAAATGACTCTGTCGACTCTGCTACATACAGATAAGCATATCTGTGAAATCTATGTGTATAGCAACTCTTTATAATCAGGGGAGACGGAAAATGGTGGCAAACATTGAAATGACCTCCTGACAGCCAAATGCAATAGTGACCACTCTCTACTCATTCTTCTGGATCTCCCTGCAGCATTTGACACTGTAGACCACCATCTCCTACTCAGCATGCTCCAGTCTATTGGCCTCAAGGACGCTGCTTTTTCCTGGTTATCTTCCTATCTCTCTGGCCGCTCTTTCAGTGTATCATTTGCTGGGTCTACGTTCTCTCCCTCTTGCTATTGGGGTTCCTCAGGGTTCATCCTACGTCCTCGCCCCATTTCTCGCTACACAGCCCCAATTGGACAGACTATAAGTAGATTTTGTTTTTAGTACAATCTCTATGCACACGACACTCAACCGTACACTTCATCCCATGACCTCACCGCTGCTGTACTTCAGAAGACCAGCGACTGTCTACTGTCTCTAACATCATGTCCTCACTCTAACCGAAGCTGAGTCTTTCAAAAACTGAACCACTTGTATTTTCTGCATCTACTAACTTGTCTGAACTTGATATCTTCTTCTCAGTGTGTGGCATTACTATAACTCCTGGGCAGCACGCCCGCTGTCTCAGAGTTACCTTTCACACTGATCTTTCCTTCACCGCCTATATTGAACTCATGCCACCTGCACCTCAAGAACATCTCTAGAACTCTAATTGTTGCCCTGATACATTCTAGTTTCGATTGCTGTAAGGCCCCCTGCAGGCGAGCGTGTGCGGGTCAGGTCTGGATGCGTTGCGGACGCGTTCAGTAAAAACTGCGCGATTTCACAAGCAAGTTCATTCAGTTTTGGTTGCGATCACGTTCAGTTGTTATCGCGCGGTTGCAATGCGATTTAATGCATTTTGCATGCATGTTCTAAAAAACTGTCTCTTAGCAACCATCCGTGAAAAAGGCATTTTCACGCAGCTCCATTCACCTCTATGGGGTCAGCGTTGCGTAAAAATCACAGAATATAGAGCATGCTGCAA
This sequence comes from Bufo gargarizans, assembly GCF_014858855.1. NCBI lineage: Eukaryota > Metazoa > Chordata > Amphibia > Anura > Bufonidae > Bufo > Bufo gargarizans. The sequence continues at coordinate 22,828,742 of NC_058088.1, read as the reverse complement.
TTTTCATGCAACACTTGAAAGCCAACGCACATGTACACAGCCCCATTAAAATGAATGGGTCCGGATTCCGTGCGGGCACAAAGCGTTCGTATCACGCATCGCACCTGCACGGAATACTTGCTTGCTCATGTGAAACTCCTTAGTAATTGGCTTCCCCCTCACCAAACATTTCCTGCACATCTATTTACATGTAAATAGATTATTTATCTTTTCAATCGCTACTCCGATGCCTCCGCCCTATACCAGTCATGGCACTGGTTGCCAGTACGGTGTAGAATCCAATTAAGGCCTCTTCACACGAACCTATTTTCCTTCTGTTTTCGTATTTCCGCATATCCGTTCTGCTAAAAGACAGAACTTGTCCTATTATTGTCCGCATAACGGACCAGGATACTACTGTTCGATTAGGGGCCAGTGGTTCTTTTCCGCAAAATACAATATGCACACGGACGCCATCTGTATTTTTTGCGGATCCGTTTTTTTGCAGAGGCCTTAAACTGTTCACTCTCACCCACTCTGCTCTCCACAGTGCTGCAGCCCCCTGCATCTCCTCCCTCATCTCTGTCTACCAGCCTACCCATGCTCTACATTCTGCAAATGATTTACGACCAAGTCTTGAACTTCTCAAGACTTCTCCTGAGCTGCACCCGTTCTTCGGAACGTGCTACCCCAAGCGATTAGGTTAATTCCTAACATACAGTTTTAGGTGTTGCCCAAGAAAAACACATCTATTTAGATTGGCCTAACACGTCTCCTAATCTAACTCTCCGTCCCCCCCCCCCCCCCCAACTTCATCCTGATCCACCACCCAACTGTATGCACCGCACCCCATTCACTTAGGCTGGGTTCACACCTGAGCGTTTTACAGCTTGTTCCTACGCGCTGTAAAACGCTCAACAGGCAAAAACCAATAATTCCCTATGGGCATGGTTCTCACCTGAGCGTTTTACAGCGCGTACGAACGCGCTGTAAAACGCCCTACGCCCAAAGAAGTACAGGAGCTTCTTTGGGGCACATTGTCGCGCGTTCCCGTACATAGACCTAGCGGGAACGCGTGACAATGGGCGTTTGCTTGTTTCATATGCACGTATGTAAACAGCGCTTATCGGGTACGCTTATGTGTGAACCCGGCCTCAGAAGCACCAGAGACCTCGGCTGGTGACCGCTCATGCAGCTTTATATCTACTCCTCCATTTTGTTAAGACGGCCGGACCACTGTACACAACAAGCACTTGTTACCTTCTCTGTCACCCCACCCTCCTCACAGATTGTAAGCTCTTGGGAGCAGAGCCATTATTCCTATTCTGTTTTAATTGTTCACTTGTTTGTTGCTGTTACATGAACCCCTGATTGTAAAGCAAAGCGGAATATGTCAGCGCTGCCTAAATAAAGACTATTAGTATTACTAGTGTTCATCAACCTATGGCTTTCCATCTGTTGCAAAACTAGCCAGGGCATGCTGAGAGTCGTAGTCACAGGTCACAGACCACAAGTCAGCAGAGCCTTTCAGAAACAATTTCCAACACTGCAGAAGAGAGCAGAGGATCCGTTTCATTAGCACTTGGTAGGACTGTATTTCCAGCAATCAACATTTTTGATTACTACTCCTAATGACCGGAGTTGCAATACCATACACATCCTGTATACAAGAGTGGTGCTGTTTCTGGAAAATTCAAAGCCGATCATGGACAAAACTCTAATGAAAATCAGACATTGTATAGTCCATGACTGTCTCTTGCTAACAAAGCTAGAACCAGAGATCTCCCCATTCATTGCTCTGCTAGATTCATATCAAGCTGACAGCTCAAGGGCGGTGTCCTTTCTGCTGCAGTTAACAGCAGGTGGCGCTAAACAGATACATTTTTATGGAATAAGGGCCCTTGCACATGACCGTGTGCCCTCCGAGATATACGGTCCGTGAGCGGCCATATGTCCCGGAGCGGCATTGATCGTGCGCACGGGAGCGCGCAGCATCATAGGTTACAATGATGCCGTGCACGTCGGGCTGCCCGTGGGGCTGTTGTCCTGCACTCATATGATCTTATGAGTGCCCGCGGGCAGCCCGGCGTGCAGAGGATCATTGTAATCTATAATGCAGTGTGCTCCCATGCACATGATCAATGCCGCTCCGGGACATATGGCCGCTCACAGACTGTATGTCTCGGAGGGCATTCGGTCGTGTGCAAGGGCCCTAACTCAGAGGCGGTACACAATTTTTACTGACATGCAATTACAAAAGTATTCTGATCCAAATGCTGGTTTGAAAACTGTAGAATAATCTTTGTGGGACAACCCCTTTAAGCTCAACTCCTCCTCCACATATTGTTCATACTGTCGGTACATACCACCAGGTGTAACCTGTCCAAACAGAGAGTCACTAACAACTCCTGCAGCTGTCAGGACCTGCTGGGGGTTGTGGTTTTGCAACAGCTGGAGAGGTGTTCCACTTGCCGATCAGTGTCCACACAAGGATTATTTTTTTTTGTGAATTAGAACATTTAGAGGCTGGTAACAGATCCTGACTTAGGCCTCATGCACACGACCGTTTTTGTGGTCCGCATCCGAGCCGCACTTTTTGCGGCTCGGGTGCGGACCCATTCACTTCAGCAGGGCCGCAAAAGATGCGGACAGCACTCCGTGTGCCGTCCGCATCCGTTTCACCGTCCCGTGGCCCCGCCAAAAAAATATAGCATGTCCTATTCTTGTCCGTTTTGTGGACAAGAATAGGCATTTCTAAAATGGGCCAATTGCGGAAGGCACACGGCGGCTTCCGTTTTTTGCAGACCGCAAAAAACAGCACGGTCGTGTGAAGGAGGCCTTAGTCCTGCTCACACAGCTGAGGGTTTGTTACAACGTATCCACTCTCTTATCTACACTGATACACGGTAACAAACACACACCTTGTCTGACAAGATTAATGTTTTTTTTTTACCTTTTTTCTGAACCACTTAATAGAATGCATTATCCCTATAGCGCGTTGCATTTTATTGTCAGTGTTATACTAACTTTGACCAGCAGGTTGCGCCAGAGAGGAGCAGCCTATTGGGGAACACTCAAGGCAGGCTTGGGGCCTATACCAGGTCACAGCCAGCCTTTACACACATTGGCACCCCGTGATCGCATTTGCGGGGTGTTGATGGTATGTAAGGGGTTAAATAGCCCGAATCGGCACTCCTGCCAGTCCAGACTGTTATAGCAGGAGCGCAGCTCTCATGTGAGAGCTGAGCCCCCACTCTCCGCTGCACAGGGGACCCATGCAGGGCATAGACCGGGCCGCCATTAAAGGGTGCCAGCACAGCTTAAGGCCCCTTAGTGACCGCTGCAAAAAGGAATATGGGTGATCACTAAGGGGTTAAGGATCCGTTTGTTGATTTTTCTGTTGTTCTGATTGATCAGAAGAACAGAAAACTAAACTGTGATGTGAACCCGTCCTGAGTTAGCAGAGTGAGGCCTCTTTCACGCGACTGTTTTTTTTTCCCGTTTACGTGCCGTTTTTTGCATTCCGTATACAGAAGCATTAATTTCAATGGTTCCGCAAAAAAATTTAATGTACTCCGTATGCATTCTGTTTCCATATTTCCGTTTTTCCGTTCCGTTGAAAGATAGAACATGTCCTATTATTGCCGGCAAATAACGTTCCGTGGCTCCATATAAGTCAATGGGTCAGCAAAAAATAACGGAACACATACGAATGTACTCCGTATGTCTTCCGTATCTGTTCCATTTTTGCGGAACCATCTATTAGAAATGTTATGCCCAGCCCAATGTAATTACTGTATACTGTATATGCTGTACGGAAAAAAGGAACAGAACCGGAAACACTACTGAAACAAAAAACGGAAAAACGGATCCGTTAAAAACGGCACGCAAAACACTGAAAAAGCTATACGGTCGTGTGAACGAGCCCAAAGACACATAGCAGCACAACAGGGAGCAGCCAGCCGAGGGTAAAGGCAGTACAAACGCCAGCTTCTGAGGAAGAAAAGAAAGATTATTCTGGAAGGGTTAAGCAGCCATTACAGGGAGATGCTGGATACGAGACTGTGGAGATAACGCACATTTAAGGCTTTGGGCTCCATAGCATTTTTGTCTGGGCTAGAAGCTTCCGGCTCCCCTGCTGGTCCGTTAAAAGACTACGCCCTGCAGCTGGGCATTGTGGTGCCACACATTCTGGGATAGAATTGCACGTATTGTGCCTACTGCTGAAAGTATGGATATTTTGACATTGTCATTATCTTTAGTGTTGAGCGATAAGGTCCGTCTCCGTACAGTATTAGACTGAGCCGAGGTTAGCTATTCACAAAGTCGCTCGTGACTTCGTTGAATAACTTGGGTAGTTGATTTTTAAAGTGGGAAAACCACTTAAAAACTTGAAACCAAACTCAGCTTTAGTCCTGACTGGTACCTAAGAGCCGAAGCCGAGTTCGGTTTCAAGTTTTTAAGTGGTTTTCCCACTTTAAAAATCAACTACCCAAGTTATTCAACGAAGTCACGAGCGACTTGGTGAATAACTACCTTCGGCTCATCGGAGCCCATACATTCTAATACTGTACGGAGACGGATCTCAGAACAGCATTAATCTGAACTTCTGATCTAGCATCCAAAGCTTGCGTTGCTCAACACTAATTATCTTCAGTAAAGAACTGGTGTTTATTACAAATAAGCCGGGCCTTTTTAGGGATCCCTGCCTCGCACCTCACAACACCACGGGCACCCCAACCACCACCAGGCAGGAAACCCCAAAACCAGGGGAAGAAGGGGTGTGCCCCTCCCCACAACTGTGCATGGCCCTTGGGAGCATCAGAGAAGGTCCAAGGCCACCTCTCACTGACATTACCACTCCCATCCTCTCCGCCCAATATCTCCCTTGCAGGCCGCTACACTGCTGAGTGGGGTGAGGATAAAAAAACACGGAGAACCCTTTAATTCTAACATTTCTTTCCTAATATGTTACTCTACCTTCTCTGCCACTTCTTTACTCAAGTAAAACCTTAGGGCTCATGCACACGACAGTGCCGTCTTTTGCAGTCCGCAAAAAACGGATGCTGCCGTGTGCCTTCCGTAATTTGCTGAACGGAACAGGAGGCCCATTATAGAAATGCCTATTCTTGTCCGCAAAATGGACAAGAATAGGACATGCCTCATCAGCAAGAACTGCTGTCAAGTGTCTCATATTTTGCAAGTGTTTCATGATAACTTATTGGTAATGTCTGAACTTGATGTTTCCACAGATCTCTAATGACTGCATCTTACAATGGAGGATGAACCCCAAACTGCCACCCTTGAGGGTGATGAAGTCTCAGAGTGTGTGATCTGCTTCACGTCATATGACACTCTCTTTCATCTGCCCAAGGTCCTCTCCTGCGGCCATGTCTTCTGCTTGGAATGTCTGTCTAGAATCACAGTGGGATCGACAGAGCCACAATCTCTTCCTTGCCCAATATGTCGGGTTCCAACCTCAGTTCCACCAAAGAAGGGTCCTCCTGCACTGTCTACCGACAAAGACTTGCTAAGAAGTCTCAGCACTTCAGTAACTTGCCCAGCACCCTCCTTGAGATTTAGCCGAAAAAAGGGGCGTTTGTATGTGCCCCAAAATAACAACCTCAGCATTAGCTCTGTCAGCCTTAGTGTAGACCTCGGGCGCCCACCACCGGACCCACATTCTGCTCGAGGACTGTGCCAACTGATGAGATCAGGAGGTTGTGTCTTCTACGGCTCAATTGTTTTAATTGTGGTCCTAACGGTGGCCTTGATCCTGGCTGGAGTCTATATTTTCTACCTACTTCCTTGGCGTTACAGTAATGCTTTAGGCTCACAGCCTGGTGGCTTCAACGAAACCTACACTCCAAATGTCACAACCAACATCCGACCATAGCAAGTTTAATACAATGACCTATCGAAAGCCTTGAACCTTCACTAGTGAGTACATTTTCTGTTGATCAGAGGTATATGATTCTTCTCCATGGACTTTGAGAACAAAACTTGCGCTCTTCATGGTTTCACAATATGGGAGGAGGTGCAACTTTTTTGAAAAAAGGAATGCTGGCTATTTTTTGTGGAGTCTTCTTCACGCCTCAGGTCTGCTGATGTATCACCAGAGATGATCTCTTTCTTCTTGCACTGTTGACTAATTTCAAAATCCTATAATTAGTAAATGATTATATAAAACTTTTCAGGTATTCCATTGTGTTGTAAGGACTGAACAGTACTGTAACCAGGCCAGGTATAAGTCATAGCGCTCCCTGCTCTGAGACAGGCTCTCTTAAATTAACCTCCTCCTTGATGAAGAATTACTGTTTTAAATTATGTCCAACATGGATTTATTTAGGATCTAAATCTGAATACTAATTACAGGCTTTGGGTCCTCCTTGTGGAGCATGAAGAACTGTTGCCATTATAGAGTTGGCTTTTGGTTAAAACCATTTGTAGTGATATGAAGCTTGTATGACTTGATGCTAGGACCATCATGATCTAGAATTGTCTGGGGACTACCATTGTTCCATGCAAGTTGCAGCAAATACAAACGTAATAGGAAAGGAGGCCCCGTTCTGGTTTATATGATGGGACACAAGGGCATGTCTGTGAAGAGGGTGAGCCCATATAGATTTGCACCAGTCATGGGAATTGGTAATTGAACAGACCTGACCAGGGCCTCCTGTCTCCATGGCACCTATAGCAGCCATGAGGGAACCCAGTGGAACATAGCTCCAAGATTAAAGGTAACATCTGTTCCATCATAGGAGTAGAAAAAGGGAATTGAAGCTTTGATGGATTCATCAGATGACTGATGGACCCAGGACCTCTGGTTCCGTCATTGTGTCTGTCATTTTACTAGAAAATAGAGCGATGCACGCTGCTGTATTTTTCCTGGAAAATGTTATGTAATCTGTGACGAAGGCTACAAATGGAGCCTCCATCGCAGATGTGAACAGAGTCATTGTCTGAACCCAGCAGGACTGACTGGCTATGTAATGTGTATGGGAGTGTCCCATCTCTCCCAGAATAGCAGATGCCAGAAGAAAGATGGATCTGGAACATTGAAATCCAACATGTCTGATAGCAGCCATGTGTGAGACAGTGGCTTGTTCGTCCTCTCCCCATGCACGCACAGCCGAGTTGGCCATGTGTTAGGGGGGAGTCGGGAGAAATAGCTGTCAGCCAAACGAACACTCGGCCAACAGCTATCTAATGTGTTCAGCCACTTTTAGGGAACTGGAGTTAGGTCAACTTCCAGAGCTGCCTAAACTAGAGCAGGTGGTAGGTTTGGGTGATCACCTTTTCTGGTCCAGGCCAAGAGATTTCAGAACTAACCTTTTATCAATGGGGAGAGTCCTTAAACTTAAAGGAGACCCTATCATCTTACCAGCTCCATGCAGAACAAGCCCTGTACTGTCGCAGGTTCTAACAGTAGATCCGGCTGTTGTTAGTTGAAGGATAGAACTGAGCATGTGCGACCACCTCAGTAAGGTGGACAGATAAATAAGGAAAATAACAAACAGCAGGTGGAGCTATACAGCTAGATTTTACTAAGAGTCTCTTGCTCTGGAGGACCTGTCCTTTCCTGCATTACACAGACAAGCCATTACTATGAATGGGCACTGTGTAGTACTTAATGTTCCCTGTGGTGGCGCTGCAGGGAAATGGAACACTTACTGCCAGGTTTCCCCACCTGATCGCGTGAGGTCCCAGCTGGGGGACACTATCTGGTCAGCTTATTGTCTAAAGTAGAGAAACCCTTTAAGCAGGTAAACATTTGCAATTTCAAATGCAACTCACTACCTCACTGTGTGACACTCCGTCACCCTCTGTCTCTGCTGGACTCTCGCCACATTAGTGGTACTAGATTGGGACCCCAGTGGGAAAGTGGCTTTATAAGTGTCAGGGTCAACAATCTGGTGGGATGAAGGCCTAAGTGACTGTGAAAGTGCTGAGTCCGGGGGAGTTGCGTATTGTGGGGTGCAAACAGAAGACGGGACCGTGCAGAAACCCCACGACATGTCTGACACAAAGACATCGCTGGTCCCAGGGAAGACTCAGTCCACCTCTTGATCAAGTAGCCTGTGCACCCAGAGAAAATCAAAGGGGTTGTCGAGAATTAGAAAAACGAGAATAGTGCCACAGGTGTACCTTGCTTGAGTCTGGTATTGCAGTTCAGTTTCATTAAAGTAAATAGGGCTGAGCTGCAATACCAGACACCACCTGTGGACACATGTGGCGCTGTTTTGGTAGTATTTCTATTTGGTGGTGCCCTAGGGGCCGCAATATACCAGTGCCACAGGAACTGCTGCCCCGCCACCTCCATTACCTAACTGTATTGCCATAGGCGTGTGCCAAGTTTGCCTATACTGTGAATAAAGTAATGGGGTTAGAGTGGGGGGAGGGGGATGGATGTGTTCTGCGGTCGCCTCTGTCCGCAGGCCTGAAATTGCTGCTTTCAGTAATAATGTGTCTTGAGCTGTGATCAAATAGTGATGGTGTCATTGGGGGTCACTCGCCCCGATCAGGACGCCCATATTCACCCTGCATGTACTGAACCGTATTGGCTAGATTTTGGAATGCGAGCTCCGTGGGTTAGTCCGTATAACAAAATGTGGAGTTTTATAAGAGAAAGGACACCGATCGGCCAATCGGATTCTAGAAGACATTTTTGCTGGCTGCAGCTTTTCCTGTGTATTGTTTCTTTAAATCCGGATCATACAGGAAGAAGATGGCGGTGTCCCTTATGGCAACCAGTCAGAAGCTGGCTTTCATTTTGTAACTGCAATGTTCAAAATAAAAGATGGAATCTGATTGGTTCATGTCGGCAGTCACTTTAGACTTTTTGTTTCTTAAAGGAACCTCTAGTGACGGGTTCTGTCAGTCACATCTCTCAAAGACGTTATACTCAATGTCACTTGAAGGAAATAAAGCCGATGATTATTCAATGTCTCTGCTGTGTTTTTCTTTAATTCCAGCTGTCATCCACCAAACCTCTGCCCTAAATGATGGAGGTAGTAGTAGTGGTTACTACCGGCATATGGAAAAGGTGTTGTCCCTTTAAGAAGAACCTAAATGCTGTGTCACAAATCTATTATCCAGAGCTGAATGACACAATTACAATTTCTGCTCTGGAGGAGTTGTGGAAGCCACCATTTTGCAGATGAATATTTTTCAACTTTTCAGTTGGTAAAATCGGGACATCTAAGCCCCGCCCCTTGGGAAAGCCCTGACACAGCCTGGGAACACCCACTTATGGGTAGGTTTTCAGCCCAGGACAGCGTGAATTTGCCGGGACTGTTTCATCAGAGACAGTCCCGCCAAATTCAGGACTGTTGGCAACTATGCAGAAGCTCTGAACCCAGTCGTCGCCATAACAATTTGGCTTAGTTACCAACAGTCTCTGATTTTCAGAGTCAGTCCCTGCAAATTCTGGCCTTACCGGGCCAAAAGTAGGTGGAGTTTATGTAAGCCCAACCCATAAAAGGGCAGCCCCACCATTCCTGGAAGCAGGTTCTATTTGTCCCTAATAAGTGTGATGGCCCTTGTCAGTGTAGCTCAGATCCTTGCCCTCGCTCATTTTTCCTGCTTCCAACACATCAACTTTGAGGACTGTTCATTTTGCTACCTCTTCACGGGTGCCATTGACATGAGATAGGCTACTCACCTCACCTGGTTTTAATGTTATGGCTGATCGACGTAGATACGCAGTGGCACAGCTGCAACCAATCACAGCGCAGCTTTCACTTCTTACACTGCTCTTGAAAAATTCAACCTGTGCTGTGATTGGTTGCTATGGGCAACAAACTCAGTTTTGCTTTTACATAGCGTCATAAGTCTCTGTATATATGTCTATAAGCCGTAAAGTACTATTCAAAGGTACCCTTCACTATGCCCCAGAGGGACTACAGGTCCCAGCACACCCATCATTTTGTACTCTGCCAATGATTGCTCTCATGCTCCTTTTTGCAGGCGTCTCGAGGAACTTTGTTTTGCCTGCTATTGTCCCCCCTACCTATCAGCAGCACCCTCCGGCCCTGTGGGGGTAAGGGCATAATCAGACGGTGCCATACCGCCCAACATACTAGGCCTTGTCTCTAACTCTGCCCAAAACATAACTATACACACCCAGTCCCCTTAATGCCTCCACATTGTAATTATTCCCCTTTATGCCACCACATAGTAGTTATGCCCACATTGTGTCCCTTACAGTAACAATACCCACATGTACTCCCTCACAGTAGTTATGCCCAGATATGTGCCCCCTCACAGTAGTTATGCCCAGGTATGTGCCCCCTCACAGTAGTTATGTCCAGATATGTGCCCCCTCACAGTAGTTATGCACAGATATATTCCTCTCACAGTAGTTATGCACAGATATGTGCCCCTCACAGTAGTTATGTCCAGATATGTGCCCCCTCACAGTAGATATGTGCCCCCTCACAGTAGTTATGTCCAGATATGTGCCCCCCTCCCAGTAGTTATGCACAGATATGTGCCCCTCACAGTGGTTATGCACAGATATGCAGCTGACAATTACTCAGGTATTAACGCTCAGAAGAGATTTACGGCACACGAGCATGCTATTTAAAACAATCCTTCCCTTTTCCCACAGAAAGGGGAACAATTACCGCAACAAGGCGGCTGCTTATCTCCACAGACATCAGGACTGCAGAGGGATCTGCCTCCCTAAACACAGTCTTTACAGAGTTCATAAAGCTTAATCATTGCAACAGGAAATGTTCTGCAACTTTCTAATGCACTTGTGCTTTTAATTTGTCACCAGCTCAAGATCTCTGCTTGCTGTTTTTGAACGAACACTTGTTTACATTCTGGGGCTGAAAAGCCATCAAAATCAGGTCCCGTGACTCAATCGCAGCAAAGAGACCACAGATGCATGGGGGCGAGCTGTGTACGACTGGTGCTATGTGGCAGCTTTGGCCGCAACGTGCGTTGCATGTCCACAGATCGTAGTGTGCTAATGAAGGGGCCCCCCCAGAGCGTATAGCTTGGGGGGCACATGGTGGCAGGGGCACTGGAGTCATTTTATTGAATTTTAAGGTTTTTGGTTAAATGATGGAGTTTGGTAGGTTTTTCTTTCTCCCCCCCCCCCCCCTTTTTTTTTTCTTTTATTTCAAATTCTAGGACTCTCCTGACAGGAATCCGGTTTGGGCTGGTTCCCTTAGTGATCTGCCTGGATACGGGATGCTGGGAACAGCTGTCAGGATTGGCCAGCTGTTTCTGAGGTGGGAAATGCTGAACAGCTGATTGGCAGCTGTCAGTTTTGAGCGGGAATCATTGTGGATAAAATGACAGCGCACAGATGCCCAGCTGTCAGTTCAAGTGGATCACCCTGAAAGGAGCAGCGCCCCGCCCTCCCTCCCCCTTTATTGTCGTGTTGCATATTTTGGGGGTGATCGGTCACCCAGCTCGTTAATGGTCCATAAAGAGTTAATGAGTTTTAAGTATTTATTCAATTATTTATATTTTATGGTTGGTTTATTTATTGGTATTTATTGATTCAATATTTGGTTAATTTGGTATGATAAATTGGTAAACCCCAAATAAAGCAACACGGCCTATTTATCCCAAACTGATTTGTCTCGTGTTCAATTATTTTAGTGGTAAAGTTATAAGTTTTCAGTAAAATGTGTCCTCTGCCACCCATGAAATTCAATGGGCTGTGCTGAATTTCTTGCTACTGTCATGACGCGGTCATTGCATATTGTGGGTCGCAACACAATCCCATCCCATGTTTTTTTCACCAGGTGCCTTTGCAGGCAATGGGACAGTCGGCTGCGCTATTCCATAAGTAGAAAAAGTTATACTGACATATACCAGCCCGGCCGAGGCCAAGAGGACACCAGGGGGCCTATAAATGTGTTAAGCATTTGTGCCGGGAGCTTTCCAAGTGCAGAAAGGAAATGTGTACTACAAACGTAGGCCTCCTGCACACGACCGTAGGTGTCCTGTGCCTGTGCTACGAACCGCATATGCGGATCCACAATACACGGGGGCGCCGTTCTGTAGGCATTCTGCATCACGGATGCGGACCAATTTACTTCAATGGGTCGCAAATCCGGAGATGCGGAATGGTGCGGACCGGAAGCATGAAACTGAACCCTACGGAAGCACTACAGAGTGCTTCCATGGGGCTTCGTCCCGCAGTTCCGTTCCGCAAAAAGATAAACATGTCCTATCTTTTTTGCGGAACGGGCTGATCGTGGACCCATTAAAGTGAATGGGTCCGCGATCCGCTGCGGCTGCCCCACGGCCGGTGTTCGTGCAGCACTGACCCAAAAATATACCTCATGGGTGAAAAGTTGCCAAGACAAAAACACACTTGTTTGTCCTGCATTTAACATTCTCCATAGACTTTCATGTTGCATCTGAAACTGGCATTTTTTGCATACAAAAATGTGGCAAAAACAACCAGCAAGAAAATTAACCTGAAAACGTCAAAACTCAGCAAAGACAGCCTTAGGCTACTTTCACACTTGCGGCAGTGTGATCCGGCGGGCAGTTCCGTCTTCGGAACTGCCCGACGGATCCGTCTCACAAATGCATTGCAAGAACAGATCCGTCTCTCTGCTTGTCATGCGGACAGACGGATCCGTCTTGTATTTTTTTTCACATTTTTACAGGTCTGCGCATGCGCAGGCCGGAAGGACGGATCCGGTATTTTGAATTACGGATCCGGCACTAATACATTCCTATGGGGAAAAATGGCATTCAGGCAAGTCTTCAGTTTTTTGGGCCGGAGATAAAACCGCAACATGCTACGGGTTTTATCTTTTGCCTGATCAGTCACAACGACTGAACTGAAGACGTCCTGATGCATCCTGAACGGATTGTTCTCCATTCAGAATGCATTAGGATAAAACTGATCCGTTCTTTTCCGGTATAGAGCCCCTGTGACGGAACTCAGTGCCGGAAAAGAAAAACGCTAGTGTGAAAGTAGCCTTACAACTGATACATTTTAGGGCTCTTTCACACTTGCGTTGTTCGGATCCGGAAAAACGCAAGTGAACTGAAAGCATTTGAAGACGGATCCGTCTTCAAAATGCGTTCAGTGTTACTATGGCAGCCAGGACGCTATTAAAGTCCTGGTTGCCATAGTAGTAGTGGGGAGCGGTATACTTACCGTCCGTGCGGCTCCCGGGGCGCTCCAGAATGACGTCAGAGCGCCCCATGAGCATGGATGACGTGTACATGTGATCACGTCATCCATGAGCGTGGGGCGCCCTGACGTCACTCTGAAGCGCCCCGGGAGCCGCACAGACGGTAAGTATGCTGCTCCCCCGCTCCCCACTACACTTTACCATGGCTGCCAGGACTTTAGCGTCCCGGCAGCCATGGTAACCATTCAGAAAAAGCTAAACGTCGGATCCGGCAATGCGCCGAAACGACGTTTAGCTTAAGGCCGGATCCGGATGAATGCCTTTCAATGGGCCTTAATTCCGGATCCGGCCGTGCGGCAAGTGTTCAGGATTTTTGGCCGGAGCAAAAAGCGCAGCATGCTGCGGTATTTTCTCCGGCCAAAAAACGTTCCAGTCCTGAACTGAAGACACCCTGATGCATCCTGAACGGATTTCTCTCCATTCAGAATGCATTGGGATAAAACTGATCAGGATTCTTCCGGCATAGAGCCCCGACAACGGAACTCTATGCCGGAAGACAAGAACGCAGGTGTGAAAGAGCCCTAAACCTGCACTGAAACACTGTAACAAACTATCAGGACCGGAGAGAGATTGGTGCTGCCAACGTGTAGCTCTCTCAGGATTATCTACACTGAATAGAAGTGTAACAAACCCTCAGCTGTGAGAAGTAGTAAGGTTGTACAGGTTTCACCCTCGAGACGTAGGCAAAAATATCCCAAGAACAGCAAACAGAGGATTTGAAAATAGAGAGGAGTTGAAATATAAAGTATATTTAGAAAGTTGTAGACGTTTTCATTAAACTTTATACATAAAATTAATTTTTGGTCCCGTCTGATCCATCGCTGTCCCGATAGTTGTAGTAGTTCCATGTATCAGCCAATCCCGGCTCTCTGTGATTAATCTACAACCTATTCCTGAAGATGCCATAAATCAGTCTGAGAAATTCACAAATTATAGTCGACCCGAGTACAGAAATGTCATTACTCAAAGTGTAATCACACAAATTAACTCCAATTACCCCACGGATGATCCTCTAACCGGTCGCGCATGACACAGAAAAAGAAAAAATTCTGACCCATTAGTCAGTGACTAATTCGCTGTATGTATGGCACATGAGCTGAAACGTGCCTATATATTTGTGTAAGCAAGCAGTGATCTCATAACTCAGACATCAGCTGATGACATCATCACATAAACACGAATACTTACTGTGTTGTCACTGACACATAGATAATGTGCCTATGGTATCCAGTCTCATGTTTCAGGATTTTGCTGACTTTGACATCAACTATCAATGATAACACGTCTAAGAGGAGATCCCCACAGATCATCCAATGTACCGTATACTGTATATACCTGCAGTGTACACATCTCTCCTGTATATACCTGCAGTGTACTCATCAAGAATTATTAGGAACACCATACTAATACGGTGTTGGACCCCCTTTTGCCTTCAGAACTGCCTTAATTCTACGTGGCATTGATTCAACAAGGTGCTGATAGCATTCTTTAGAAATGTTGGCCCATATTGATAGGATAGCATCTTGCAGTTCATGGAGATTTGAGGGATGCACATCCAGGGCACGAAGCTCCCGTTCCACCACATCCCAAAGATGCTCTATTGGGTTGAGATCTGGTGACTGTGGGGCCATTTTAGTACAGTGAACTCATTGTCATGTTCAAGAAACCAATTTGAAATGATTGGAGCTTTGTGACATTGGTGCATTATCCTGCTGGAAGTAGCCATCAGAGGATGGGTACATGGTGGTCATGAAGGGATGGACATGGTCAGAAACAATGCTCAGGTAGCCCGTGGCATTTAAACGATGGCCAATTGGCACTAAGGAGCCTAAAGTGTGCCCAGACAACATCCCCCCCACCATTACACCACCACCACCAGCCTGCACAGTGGTAACAAGGCATGATGGATACATGTTCTCATTCTGTTTACGCCAAATTCGGACTCTACCGTTTGAATGTCTCAACAGAAATCGAGACTCATCAGACCAGGCAACATTTTTCCAGTCTTCAACAGTCCAATTTTGGTGAGCTCGTGCAAATTGTAGCCTCTTTTTCCTATTTGTAGTGGAGATGAGTGGTACCCGGTGGGGTCTTCTGCTGTTGTAGCCCACCTTTCTTTCCCATTCTGACATTCAGTTTGGAGTTCAGGAGATTGTCTTGACCAGGACCACAGCCCTACATGCATTGAAGCAACGGCCATGTGATTGGTTGACTAGATGATCTCATTAATGAGTAATAGAACAGGTGTTCCTAATAATTCTTTAGGTGAGTGTATACCTGCAGTGTACATATCTCTCCTGTATATACCTGCAGTGCACACATCTCTCCTGTATATACCTGCAGTGTACACATCTCTCCTGTATATACCTGCAGTGTACATATCTCTCCTGTATATACCTGCAGTGTAAACATCTCTCCTGTATATACCTGCAGTGTACATATCTCTCCTGTATATACCTGCAGTGCACACATCTCTCCTGTATATACCTGCAGTGTACACATCTCTCCTGTATATACCTGCAGTGTACATATCTCTCCTGTATATACCTGCAGTGTAAACATCTCTCCTGTATATACCAGCAGTGTACACATCTTTCCTGTATATACTTGCAGTGTACACATCTCTCTTGTATATACCTGCAGTGTACTCAACTCTCCTGTATATACCTGCAGTGTACTCATCTCTCCTGTATCCTACAGTGTACACATCTCTCCTGTATATACCTGCAGTGCACACATCTCTCCTGTATATACCTGCAGTGTACTCCTCTCTCCTGTATATACCTACAGTGTACACATCTCTCCTGTATACACCTGCAGTGTACTCATTTCTCCTGTATATACCTGCAGTGTACTCATCTCTCCTGTATATACCTACAGTGTACACATCTCTCCTGTATATACCAGCAGTGTACACATCTCTCCAGTATATACCAGCAGTGTACACATCTCTCCAGTATATACCTGCAGAGTACACATCTCTGCTGTATATACATGCAGTGTACTCATCTCTCCTGTATATACCTGCAGTGTACACATCTCTCCTGTATATACCTACAGTGTACACATCTCTCCTGTATATACCTGCAGTGTACACATCTCTCCTGAATAAACATGCAGTGTAAACATCTCTCCAGTATATACCTGCAGAGTACACATCTCTGCTGTATATACCTGCAGTGTACTCATCTCTCCTGTATATACCTGCAGTGTACTCATCTCTCCTGTATATACCTGCAGTGTACACATCTCTCCTGTATATACCTGCAGTGTACACATCTCTCCTTTATATACCTGCAGTGTACACATCTCTCCTGTATATACTTACAGTGTACACATCTCTTCTGTATATACCTGCAGTGTACACATCTCTCCTGTATATACCTGCAGTGTTCACATCTCTCCTGTATATACCTGCAGTGTACTCATCTCTCCTGTAAATACCTACAGTGTACACATCTCTCCTGTATATACCAGCAGTGTACACATCTCTCCTGCATATACCTGCAGTGTACACATCTCTCCTGTATATACCTGCAGTGTACACATCTCTCCTTTATATACCTGCAGTGTACACATCTCTCCTGTATATACCTGCAGTGTACACATCTCCCCTGTATATACCTGCAGTGTACACATCTCTCCTTTATATACCAGCAGTGTACACATCTCTCCTGTATATACCTGCAGTGTACACATCTCTCCTGTATATACCTGCAGTGTACACATCTCTCCTGTATATACCTGCAGTGTACACATCTCTCCTTTATATACCTGCAGTGTACACATCTCTCCTGTATATACTTACAGTGTACACATCTCTCCTGTATATACCTGCAGTGTACACATCTCTCCTGTATATACCTGCAGTGTACTCATCTCTCCTGTAAATACCTACAGTGTACACATCTCTCCTGTATATACCAGCAGTGTACACATCTCTCCTGCATATACCTGCAGTGTACACATCTCTCCTGTATATACCTGCAGTGTACACATCTCTCCTTTATATACCTGCAATGTACACATCTCTCCTGTATATACCTACAGTGTACACATCTCTCCTGTATATACCTACAGTGTACACATCTCTCCTGCATATACCTGAAGTGTACACATATCTCCTGTATATACCTGCAGTGTACACATCTCTCCTGCATATACATGCAGTATACTAATCTCTCCTGTATATACCTGCAGTGTACTTATCTCTCCTGTGTATATCTGCAGTGTACTTATCTCTCCTGTATAAACCTGCAGTGCACACATGTCTCCTGTATATCCCTGCAGTGTACTCATCTCTCCTGTATATCCCTGCAGTGTACTCATCTCTCATGTATATACCTGCAGTGTACACATTTACCCTGTATACACCTGCAGTGTACACATCTCTCCTGTATATACCTGCAGTGTACACATATCTCCTGTATATACCTACAGTGTATTCATCTCTCCTGTCTATACCTGCAGTGTACACAGATCCCCTGTCTATACCTGCAGTGTACACATCTCTCCTGTATATACCTGCAGTGTACACATATCTCCTGTATATACCTACCGTGTATTCATCTCTCCTGTCTATACCTGCAGTGTACACATCTCTCCTGTATATACCTGCAGTGTACACATCTCTGCTGTATATACCTGCAGTGCACACATCTCTCCTGTCTATACCTGCAGTGTACACATCTCTCCTGTATATACCTACAGTGAACACATCTCTCCTGTATATACCTGCAGTGTACACATCTCTCCTGTATATATCTGCAGTGTACATATCTCTCCTGTATATACCTGCAGTGTACACATCTCTCCTATATATACCTGCAGTGCACACATCTCTCCTGTATATATCTGCAGTGTACATATCTCTCCTGTATATACCTGCAGTGTACACATCTCTCCTGTATATATCTGCAGTGCACACATCTCTCCTGTATATACCAGCAGTGTACACATCTTTCCTGTATATACTTGCAGTGTACACATCTCTCTTTTATATACCTGCAGTGTACACATCTCTCCTGTATGAACCTACCGTGTATTCATCTCTCCTGTATATACCTGCAGTGTACACATCTCTCCTGTATACACTCACCTAAAGAATTATTAGGACCACCATACTAATACGGTGTTGGACCCCCTTTTGCCTTCAGAACTGCCTTCATTCTACGTGGCATTGATTCCACAAGGTGCTGATAGCATTCTTTAGAAATGTTGGCCCATATTGATAGGATAGCATCTTGCAGTTGATGGAGATTTGAGGGATGCACATCCAGGGCACGAAGCTCCCGTTCCACCACATCCCAAAGATGCTCTATTGGGTTGAGATCTGGTGACTGTGCGGCCATTTTAGTACAGTGAACTCATTGTCATGTTCAAGAAACCAATTTGAAATGATTCGAGCTTTGTGACATTGGTGCATTATCCTGCTGGAAGTAGCCATCAGAGGATGGGTACATGGTGGTCATGAAGGGATGGACATGGTCAGAAACAATGCTCAGGTAGCCCGTGGCATTTAAACAATGGCCAATTGGCACTAAGGAGCCGAAAGTGGGCCCAGAAAACATCCCCCACACCATTACACCACCACCACCAGCCTGCACAGTGGTAACAAGGCATGACGGATACATGTTCTCATTCTGTTTACGCCAAATTCGGACTCTACCGTTTGAATGTCTCAACAGAAATCGAGACTCATCAGACCAGGCAACATTTTTCCAGTCTTCAACAGTCCAATTTTGGTGAGCTCGTGTAAATTGTAGCCTCTTTTTCCTATTTGTAGTGGAGATGAGTGGTACCCGGTGGGGTCTTCTGCTGTTGTAGCCCACCTTTCTTTCCCATTCTGACATTCAGTTTGGAGTTCAAGAGATTGTCTTGACCAGGACCACAACCCTACATGCATTGAAGCAACTGCCATGTGATTGGTTTACTAGATGATCTCATTAATGAGTAATAGAACATGTGTTCCTAATAATTCTTTAGGTGAGTGTACACCTGCAGTGTACATATCTCTCCTGTATATACCTGCAGTGCACACATCTCTCCTGTATATACCTGCAGTGTACACATCTCTCCTGTATATACATGCAGTGTACATATCTCTCCTGTATATACCAGCAGTGTACACATCTCTCCTGTATATACCTGCAGTGCACACATATCTCCTGTATATACCTGCAGTGTACACATCTCTCCTGTATATACCTGCAGTGTACACATCTCTCCTATATATACCTACAGTGTACACATCTCTCTTGTATATACCTGCAGTGTACACATCTCTCCTGTATTTACCTGCAGTGTACTCAACTCTCCTGTATATACCTGCAGTGTACTCATCTCTCCTGTATCTTACAGTGTACACATCTCTCCTGTATATACCTGCAGTGTACTGATCTCTCCTGTATATACCTGCAGCGTACTCATCTATCCTGTATATACCTGTAGTGTACTCATCTCTCCTGTATATAACTACAGTGTACACATCTCTACTGTATATACCTGCAGTGTACTCATCTCTCCTGTATATACCTGCGGTGTACTCATCTCTCCTGTATATACCTACAGTGTACACATCTCTCCTGTATATACCTGCAGTGTACACATCTCTCCTGTATATACCTGCAGTGTAAACATCTCTCCAGTATATACCTGCAGAGTACACATCTCTGCTGTATATACATGCAGTGTACTCATCTCTCCTGTATATACCTGCAGTGTACACATCTCTCCTGTATATACCTACAGTGTACACATCTCTCCTGTATATACCTGCAGTGTACACATCTCTCCTGTATATACCTGCAGTGTAAACATCTCTCCAGTATATACCTGCAGAGTACACATCTCTGCTGTATATACCTGCAGTGTACTCATCTATCCTGTATATACCTGCAGTGTACTCATCTTTCCTGTATATACCTGCAGTGTACACATCTCTCCTGTATATACCTGCAGTGTACACATCTCTCCTGTATATACCTGCAGTGTACACATCTCTTCTTTATATACCTGCAGTGTACACATCTCTCCTGTATATACTTACAGTGTACACATCTCTTCTGTATATACCTGCAGTGTACACATCTCTCCTGTATATACCTGCAGTGTACACATCTCTCCTGTATATACCTGCAGTGTACTCATCTCTTCTGTATATACCTACAGTGTACACATCTCTCTTGTATATACCTGCAGTGTACACATCTCTCCTGCATATACCTGCAGTGTACAGATCTCTCCTGTATATACCTGCAGTGTGCACATCTCTCCTTTATATACCTGCAATGTACACATCTCTCCTGTATATACCTACAGTGTACACATCTCTCCTGCATATACCTGCAGTGTACACATATCTCCTGTATATACCTGCAGTGTACACATCTCTCCTGCATATACCTGCAGTATACTAATCTCTCCTGTATATACCTGCAGTGTACTTATCTCTCCTGTGTATATCTGCAGTGTAAACATCTCTGCTGTATATACCTGCAGTGCACACAGCTCTCCTGTATATACCTGCAGTGCACACAGCTCTCCTGTATAAACCTGCAGTGCACACATGTCTCCTGTATATCCCTGCAGTGTACTCATCTCTCCTGTATATCCCTGCAGTGTACTCATCTCTCATGTATATACCTGCAGTGTACACATTTACCCTGTATACACCTGCAGTGTACACATCTCTCCTGTATATACCTGCAGTGTACACATCTCTCCTGTATATACCTACAGAGTATTCATCTCTCCTGTATATACCTGCAGTGTACACAGCTCTCCTGTTTATACCTGCAGTGTACACATCTCTCTTGTATATACCTGCAGTGTAAACATATCTCCTGTATATACCTACCGTGTATTCATCTCTCCTGTCTATACCTGCAGTGTACACATCTCTCCTGTATATACCTGCAGTGTACACATCTCTCCTGTATATACCTGCAGTGTACTCATCCCTACTGCATATCCCTGCAGTGTACTCATCCGTACTGCATACCCCTGCAGTGTACACATCTCTGCTGTACATACCTGCAGTGCACACATCTCTCCTGAATATACCTGCAGTGCACATAACTCTCCTGTATATACCTGCAGTGCACACATCTCTCCTGTATATATCTACAGTGTACATATCTCTCCTGTATATACCTGCAGTGCACACATCTCTCCTGTATATACCTACAGTATACACATCTCTCATGTATATACCTGCAGTGTACACATCTATCCTGTATATACCTGCAGTCTACAAATCTCTCATGTATATACCTGCAGTGTACACATCTATCCTGTATATACCTGCAGTATACACATCTCTCCTGTATATACCTGCAGTGTACTCATCTCTCCTGTATATACCTACAGTGTACACATCTCTCTTTTATATACCTGCAGTGCACACATCTCTCCTGCATATACCTACAGTGTATACATCTCTCCTGCATATACCTGCAGTGTACACATCTCTCCTGCATATAACTGCGGTGTACTCATCTCTCCTGTATATACCTGCAGTGCGCACATCTCTCCTGTATATACCTGCAGTGTACACATCTCTCCTGTATATACCTGCAAAGTACACATCTCTCCTGTATATACCTGCAGTGTACACATCTCTCCTGCATATACCTGCAGTGTACACATCTCTCCTGTATATCCCTGCAGTGTACTCATCTCTCCTGTATATTCCTGCAGTGTACTCATCCCTACTGCATATCCCTGCAGTGCAGACATCTATCCTGTATATACCTGCAGTGCACACATCTATTCTGTATGTACCTGCTGTGCACACATCTCTCCTGTATATCCCTGCAGTGTACTCAGCTCTCCTGTATATACCTGCAGTGTACACATCTATCCTGTATATACCTGCAGTCTACAAATCTCTCCAGTATATACCTGCAGTGTACACATCTCTCTTGTATATACCTGCAGTGTACATATCTCTCCTGTATATACCTGCAGTGCACACATCTCTTCTGTATATACCTGCAGCGTACATATCTCTCCTGTATATACCTGCAGTGCACACATCTCACCTGTATATACCTACAGTGTACACATCTCTCCTGTATATACCTGCAGTGTACATATCTATCCTGTATACACCTGCAGTCTACAAATCTCTGCAGTATATACCTGCAGTGTACACATCTCTCCTGTATATACCTGCAGTATACACATCTCTCCTGTATATACCTGCAGTGTATTCATCTCTCCTGTATATACCTACAGTGTACACATCTCTCCTTTATATAGCTGCAGTGTACACATCTCCTGTATATACCTAAAGTGTACACATCTCTCCTGTATATACCTGCAGCATACACATCTCTCCTGTGTATACCTGTGGTGTACACATCTCTCCTGTATATACCTGCAGTGCGCACATCTCTCCTGTATATACCTGCAGTGCACACATCTCTTCTGTATATACCTGCAATGTACACATCTCTCCTGTATATACCTTCAGTACACATCTCTCCTGTATATACCTGCAGTGTACACATCTCTCCTGTAGATACCTGCAGTGTACACATCTCTCCTTTATATACCTGCAGTGTACACATCTCTCCTGTATATCCCTGCAGTGTACTCATCTCTCCTGTATATCCCTGCAGTGCATGCATCTCTCCTGTATATTCCTGCAGTGTACTCATCTCTCCTGTATATACCTACAGTGTACACATCTCTCCTTTATATAGCTGCAGTGTACACATCTCCTGTATATACCTAAAGTGTACACATCTCTCCTGTATATACCTGCAGTGTACACATCTCTCCTGTATATACCTGCAGCATACATATCTCTCCTGTATATCCCTGCAGTGCACACATCTCTCCTGTATATGCCTGCAGTCCACACATCTATCCTGTATATACCTGCAGTGCAGACATCTATCCTGTATATACCTGCAGTGCACACATCTCTCCTGTATATCCCTGCAGTGTACTCATCTCTCCTGTATATACCTGCAGTGCACACATCTCTCCTGTATATCCCTGCAGTGCACACATCTCTCTGTATATACCTGCAGTGCACACATCTCTCCTGTATATACCTGCAGTGCACACATCTCTCCAGTATATACCTGCAGTACACTCATCTCTCCTGTATATCCCTGCAGTGTACTCATCTCTCCTGTATATACCTGCAGTGCACACATCTCTCCTGTATATAACTGCAGTGCACACATCTCTCCTGTATATACCTGCAGTGCACACATCTCTCCTGTATATCTCTGCAGTGTACTCATCCCTTCTCCATATCCCTGCAGTGCACACATCTCTCCTGTATATGCCTGCAGTCCACACATCTCTCCTGTATATACTTGCAGTGCACACATCTATCCTGTATATACCTTCAGTGCACACATCTCTTCTGTGTATCCCTGCAGTGTACTCATCTCTCCTGTATATACCTGCAGTGCACACATCTCTCCTGTATATACCTGCAGTGCACACATCTCTCCAGTATATACCTGCAGTGCACTAATCTCTCCTGTATATCCTGTAGTGTACTCATCTCTCCTGTATATACCTGCAGTGCACACATCTCTCCTATATATCTCTGCAGTGTGCTCATCTCTCCTATATATCTCTGCAGTGCACACATCTCTCCTGTATATACCTGCAGTCCACACATCTCTCCTGTATATACCTGCAGTGCACACATCTCTCCTGTATATCCCTGCAGTGCACACATCTCTCTTGTATATACCTGCAGTGTACTCATCTCTCCTGTATATCCCTGCAGTGTACGCATCTCTACTGTATATACCTGCAGTGCACTCATCTCTCCTGTATATACCTGCAGTGCACACATCTCTCCTGTATATACCTGCAGTGCACACATCTCTCCTGTATATCCCTGCAGTGTACTCATCCCTACTGCATATCCCTGCAGTGCACACATCTCTACTGTATATGCCTGCAGTCCACACATCTCTCCTGTACATACCTGCAGGGAACACATCTATTCTGTATATACCTGCAGTGCACACATCTCTCCTGAAAATCCCTGCAGTGCACACATCTCTCCTGTATATACCTGCAGTGTACACATCTCTCCAGTATATACCTGCAGTGCACTCATCTCTCCTGTATAACCTGCTGTGTACTCATCTCTCCTGTATATACCTGTAGTGCACACATCTCTCCTGTATATCTCTGCAGTGTACACATCTCTCCTGTATATACCTGCAGTGCACATATCTCTCCTGTATATACCTGCAGTCCACACATCTCTCCTGTATATACCTGCAGTGTACTCATCTCTCCTGTATATACCTGCCATGCACACATCTCTCCTTTATATACCTGCAGTGCACACATCTCTCCTGTATATTCCTGCAGTGCACACATCTCTCCAGTATATACCTGCAGTTCACACATATCTTCTGTATATCCCTGCAGTGCACACATCTCTCCTGAATATCCCTGCAGTGCACACATCTCTCCTGTATATACCTGCAGTGTACACATCTCTCCAGTATATACCTGCAGTGCACTCATCTCTCCTGTATAACCTGCTGTGTACTCATCTCTCCTGTATATACCTGTAGTGCACACATCTCTCCTGTATATCTCTGCAGTGTACACATCTCTCCTGTATATATCTGCAGTGCACATATCTCTCCTGTATATACCTGCAGTCCACACATCTCTCCTGTATATACCTGCAGTGTACTCATCTCTCCTGTATATACCTGCCATGCACACATCTCTCCTTTATATACCTGCAGTGCACACATCTCTCCTGTATATTCCTGCAGTGCACACATCTCTCCAGTATATACCTGCAGTTCACACATATCTTCTGTATATCCCTGCAGTGCACACATCTCTCCTGAATATCCCTGCAGTGCACACATCTCTCCTGTATATACCTGCAGTGTACACATCTCTCCAGTATATACCTGCAGTGTACTCATCTCTCCTGTATATACCTGCAGTGCACACATCTCTCCTGTATATACCTGCAGTGCACACATCTCTCTTGTATATCCCTGCAGTGTACTCATATCTCCTGTATATCCCTGCAATGTACACATCTCCCCTGTATATACCTGCAGTGCACACATCTCTCCTGTATATACCTGCAGTGTACTCATCTCTCCTGTATATACCTGCAGTGTACTCATCTCTCCTGTATATACCTGCAGTGTACTCATCTCTCCTGTATATCCCTGCAGTGCACACATCTCTCCTGTATATACCTGCAGTGTACTCATCTCTCCTGTATATACCTGCAGTGTACTCATCTCTCCCGTATATCCCTTCAGTGCACACATCTCTCCTGTATATACCTGCAGTGTACACATCTCTCCTGTATATACCTGCAGTGCACACATCTCTCCTGTATATACCTGCAGTGTACACATCTCTCCTGTATATACCTGCAGTGCACTCATCTCTCCTGTATATACCTGCAGTGTACACATCTCTCCTGTATATACCTGCAGTGTACTCATCTCTCCTGTATCCTACAGTGTACACATCTCTCCTGTATATACCTGCAGTGTACTGATCTCTCCTGTATATACCTGCAGTGCACACATCTCTCCTGT
This sequence comes from Bufo gargarizans, assembly GCF_014858855.1. Classification (NCBI taxonomy): domain Eukaryota; kingdom Metazoa; phylum Chordata; class Amphibia; order Anura; family Bufonidae; genus Bufo; species Bufo gargarizans. Next base: position 22,803,010 of record NC_058088.1, on the reverse strand, counting down.
ATATACCTGCAGTGCACACATCTCTCCTGTATATACCTGCAGTGTACACATCTCTCCTGTATATACCTGCAGTGCACACATCTCTCCTGTATATACCTGCAGTGCACACATCTCTCCTGTATATACCTGCAGTGCACACATCTCTCCTGTATATACCTGCAGTGTACACATCTCTCCTGTATATATCTGCAGTGCACACATCTCTCCTGTATATACCTGCAGTGCACACATCTCTCCTGTATATACCTGCAGTGTACACATCTCTCCTGTATATACCTGCAGTGCACACATCTCTCCTGTATATACCTGCAGTGCACACATCTCTCCTGTATATACCTGCAGTGCACACATCTCTCCTGTATGTACCTGCAGTGTACACATCTCTCCTGTATATACCTGCAGTGCACACATCTCTCCTGTATATACATGCAGTGCACACATCTCTCCTGTATATACCTGCAGTGCACACATCTCTCCTGTATATACCTGCAGTGTACACATCTCTCCTGTATATACCTGCAGTGCACACATCTCTCCTGTATATACCTGCAGTGCACACATCTCTCCTGTATATACCTGCAGTGCACACATCTCTCCTGTATATACCTGCAGTGTACACATCTCTCCTGTATATACCTGCAGTGCACACATCTCTCCTGTATATACCTGCAGTGCACACATCTCTCCTGTATATACCTGCAGTGCACACATCTCTCCTGTATATACCTGCAGTGTACACATCTCTCCTGTATATATCTGCAGTGCACACATCTCTCCTGTATATACCTGCAGTGCACACATCTCTCCTGTATATACCTGCAGTGCACACATCTCTCCTGTATATACCTGCAGTGTACACATCTCTCCTGTATATACCTGCAGTGTACTCATCTCTCCTGTATATACCTGCAGTGTACATATCTCTCCTGTATATACCTGCAGTGTACTCATCTCTCCTGTATATACCTGCAGTGTACACATCTCTCCTGTATATACCTGCAGTGCACACATCTCTCCTGTATATACCTGCAGTGTACACATCTCTCCTGTATATACCTGCAGTGTACTCATCTCTCCTGTATATACCTGCAGTGTACACATCTCTCCTGTATATACCTGCAGTGTACTCATCTCTCCTGTATATACCTGCAGTGTACACATCTCTCCTGTATATACCTGCAGTGCACACATCTCTCCTGTATATACCTGCAGTGCACACATCTCTCCTGTATATACCTGCAGTGCACACATCTCTGCTGTATATCCCTGCAGTGCACACATCTCTCCTGTATATACCTGCAGTGCACACATCTCTCCTGTATATACCTGCAGTGCACACATCTCTCCTGTATATACCTGCAGTGTACATTTGGTGGTATACACTCGATGAATAAGGGAACAGTAGAAAAATCTTCTCTCATTTATTTATTGCAATCGCCAATCACAGTTTAGAAAACATCTTGTAAGTGCGGGGGACGCAGGTGACTCCAGGTGGCACTAGATGTGGATGTTCCCTGAGGGGGCGTTCTCTGGGCGGGGGGGTCACAAGTGCAGTTTCCAGAAGGGCAGGAGTCTGTACAGCACTAGGGCGTAGTGGCTGTTATGACGTATAAGGTGCCTAATACATGAGACATCCAGAGACAGAAAGAGAGTGCTGCGTGAGACTGACGGAGAGAGACATACAGAAACAGAGAGGAATGAGACAGCCAGGGAAGAGACTTTCCGAAAGAGAGGTGTAAGAAAAGAGGCCACACAGTGTATTGACAGCTATGTAGACAAGAGACTGCCTACACGCCTGAGGGGGGTGGTCAGATCGTGGCATGATGTCTCTATTTGTATAACAGGTGCACCCGGCTTCCGTCACAGCTGTTCCTGCCCAGTTTGTCACCCCCTTCAGCCACCAGGCACCTGGCAAGAGGGAGTCCAGGCTGATAGAGAGATGAGACCGCCCCGGAGGAGTTAGGGTAGTGATTGTCGGAGCAATTTTCCCGTGCGGTCACTGACTGTTTCCTGCGAGAGCGCAACTGCTGCCGCAATTCCATAACCCGCTCTTCTTTCTATACGAGAGGGAAAGGGCAAGAGTGAGACAGATCTGAAGGTGGTAGACAATGCAGAAAAGCTTAAAACTCCTCTTAAAATGCCTAATTTTCACACATTAGCACAGCGGAGGTTGTCACAGCCCCACCCCTTTCCTATCAACACCCCTTCATGGGCTCTCCTTAAGGATAGAACATCAGGAACACAGAAAATAGACCTTTGTTTCTCGATTTCGCACAAGGTGAAGACCACGCCTGTTCATTTAAACTAATAGGACATAAGAACATCTCCCTCTTGGGACCACCCTCTAAGAGCCAGAATGGAGAGCCACTTTGTATTACATGAATGGCCATTCATCTCAACCGCCGCGGGGAAAATGCCCGTCTGGCCGCAGCCTCCCCTGGTAAAATCAGCTGTATGCCGGAGATGCTGGGAACATCTCAGATGAGATTACTGGTGTGACAAAACCAAGCTGACTGGTTTCCCGATTGTAGATGTAAACAGGTGTGTTTCCATATACTGACAGCAAGCAGAGATCTTGAAAAGGTGAGGAATTAAAATATCGTACTAAGTTTAATAAAACCACAACATGATAACCATATAAAACCCAGAAGGTCACCTCAGCGATGATCCGGCCCAGCTCCTGGTTCTCTCTCTCCAGCAGTCGCGATTTCTCCTCCTCGTTATTATTGGTGGACGATCCCGTCTTCAGAGTGTCCTGCTGCTCCGACTGCCACTCCCCTCTAGTGATGAGACGTCTCATCTGCCGGGAACAAGGACGTCAAGACTGAGGGACCTCCCCAAACTGCTAGTAAGGATTTTGTAAAATGTCCTTGTGTACTGTAGTCTGAACGTCACCCTTCACTGAAATAAGGGGCCAAAATCGGCAAAATAGCCCCTACCCCTCCTCCACCCGTAGGCCCTATGCATCCTATTAGGTACCACTCTCTCGGCATCCGCCAAACCCAGATTTATCCATCAGACTGCTAAATATGTGAAACTTGACTACACTTCAGAGACCATGATTCCACTGCTCAGCCAGTAAACAGGTGCTTTGCATCCCTCCAGCTCCTTCTTGGCATTGAGTATGATGCTGCTCAACCACAAAAGCCCATTTCATGACGCTTCTGACCCACACTTCTTGTGCTGATGCCCTCCGGCTGTGTAGTAAGTGATACAACAGAGGATAGGCAATTTGTGCCACGTTTTTCAAAACTCTCAGATCGTTTGCAGTGACCCAGTGGATCACTGCTAAAGAGTTAATTTCGTACTAAGAAATAAAACAAAACGTTGCGATTTACTGCCTAAGCACTCTAACGTTACAGGGGTTTTCCAGAAGTTTTATACTGATGACCTATCCTCTGGATCAGTCATCAGTATCTGACAGGTGAGGATCTGAAACCTGTGACACCCACTGATCAGCTATTTGAGAAAGCATCGGCGCTCGGCCTTCTCCAGCTTTTCCTAGGCCATGTGAGGACACGTTCATCGATCATATGGCCTAGGAGCAGCTTAGCCCCATTGAAGTGAAGGGGGCCGAGCACGATACCACCACAGCCACTATACAATGTACGGCGCTGTGCTTGGTGAGCACTGGTATCTCCTCAAACAGCTGATCGGCGGGGGTCCCGGGTGTCAGACCCCCACCGATCAGATACTGATGATCTATTCAGAGGATAGATCATCAGTGTAAAACTCCCTTTAAAATAATTTTATTTTACTGGAGTATTGTGAATCCCAAATGATTATTTATGGGCAACATATAGTTAAATGGTAGTCTTTGTAGTGCAGTTGCCTGGGTGATGGGCTACTCCTACCCCTGGTTAGAGAGTTCCTAGTAAGCAGAGCTAGAGTCAAGACGTGCTTTTGTGAATTGCTGTAAAGTAGGCCTTAGGAGAAGCTACTGTAACGCCCCAGAGTGGCATTACCACTTCTGCACCCCGCTACTGTCTTCATTGGTTAACCTCATGTCATCATGTGTATTTATGTCAGGTCCTAAACACTGTGCATATTATTTCTTGTAACTGTTATTGTTCATGTAATTTACCTGGTTCACCAGAAGGTGGCAGCAAGCATGGCAGAGCTACATTTACAGAGGATGGAACCCTTCTTTCCATTCTAACCCTCCCTCTAATGAGGGGAGGGACTAGTTAGTTAGAGGTCAGTTGCAGTTACCCCCTACTAGGGAAAGGAAACAGGTGCACGTCCCTGTTGGACATGCCTTGCGTAAGCCAGCCAGAGCACCTTCAGCTCTGCTGGATGTGGAGGCCACTGCTTGGAGCCTCTGAAGCCAGGAGCAGAGTTTCCTGGATTAAGCTAGAGTCAGACTACAAAGAGAGAAGTTGCAGCAGACAGCTAAAGCCAAGTTATTCAGTCAGCCTGTCAGCACAGCAGAGCCAGAGAGTAACTGATGTTGCAGAGTTGAGTTTGTTTGCCTGCCAGAGTTGATGCTAAAGCCTGCTGGGAACCAAGACAAAGCCTGGGACTGTTGGAGAAACGTTTATTTAAAGGGAACCTGTCACCGGGATTTTGTGTATAGAGCTGAGGACATGGGTTGCTAGATGGCCGCTAGCACATCCACAATACCCAGTCCCCATAGCTCTGTGTGCTTTTATTGTGTAAAAAAAAGCCGATTTTATACATATGAAAATTAACTTGAGATGAGTCCTGTCCCTGAGATGTGTCCTGTCCCTGAGATGAGTCCTGTCCCTGAGATGAGTCCTGTCCCTGAGATGAGTCCTGTCCCTGAGATGAGTCCTGTCCCTGAGAAGGGTCAGGGACAGGACTCATCTCAGGTTAATTTGCATATGTATAAAATCGGCTTTTTTTACACAATAAAAGCACAGAGAGCTATGGGGACTGGGTATTGTGGATGTGCTAGCGGCCATCTAGCAGCCCATGTCCTCAGCTCTATACACAAAATCCCGGTGACAGGTTCCCTTTAAATAAAGCTGTTATTAAACTTCATCCCAAGGTCTGGACTCAATCATTTCATCACCCCCTTCATCAACAACCCCCCTTTCATTGCTTCGGGGCCAACGCCTGGAGTCCAGCATATCCAGATAGGAGCACCGTGACACGTGCACCAACATTAAGGGACATTTAGGCCACCCTACACCACTCTGGCATTCCTACACCTGGATACCATCCACAGTATCACTAAAAGGGGCCCTGTGCCCTTGTTGCTTCATTGCAACTGGCATCACAAAACAAGTGTGACTACTCTTAAAGGGCCCACTACACTACCAATGAAAAGCAGTTAAAATAGAACCCTGTACTCCCAGACAGAAAGGAAGCCTGAAATACATACAGAAGGTTTAGAAATAGCAAGACAGTAAGGTAATGCTTGTTTATGTCAAAGGACTTCTGCTTCTCTCCCTGACAACTGTCCACCATCTAAGGCACCCTGACTTCCACCAGGCTGGAGACCCCCAAATGTCCAAGGTGTGCCCCAATGGGTATGCCCTCCCTTCATTGTACGGGCCAGGCAATGCCAGGGTGAGGACTGCCACCATGACTAACTACTACCCCTAGTGTTGCTTCCACCATTCCCATTATCCATGCTACCATCCTTCCCGGGCCTGCTGCACCTTCACTTCACAATGATAGGTGACCAGGGCAGACCTAGGACCTGAGGCATCCTATGGCAGAGCCTACTTCTAGTACTTGTCTGTGGAGCTGACATGGCTGTGTGCTTGATTGTTCTGCTTCTCTATCTAGTCGCGCTGACGTTTTTCCCTAGAATGCACCCGTATCCTTCACAGTACACAAAAGGACTGCTTGGATTTATGGACATCAGGATTTATATGACAGCAATAAACCAAGAGTTAAATGCGGCTGACGGGAGATCAAATGATATTGTCAGGAGCAGGGGAGCGCGATGCGCGCGGCGCTGCCTCACTCCTGTACCATCGATCCACAGCTCACAGCAATCCTCCTGTGGCTTCCTGGCATCACGCTCCAAACCGCTTGTCTGGCCGAGCGATAAGTGAGGTGTAACTATAGATCCGTACTGCGGGCACCAAACCTAATCACTGCAGGAGAGCGCCCATCTCCTTATACCACCATGGCAGTGACTCGGGCGCTCTGTTGTCTTCATATTCTGTTCAGAGTTATCTCGATCACATGCATGGTGACAGCAGCTTATGGATACCTCTAGTGCAGTGGTGCCCAACCATTTTTCGTCTGAGGGCCGCACTAGACTTGGTATAAATTTCGCGGGCCGGAACCAGGTAGCTTTGCCAGAAAGAAATGCAAACGCTATGAGGGGGCACGTGTGAGCATTACTACTGTGAAGAGGGCACATATCTGGCATAACTACTGTGAGGGGGCACATATCAGGGTATAACTACTGTGAGGAGGGTACATATCAGGGCATAACTACTGTGAGGGGGCACGAGTGAGCATTACTACTGAGGGGGCACATATCTGGGCATAACTACTGTGAGGAGGGCACATATCAGGGCATAACTACTGTGAGGAGGGCACATATCAGGGCATAACTACTGTGAAGAGGGCACATATCTGGGCATAACTACTGTGAGGGGGCACATATCTGGGCATAACTACTGTGAGGGGGCATGTGTGAGCATTACATCTGTGAAGAGGGCACATATCTTGGCATTATAACTGTGAGGGGGCACATATCTGGGCATAACTACTGTGAGGGGGCATGTGTGAGCATTACGTCTGTGAAGAGGGCACATATCTTGGCATTATTACTGTGAGGGGGCACATATCTGGGCATGACTACTGTGAGGGGGCATGTGTGAGCATTACTACTGTGAAGAGCGCACATATCTTGGCATTATTACTTTGAGGGGGCACATATCTGGGCATGACTACTGTGAGGGGGCATGTGTGAGCATTACTACTGTGAAGAGCGCACATATCTTGGCATTATTACTTTGAGGGGGCACATATCTGGGCATGACTACAGTGAGGGGGCATGTGATGTATACATGTGTGTAATGTATGTAGTGCAGTATGTGATGATCACACACTGCACTACATACATTACACACATGTATACATCACATACTGGGCTGTCACCTTCTTCTGCAGGTCTACCTTGATGTCTGGTCTTTAGGCTTCAGTCAGATCCTCCACCGCCATGCTTGCGCCGTGTGCCCGACACCACCAGGAGCTGGCCCCTCCTCCTTTCATCTCCCGCCGGCTTCTCCTACAGCAGGGCGCTCTATCGCTCCAGTGCCCGCCCAATCTTAACAATCAGGGGCGTAGCTAGAAATGACTGGGCCCCATAGCAGAAAAAATTATGGGCCCCCCCTCCCGGATCTCCCACCCCCACATACCTATCGGACCTCCCACCCCTTCCAGAGCTCCCACCCAAACACCCCTCCAGGACCTCCCACCCCAACATCCCCACAGCCCTCCCTAGATCCCCCTTCAGTGTCGTCCACAGACATCCCCCCTTTAGTGTCGTCCACAGACAAACCCCCCCTTCAGTGTCATCCACAGACATCCCCCCCTTCAGTGTTGTCCACAGACATCCCCCCTTCAGTGTCGTCCACAGACATCCCACCTTCAGTGCCGTCCACAGATATTCCCCCTTCAGTGCCGTCCACAGATATCCCCCTTCAGTGCCATCCACAGATATCCCCCCTTCAGTGCCGTCCACAGATATCCCCCTCCTTCAGTGCCGTCCACAGATATCCCCCCTTCAGTGCCGTCCACAGATATCCCCCCTTCAGTGCCGTCCACAGATATCCCCCCTTCAGTGCCGTCCACAGATATCCCCCTTCAGTGCCATCCACAGATATCCCCCCTTCAGTGCCGTCCACAGATATCCCCCTCCTTCAGTGCCGTCCACAGATATCCCCCCTTCAGTGCCGTCCACAGATATCCCCCCTTCAGTGCCGTCCACAGATATCCCCCCTTCAGTGCCGTCCACAGATATCCCCCTTCAGTGCCATCCACAGATATCCCCCCTTCAGTGCCGTCCACAGATATCCCCCTCCTTCAGTGCCGTCCACAGATATCCCCCCTTCAGTGTCGTCCACAGATATCCCCCCTTCAGTGCCGTCCACAGATATCCCCCTTCAGTGCCATCCACAGATATCCCCCCTTCAGTGCCGTCCACAGATATCCCCCTCCTTCAGTGCCGTCCACAGATATCCCCCCTTCAGTGCCGTCCACAGATATCCCCCCTTCAGTGCCGTCCACAGATATCCCCCCTTCAGTGCCGTCCACAGATATCCCCCTTCAGTGCCGTCCACAGATATCCCCCCTTCAGTGCCGTCCACAGATATCCCCCCTTCAGTGCCGTCCACAGATATCCCCCCTTCAGTGCCGTCCACAGATATCCCCCCCTTCAGTGCCGTCCACAGATATCCCCCCTTCAGTGCCGTCCACAGATATCCCCCCTTCAGTGCCGTCCACAGATATCCCCCCCTTCAGTGCCGTCCACAGATATCCCCCCCTTCAGTGCCGTCCACAGATATCCCCCCCTTCAGTGCCGTCCACAGATATCCCCCCCTTCAGTGCCGTCCACAGATATCCCCCCCTTCAGTGCCGTCCACAGATATCCCTCTTCAGTGCCGTCCACAGATATCCCCCTTCAGTGCCGTCCACAGATATCCCCCCCTTCAGTGCCGTCCACAGATATCCCCCCTTCAGTGCCGTCCACAGATCCCCCTTAAGTGCTGTCCACAGATATCCCCCCTTCAGTTCTGTCCACAGATATCCCCCCTTCAGTGCCGTCCACAGATATCCCCCCCTTCAGTGCTGTCCACAGATATCCCCCCCTTCAGTGCTGTCCAGAGATATCCCCCCTTCAGTGTCCTCCACAGATATTCCCCCCTTCAGTGTCCTCCACAGATCCCCCCCTTCAGTGTCCTCCACAGATATCCCCCCCACCCAGAGCCCCTTCCTAGCTAATTTATTCACTGCACTTGCCTCTGAAATTGAAGAGAAACGCCGCCGTAATCTCGCACAGGCGCACTGGCAGAGGCCAGGAAGATGGAGCATGCGCACTACGATGCCTCTGCCAGTGCGCCTGTGCGAGATTACGGCGGCGCTTCTCTTCAATTTCAGAGGCAAGTGCAGTGAATAAATTAGCTAGGAGGCGGGGCTAGGTGGAGATATTGCAGGCGCAGGCAGCATCGCTTTGCTGCCTGTGCCGTTCGCAGCGCGGGTCGCATGACACGGCTTCGCGGGCCGCATTTGGCCCGCGGGCCGTAGGTTGGGCATCCAGGATGACAAATAGCTTTTTGCCTAGATTTGCAGCCCTTTCCTAAATCTTCACTTGTGTGTCAGTCTGCACTGTAGCTCTGGAATTGTATTCATGACTCAGGAGGAACAGAGCTAGTCACTCACATGTAGAAACTTATGTTCTACTATGCTGCTGTGTTGTGGGAAGACAGGTGAAGAAACGATATAAAAGTATTACATTTTAAATAAATGACATTACTTATCTTGTACTGAACCAATGCATGCACAAAGTAACTTTACCAGCAGAACAGTGAGTGCAGCTCTGGAGTATAATACAGAATGTAACTCAGGATCAGTACAGGATAAGTAATGTAATATATGTGCACAGTGACTGCACCAGCAGAATAGTGAGTGCAGCTCTGGAGTATAATACAGGATGTAACTCAGGATGAGTACAGGATAAGTAATGTAATGTATGTACACAGTGACTGCACCAGCAGAATAGTGAGTGCAGCTCTGGAGTATAATACAGGATGTAATTCAGGATCAGTACAGGATAAGTAATGTATGTACACAGTGACTGCACCAGCAGAATAGTGAGTGCAGCCCTGGAGTATAATACAGGATGTAACTCAGGATCAGTACAGGATAAGTAATGTAATGTATGTACACAGTGACTGCACCAGCAGAATAGTGAGTGCAGCTCTGGAGTATAATACAGGATGTAACTCAGGATCAGTACAGGATAAGTAACGTAATGTAGGTACACAGTGACTCCACCAGCAGAATAGTGAGTGCAGCTCTGGAGTATAATACAGGATGTAACCTGAGATAGTAAAATTTATAATTTTAGAAAAGTTAAAAGCTTCCTCACCTTAGGAACAAATAATACAACTAGAGTAATATAGGCTGAAAAGACAATAGCCAGAGAAGAGAATGCAAAGGAGGCGTCTTGTTGACTGCTGAGGATCATGGTTACTGGTGCAGTGATCAGACACAAGACCTGCAGAATTACATGATAAGACAGGATTAAAACATCCAGCATTTATGAGGGTTTCATTCAGTAATATGTGTTGGATCACAACATGGCCCAAGAACAAGCAGATTTCTCATGGACCACAGTCTTGGTGAGACATCTGAAAACTTCATAAGGCCACCGACTTCATCTTCAGAAGATATAGCATTTAATATAACGCATTCAAAAATTTACAAAAACGTTCAACATTTCTGTTGTTTGTCAACAAAAGAACAACTCATCGAGCTTTAAACAAAGAGATTTGTGAAGTAAGAAAACAGGATGAGCAATGTTTAGACTAATGCGAGAGGCTGAAAAGTGAGCGGATTAAGAACCCTTGAGTGATACACAAGGAAGTGCAGCACAATGAGGGAGATTTTTTGGGGAGGACGATTTCACCCATGTGTCTTGACATACACAATATATATATAGTAAGGCTTTGTGGAGCTTAATATTCTCCAATCTTGGTAACACAACCCACATTCTTCCCTCTCCGCAGAACGTTAAATATGCAATTTTCGGGTGGATTGATTTTTTTTTAATTCTTTTATTTATGGATTGATTTCTCAACAATCCTTGTGTCGCTCGGTTATCTCTCCGTCTTTTTTCCACTCACCAACAACTTGGGGTCAGCTCATTTTTAATCCCATTTTCTTAGAAGACAGTAAACAGCATTCCACTTGACTCTTAAGACTCCTCATGTCCTTGTTCACAATACTCACGGCAACATTGTATATGGCCATCCCCACCGCACGGTGGTCATTGATTTTCTCAGTGGAGACGCTCTTTGTCTCGTACGCTAGAAAAATACCAAGTAAGAGCAGGAGACCCTTGGAGCCATACACAATACCTAAGAGCAGGAGAGAAAAGCAGGTGAGATGCGTTACATTTACAAGAGATGCAGAACCTGAGATATTGAGAAGATGAAAAGCAAAGCATAGAAGACAACTCGATAACGTCACACAATGCAATGACACATCCAAGCTTAGTTCATGTCCATCATGTCCCACAGCCTGAACGTTGTGTCACACCTGATCATCTTGTATGGGTGGTGGAGGAATGTTGGTGATGCTGTTCTGTAGCCCTCATATTAATCTATGTTGATGTTCCTATGTCCACATAACCTGCCCGGAGAGTACTCTGATATACTCACCGAGCCATGTGTTCATCTTTACAGAACTGCAGTGCTCCAGCTGAGGCAGTATGAGGACATCAAGGTCTCCACGAGGTTCCTCTTTAGTGAACTCCTAGAATGGACCAAAAAGAATTAGATGAAGGTACTGTATTCTCAGAGACTTCTTCAAACATGTCTTTGGAAGGTACCAGTTCTCTTTGCGGAGATCCAGCTTGTGGAGAAAGTCTTACAGGCAATTCTTCATGGGAAAAGTGGGCAAATGAGCTCTTCTCTAGAAGGAAGAAAACTGTCTCTCTAGTGACACCTATAGGTAGCCACCCTGTAAATAAACAGGCGACATACAGGCTAGATACCTAAAGGTGGCACTGAAGAGACTGGTTTTTTCGTTCTGAAGAAGAGTCAATTTACATTTTTAAAGTGATTGTTCGCTCCTGGGGACCTTTTCTAAAAACCCATCGCTAGAGTGGCTGGACCCATAGTGGTAATAATATTCACCTGATCCCCACCGCTGGGTTCTGGCTCCATCGCTGCCCTGCATGGCTCTGCAGGTGCCAGGTCTCCATGCATCAACATCTGTTTTCATGCAGGTCACATAAATGCTGCAGCCAGTCATTGGAACCGGTGACCTGACGCATTGGTGACACTTGACCTCTGTGGCCAGTCATTGCCTGCAGCGGTCATGTGAACTGCGTCAAACGGGAATTTAACTTGAGGAGAATGAGCACCAGGGATCAGGTAAGTATGATTACCACTGCAGGTCCGGCTATGCTGGGGGTCCATAGAAAAGTTCCCCAGGGGTGAACAACCCCATTAATGTTGGGAATTTTCTACAATGGGAATCACGCTCTTTATTGATTATTGGCCAATCTCTACATCTATGGTTGGCCCATCTCAATGGGGTTTGCAGACTTCCATCAAAAACCATCTCAGTCAGATGTATAAAACTGATATTCCTCCCAGCGTTGGACGGTATCTCCTATACGTGTTTTCTGCAGCAGTCACTGCTAGGAGAATATAGTATTGTGTGGCACCCATTCACATGAATGACCAAGCTTGTAATACAGGGCATGTGAAAAGGGTTGCATTTCATAGTCTCACCTCAATGGTACGCTGCAGGGGATCCACTATTTGCCAGATGCCAAAGGTTATTACATCCAGGCCCAAGAGCAATCCAACTGTGCTATACAGTTTCCAGGGCTCCAGTGTCTGTGACTGCTGTTAATAGAAAGTATAAGAAAGTATAAGCATAAAGCATAGGAATAAAGTCTGCATGACACCTAGAGGACACACACACGTGATATCAGGCCATGTAATGTCCCAAAGTCCTGATTGTCCTGTCCCTCATTTACATGACCTAGTAAAGACTGAATTAAGTGAACAATGGACCTGATGGAATAAGCGGGGTTGGAGACTCTCTCTACGCAGGGGAGGAACAAAATGACCTAATTTGTCTCAATTTTGGATCTGGGATGGTAAGCAACCACTATTCGTATCCTCCGTCGTATTATAAATCTCTAGGACTGGTAGTCAAAGATGGGTGAGAAGGATGTGTCCTCCTTGCCAAATCTATCACTTACTCAGAAGCCATCTCAAAAGCCTTCAGGTCTTTTCTCAGGAATCTGACTTATCATATTAGAGCCATTAGTTATTTAATAGGGCTGGCTTATTATCTCAGAACATGTAGATGTTAACTCAGAGCTCTGACTTATTATCTCAGAGCCTTTGGCTATTTATTTATAAAACCGCCCTACATCAGAGTCTTTAGTAATTAATCCATATTGTATTATCTCATAGTCCTAAGACATTAGGCCACTGCTCTGCCTTATTATTTCAAAGCCTTTAGATATTTTGTCAAGAATTTCACCTATCATATCAGAGCCATTAGTTATTATTTAATAGAGCTGACTTATTATCTCAGAGCCCTTATGTTAACGCAGAGCTCTGACTTATTATCTCAGAGCCCTTATGTTAACGCAGAGCTCTGACTTATTATCTCAGAGCCCTTATGTTAACTCAGAGCTCTGACTTATTATCTCAGAGCCCTTATGTTAACTCAGAGCTCTGACTTATTATCTCAGAGCCCTTATGTTAACTCAGAGCTCTGACTTATTATCTCAGAGCCCTTATGTTAACTCAGAGCTCTGACTTATTATCTCAGAGCCCTTATGTTAACTCAGAGCTCTGACTTATTATCTCAGAGCCCTTATGTTAACTCAGAGCTCTGACTTATTATCTCAGAGCCCTTATGTTAACTCAGAGCTCTGACTTATTATCTCAGAGCCCTTATGGTAACGCAGAGCTCTGACTTATTATCTCAGAGCCCTTATGTTAACGCAGAGCTCTGACTTATTATCTCAGAGCCCTTATGTTAACTCAGAGCTCTGACTTATTATCTCAGAGCCCCTATGTTAACTCAGAGCTCTGACTTATTATCTCAGAGCCCTTATGTTAACCCAGAGCTCTGACTTATTATCTCAGAGCCCTTATGTTAACGCAGAGCTCTGACTTATTATCTCAGAGCCCTTATGTTAACTCAAAACTCTGACTTATTATCTCAGAGCCCTTATGTTAACGCAGAGCTCTGACTTATTATCTCAGAGCCCTTATGTTAACGCAGAGCTCTGACTTATTATCTCAGAGCCCTTATGTTAACGCAGAGCTCTGACTTATTATCTCAGAGCCCTTATGTTAACGCAGAGCTCTGACTTATTATCTCAGAGCCCTTATGTTAACTCAGAGCTCTGACTTATTATCTTAGAGCCCTTATGTTAACTCAGAACTCTGACTTATTATCTCAGAGCCCTTATGTTAACTCAGAGCTCTGACTTATTATCTCAGAGCCCTTATGTTAACGCAGAGCTCTGACTTATTATCTCAGAGCCCTTATGTTAACTCAGAGCTCTGACTTATTATCTCAGAGCCCCTATCTTAACTCAGAGCTCTGACTTATTATCTTAGAGCCCTTATGTTAACTCAGAGCTCTGACTTATTATCTCAGAGCCCTTATGTTAACTCAAAACTCTGACTTATTATCTCAGAGCCCTTATGTTAACGCAGAGCTCTGACTTATTATCTTAGAGCCCTTATGTTAACGCAGAGCTCTGACTTATTATCTCAGAGCCCTTATGTTAACTCAGAGCTCTGACTTATTATCTTAGAGCCCTTATGTTAACTCAGAGCTCTGACTTATTATCTCAGAGCCCTTATGTTAACGCAGAGCTCTGACTTATTATCTCAGAGCCCTTATGTTAACTCAGAGCTCTGACTTATTATCTCAGAGCCCCTATCTTAACTCAGAGCTCTGACTTATTATCTCAGAGCCCTTATGTTAACGCAGAGCTCTGACTTATTATCTCAGAGCCCTTATGTTAACGCAGAGCTCTGACTTATTATCTCAGAGCCCTTATGTTAACTCAGAGCTCTGACTTATTATCTCAGAGCCCTTATGTTAACTCAGAACTCTGACTTATTATCTCAGAGCCCTTATGTTAACACAGAGCTCTGACTTATTATCTCAGAGCCCTTATGTTAACACAGAGCTCTGACTTATTATCTCAGAGCCTTTATGTTAATGCAGAGCTCTGACTTATTATCTCAGAGTCCTTATGTTAACTCAAAACTCTGACTTATTATCTCAGAGTCCTTATGTTAACTCAGAGCTCTGACTTATTCTCTCAAAACCTTTAGATATTTTGCTGTGAACCTGACCTCAAGGAGTGCCCTTGGTTATTATTTCACAGCTCTGACTTATTATCTCAAAGTCTTAAGATATTTTCCCAAAAATCATGCAGAAGCCTTTATTTTATTATTGCATAACTGTGAACTTATTATCTCAGAGATTTCACTACTTCACTCAGTTGCTTTAGATATTACCTTAGAGCCCATGAATCTAACTTATTACTGCAGAGATTTTAGAGATTTTCCAGAGGGATCTGACATATTATCTCAGAACCCTTGGCTATCATCTCCGAATGCTGCTAATTATTATAAGCTCTGACTTATTATATTAGAAACCTTTGGACTTTCATAGTGTCCCTAATGATATTAGTTATAACATGGTCTTATTACAGCGCCAGCATTTAATAGCATTGGGAGTGAATGCGCCACAGTAGTAATGTACCACCAAGGCAACATGTGTTGTCCTCTCGTGGCTGTTCCAGTAGTTTCCGGAAATAATCATTATTACTCTTCGGCGGGATAAGGGGACAGGTGTGGCCTGTTGGTGACCCTTGAAGCCTGGATCTCCGGTGGCTTTTGTTCTCTCTCAGTAAATCACTAGAATCCATTAGGGGAATTACTATGAGCCGAGAGATTATTTGCCAGTCATTTCATTTTTTATATTGGAATTGTATTTATTCCGGACGGGGCTTCTTTTATAATGATTATTGCTGCCCTTGATGAGACCTGAGATGTCATTACTGCTGGATACTTCTGGAGATCAGCCAGTACATAAAGACATATGAACATGAGGATCATCCTGCCATCCTCTGTGCTGCTGACAGGGGCTGTGATATCCCGCCGCTTCTCCGATGTGAGGTCTGCTGACAGAATCGGGTTAAGAACTGCGCTGTGCGATCAAGCAGGACAGTTTCGCTCTGCTACGTCTAGATCTCTGCAGACAGACCTGGCCTAGAGCTTCCGACGAGACATACACAAGTGTCAAGGACCGGAGCATCGATTCCAGGTGCGCTGTCACATCGGGACAGTCTGGTTACACTGCGAATATGAACTTGCAACACCGGCTGAGAAGCAAGTCGCCTTACATACATGGTAGGATGGGGTTACGACACAATGCACAGTGTGCTGCTTTCCGCCACAGTTTTCACTCCTCGTCTTATTTGTGTCGTATCTTCCCATGAATCTTTATGACTGATATTAACGCCACAACATGAAAAGCACACGGGGCGTAACTGCTGTCCTGTGGGCCCAAACGCAAATTTTGGACCTGGCCTCCACACTAGAAACTCTAAAGATATATGTTATGACCCCCTCCCCAAAAAATAATACACTAAGGCCCCTTTCACACGGGAGAGAATTCCGCACGGGTGCAATGCGTGAGGTGAACGCATTGCACCCGCACTGAATCCGGACCCATTCACTTCAATGGGGCTGTGCAGATGAGCGGTGATTTTCACACATCACTTGTGCGTTGCGTGAAAATCGCAGCATGTTCTATATTCAGCGTTTTTCACGCAACGCAGGCCCCATAGAAATTAATGGGTCTGCGTGAAAATCGCAAGCATCCGCAAGCAAGTGCGGATGCGGTGCGATTTTCACGCATGGTTGCTAGGAGATGATAGGGATGAGCAACCCCGGACCCCATTAAAGTAAATTCACTGCATTATTTTCCCTTATAACCATGTTATAAAATTCTTAATACAGAATGCATAGTACAATAGGGCTAAAAATAATAATAATTAACTTACCTCATCCACTTGATCGCGCAGCCGGCATCGTCTTCTTTCTTCTTCTTTCAGGACCTGCAAAAGGACCTTTGGTGACGTAATCGCGCTCACCGCGTGGTGAGTGCGGTGACGTCAGCGCAGGTCCTGCTGAATGAGGATTGAAGAACCTTCTATCTTCATTCAGCAGGACCTGCGCTGACATCACTGCACTCACCACGCGGTAAGCACGATTGCGGTATCAAAGGTCCTTTTGCAGGTCCTGAAAGAAAAAGAAAGAAGACGATGCCGGCTGCGCGATCAAGTGGATGAGGTGAGTTATGTTTTTATAATTTTTTTAACCCTCAATTGACATTATACTTAGCATTCTGTATTAAAGAATGCCATTATTTTCCATTAGAACCATTTTATAATGGAAAATATTAAAACCTACACAACACCTAACCCAAACCTGAACTTCAGTGAAGAAGTCCGTGTTCGGGTCTGGGTACCAGTTTTTTCTTACGCGCGTGCAAAACACGGAAAAAAACATCGGAACGCAATCGCAGACAAAACTGACTGCAATTGCGTGCCTACTCACGCGGGTTTCCCGCAATGCACCCGGGACGCATCCGACCCTCACCCGTGACGCCCGTGTGAAGGGGGCCTTAGACTTCTCCCTCCCTCACCTCCACAAAACTCGCCATCCGCAGTGCCCCAGACAGCAATAATGCCCACTTTTCTGCTCCGCACAGTAATAGTACCCTCTAATTGGGCGCCGCACATTAATACTGCCCCATATAGCAACCAAGCAGTAATGGTGTTCGTCTTAGCGCCCACAAACAAAAACCATGTCCTTAGGGTGGGTTTACATCACGTTTTCCCATCCTTTTAAAGAATCCAAAAAACATATACGTTAAACGGATGCCTCAGACTGATGCCATACAGTGGCATCCTTTCACCAAAACATATGTTTTTTTTACCATTGTAAAAAAAAAACGTATACTTTTTTTTTTACCGGACTGTGCAGGATACAAGAACGTTGTAACGTATACGTCAAACGGGGGCATAAAACTTTCCTCTTTTGGCTCCACATAGTAAAAATCCTTGTCTTAGTGCCCCTCAAACAGTAACATTGCCCCTTTTTGGCCCCACATAGGAACAGTGCTCCTCTACGTGCCCCTCAAACAGTAACAGTGAGTCTTTTTGGCCTCACATAGTAATAGGGCGTCTCAAAAAGTGACCCCCAAAGAGTAACAGTGCCCTCATTTGGTTGCACATAGTAACAGGGCTCTTCTCAATGCCCCCAAAGAGTAATACTGCCCCCTTTTGGCCACAAATAGCAACCATGCCCATTTTAATGCCCCTAAAACAGTAACAGAGGCCCCTTATGACCCCACATAGTAAAAGTGCCCTCTTCAAGCATAATAACAGCAATCTCGCACATTAATAACGCCACCATGAAAATAAAACCATGAAACTCATGTCTCCTTATTCCTATGATGAGAGTCGGAATCCTCTTCCTGATGTCCGTGTCCCGGTGCGGATGGCGAGATGCAGTGACATCATTGTGTTTCTTGTGCATCCTCAGCATGCCCTTAATTTCTTGTAGGCCATGGGCCTAACGTGAAGCCTAAGACTTTCTTCTTCACCATAGATTTTAATTGGATATGAGTTCTTAGGATGCAGACCTCATCCAGGAATCTGGGCCCACCAGGCCCCCTTCCCCTCAGATCTTTACACCCCCTAGGCCACCACACTCTGCTCTCTCTCCTCTATTGATTTACTCCATGTCAGTCTTCGCTGCAGTTTTAGCATTGTATTCATGAACCATGTAGCTAAGGATGAACAGTGCTATGGATCCTGACTGTATAAGAGCCTAGTAGAAACAATGGCATCTGTGCATGAAAGTGTGGGATAATGATCTGTAAGCAACGGCCAGTCTCGCAAACAGGACAACAGTAAGTATGATTATGGAGATTTATCAAAAAGTAAAAAGCAGTGACCTAATTGGTTGCTCAAGAAAACCATAAACTTGATTTTATACAGTGCATTCGGAAAGTCTTCAGACCCTTTCACTAATTTCACATTTTGTTATGTTGCTCCTTGTGCAAAAATGAAAACAAAAATCAGGTTTCTCATCAATCTGCTCTCAAAACCTCATAATGAAAAAAAAGAATTGTAGAAATTTTTGTAAATTTATTCAAAGGGAAAAACTAAAATTTTGCACGGACATAAGCATTCAGACCCTTTGCTATGACAGTTAAAGTTTAGCTCTGGGGCCTCCCATTTCTCTTGATCATCTCTGAGATGTTTCTACACCTTGATAGGAGTCCACCTGGGGTAAATTCAGGTGACTGGACATGATTTGGAAAGACACAGCCCTGTCTATATAAGATTTCACAGCTGAGAATGCATATCAAAGGAAAAAACTAAGCCATGAGGAGGAAAGAACTGCCTGTAGAGCTCAGAGACAGGATTGTGTGGAGGCACAGGTCTGGAAAAGGGAACAAGAACATTTCCGTGGCAATGAAAGTTCCCAAGAGGACAGTAACCTCCATAATTCATACATGGAAGAAGTTTGGAACAACGAGGACTCTTCCTAGAGCTTGTCAGCCACCAAACTAAGCAATCGCGGGAGAAGGGCCTTGGTAAGAAAGGTGACCAAGAACCCAATCGTCATTATGGCAGAGCTCAAAAGATCCTGTGTGCAGATGGGAGATACTTCCAGACGGTCCACCATCACTGCAGCCTCCACCAATCTGGGCTTTATGGCAGAGTGACCCAAAAGAAGTCTCTCCTCAGTAAAAGGCACACGAAATGTTGAATGTTGTAAAAAAATAAATAAAAAAAAGCACCTAAAGGACTCACAAACTTTCTGGCCTCAACTCTAAGTGTCATGTCTGGAGAAAACCAGTCACTGCCCAATACCAGCATCGTGCTGTGGGGACAGGGAACAAAGTACAGAGATATTTTTAAGAAAACCTGATCCAGAGCTCTGGAGCTCAGACTGGGCCAAAGGTTCACCTTCCAACAAGACAATGAGTCTAAGCACACAGCCAAGACAACGCAGGAGCGGCTTAGGGACAACTCTGTGAATGTCCTTATGTGACCCAGCCAGAGTCCTGGCTTGGACCCAATCAAGCATCTCTGGAGAGACCTGAAAATGGCTGTCCCCATTCAACCTGACAGAGCGTGAGAGGATCTGCAGAGAAGAATGGTAATAAGTCACCAAGTCCAGGTGTGTAAACCTTGTGGCATCATCTCCAAGAAAACTGGGGCTTCAACTAAGTCCTGAATATAGGGGCTGAAAACGTATGTCCTGAGTAAAGGGGCTGAAGCCTTTTGTCCTGAGTAAAGGGTCTGAATACTTATGTCCTGAGTAAAGGGTGTGAATACTTATGTCCTGAGTAAAGGGTCTGAATATTTATGTCCTGAGTAAAGGGTCTGAATACTTATGTCCTGAGTAAAGGGGCTGAAGACTTATGTCCTGAGTAAAGGGTGTGAATACTTATGTCCTGAGTAAAGGGTGTGAATACTTATGTCCTGAGTAAAGGGGGTAAATACTTATGTCCTGAGTAAAGGGGCTGAATGCTTATGTCCTGAGTAAATGGGACTGAATACTTAAGTCCTGAGTAAAGGGGCTGAATACTTATGTCCTGAGTAAAGGGGCTGAATACTTATGTCCTGAATAAAGGGGCTGAATACTTATGTCCTGAGTAAAGGGGCTGAATGCTTATGTCCTGAGTAAATGGGGCTGAATACTTATGTCCTGAGTAAAGGGTGTGAATACTTATGTCCTGAGTAAAGGGTGTGAATACTTATGTCCTGAGTAAAGGGTGTGAATACTTATGTCCTGAGTAAAGGGTGTGAATACTTATGTCCTGAGTAAAGGGGGTGAATACTTATGTCCTGAGTAAAGGGGCTGAATACTTATGTCCTGAGTAAATGGGGCTGAATACTTATGTCCTGTGTAAAGGGGCTGAATACTTATGTCCTGAGTAAAGGGGCTGAATACTTATGTCCTGAGTAAAGGGGCTGAAAATGTATGTCCTGAATAAAGGGGATGAAGACTTATGTCCTGAATAAAGGGGATGAAGACTTATGTCCTGAGTAAAGAGGCTGAAGACTTATGTCCAGAGTAAAGGGGCTGAAGACTTATGTCCAGAGTAAAGGGGCTGAAGACTTATGTCCTGAGTAAAGGGGCTGAAGACTTATGTCCTAAGTAAAGGGGCCAGGGGCAGACATACCGCATGTGCAGCCGGTTCGGTTGCACAGGGGCCCAGAGCAGGAGGGGGTCCCTTCTTACCGGCTGCAGGGGGAGATAAGAAACTCCCAGGGCCGTCATTAAAGCGGGGCAAAGGCAGCTGCCCCAGGCCCAGTTGTTCCTGGGGGGCCCAAGCAGGGGCGTACAGGCCTAGCGGGTGAGGGGGGCCGCTGCACTCTCATGTAATGGGAGCGCTCTGACCGGGCCCAGCATGAAGTACAGTGAGAATGCCGGGCCCAGTCAGAGCACTCTTCAAACAGGTGACGCAAAGGCAAGGGGGAGGCGCACTCACCCGGCCCGGCAGTTCTCGTCACTGTCGGGCTGTTAGTTTGTATAGTGAAGCAGGGAGACCTCTCTGCTCCCTGCTTCACTGATATTCAGAGCTCAGGCGCTCCCCCTGCTGGCCGCACATTGCGCTGCTGGCTGTGGGAGGAGCGCTGAATGCCTGGGAATCTGCCTCTAGCACAGCCAGCAGCACGATGTGAGTGTGGGAGCCTGTCATCAGGGAAGAAGGTAAGTATTAAGTGTTTTTTTTTCCCCCCATAAAGCTGCAAACAGGAGGCAACCACTAAAGTGAGGGGGCACAAAAGAGCCACTGTGAGGGGCACATATCTGGGTAAAACAACTACTGTGAGGGAGCACAGATATATAGGCATAACTACTATGAGGGGCACATATCTGGCATAACTGTTATAGGGCAGCTCATATCTGGCATAACTATGGGCACTGGGCACATATCTGGCATAACTACTGTGAGGAGCACATATTTGGCAAAACTGTTATAAGGCAGCTCATATCTGGCGTAACTATGGGCATTGGGCACATATTTGGCATAACCACTGTGAGGGGCACATCTGGCATAACTGCTGTAAGGGGGCTCATATCTGGCATAACTAGGGGCACATATCTGGCATAACTGCTGTGAGGGAGGCACTTATCTGGCCATAATGACTGAGGGGGCACAAATCTGGGCATAACTACTGAGGAGGCACATATCTGGGCATAACGACTGAGGAGGCACATATCTGGGCATAACGACTGAGGAGGCACATATCTGGGCATAACGACTGAGGAGGCACATATCTGGCTATAAATACTGTGAGGGGCACATATCTTGCATAATGACTGTGATGGGGCACATATCTAGCATAACCACTGTAAGGGAGGCACATATCTGGGCATAACAACTGTGAGAGGGGCCCATATCTGGGCATAACGACTGTGAGGGAGGCACATATCTGGGCATAATGACTGTGAGGGGGCACATACCTGGGCATAACAACTGTGAGGGAGGCACATATCTGGGCTTAACGACTGTGAGGGAGGCACATATCTGGCCATAACGACTGAGGGGGCACATATCTGGGCATAACAACTGTGAGAGGGGCCCATATCTGGGCATAACGACTGTGAGGGAGGCACATATCTGGGCATAATGACTGTGAGGGGGCACATACCTGGGCATAACGACTGTGAAGAAGGCACATATCTGGGCATAACGACTGTGAAGAAGGCACATATCTGGGCTTAACGACTGTGAGGGAGGCACATATCTGGCCATAACGACTGAGGGGGCACATATCTGGCTATAACCACTGTGAGGGGCACATAACTGGCATAATGACTGTGAGGGGCACATATCTGGCATAACGACTGAGGGGCACATATCTGGGCATAACTACTGTGAGGGGTACATATGTAGGTATAACTGCTGTGAGGGGCCACAAGGAGTGTAGCCATGCATTGGGCTTAGGGATCTTTCACACGAGCGGATCCTGTGCGGGTAATCCGCTGCGTGAAAGAGTGTCAAGCCCCGCTCCGGACAGCAGAGACATGGAGCATTACATGATTGATAATGCTCTTTGCCTCTCTGTGACCTTTTTACTACAAAATCACAGTGACACTGTATGTTTTGTATTGCTATAAGTAATGTTAGGACGGAATTGGTTATGTTGAGAACTTGGCTTGGAGAGGAGGGGGCCCAGGCACATTCTTTGCACAGGGGCCCTCTGCTGTCTGTGTCCGCCCCTGAAAGGGGCTGAATGCTTATGTCCTGAAAAGGGGCTGAAGACTTATGTCCTGAAAAGGGGCTGAATACTTATGTCCTGAGTAAAGGGGCTGAATACTTATGTCCTGAGTAAAGGGGCTGAATACTTATGTCCTGAGTAAAGGGGATGAATACTTATGTCCTGAGTAAAGGGGCTGAATACTTATGTCCTGAGTAAAGGGGATGAATACTTATGTCCTGAGTAAAGGGGATGAATACTTATGTCCTGAGTAAAGGGGCTGAATACTTATGTCCTGAGTAAAGGGGATGAAGACTTAAGTCCTGAGTAAAGGGGCTGAATACTTATGTCAATCAATGCAATCATTTAGTTTTTCCTTTTCAATAAATTAGCAAAGATTTCTCCCATTCTCTTCTCACTTTCTCATTATGGGGGATTGAGTGCAGAATGATGGGACAACCCCTTTAAGACTTCAGAAACCCTAATATCCCGCTCCGAGTTCCGGACTCCCAATCAGAACCTTCCGTCTGTCATGTATATATATATTCTATATTCCGTATAAGAGGATGTCCTGTGTATAGAATATCCGGGAGCTCCTGCTCGGAGACACAAGTGGTGTTTTATTAGAAGTCGCGCTGCGCGTTATGTACTGCTGATTACATTCCCCTGGGATTTATCAAACAGCCAAAAACATTATCTTAAAGGTGACAACTACAGTGTAATGAAAAAAGGCAAAATCTGAGATTTATGACCCAATAACAGTGCAGCGCAGCGCAGGATGAAACGCAAGAAACTGGGAGCTGCTTACTGAAATACATTAATAACAGTCCAAGACAAAGTGGCCGTCGTACGGGAAATGAGGACATTAGTGTGATAAGCCGTTATAAATCACCGCTATCCTAATAACCTAGAATCCAGCGCTCCGGCCCGGAGACATGGCGCTGGAGATAAGGATTGGAAGATTATATACTCCGCTCCGAGGCGACGTATATAACCTGTAATATTACCATCATTACTGGTATATTGTCCAGTTCCCTGCCCCATTAATTGTGTCGTATTAACTTTACTACTGAATTTACAATAATACCGCCTGAACGATTGACTGCTGAACCCCAAACTAGTAACACAGACCCCCGACATGCATTAGATTGCCATAACCCGAGCCAAATAATAGAGGAGAGACACACGGGGTATGTGCCATAGCCATAGTGGTTAGCCTGATCTTACAACTGCAGCATCATTGCCAAGAGTCCAAAATTATAGGAGCGCATAGGAAGCAGAATTATAGTAGTTATATTCCTGTACATAGGAGCAGTATTATAGTAGTTATATTCTTGTACATAGGAGCAGTATTATAGTAGTTATATTCCTGTACATAGGAGCAGTATTATAGTAGTTATATTCTTGTACATAGGAGCAGTATTATAGTAGTTATATTCTTGTACATAGGAGGCAGTATTATAGTAGTTATATTCTTGTACATAGAAGGCAGTATTATAGTAGTTATATTCTTGTACATAGGAGCAGTATTATAGTAGTTATATTCTTGTACATAGGAGGCAGTATTATAGTAGTTATATTCTTGTACATAGAAGGCAGTATTATAGTAGTTATATTCTTGTACATAGGAGGCAGTATTATAGTAGTTATATTCTTGTACATAGGAGGCAGTATTATAGTAGTTATATTCTTGTACATAGGAGCAGTATTATAGTAGTTATATTCTTGTACATAGGAGCAGTATTATAGTAGTTATATTCTTGAACATAGGAGCAGTATTATAGTAGTAATATTATTGTACATAGGAGCAGTATTATAGTAGTTATATTCTTGTACATAGGAGCAGTATTATAGTAGTTATATTCTTGTGTATAGGAGCGGTATTATAGTAGTTATATTCTTGTACACAGGAGCAGTATTATAGTAGTTATATTCTTGTACATAGGAGGCAGTATTATAGTAGTTATATTCTTGTACATAGAAGGCAGTATTATAGTAGTTATATTCTTGTACATAGGAGCAGTATTATAGTAGTTATATTCTTGTACATAGGAGAGCAGTATTATAGTAGTTATATTCTTGTACATAGGAGCAGTATTATAGTAGTTCTATTCTTGTACATAGGAGCAGTATTATAGTAGTTCTATTCTTGTACATAGGAGGCAGTATTATAGTAGTTATATTCTTGTACATAGGAGCAGTATTATAGTAGTTATATTTAGGGGTGCACCGAAATGAAAATTCTGGTCCGAAACCGAAACCGAAAATTCAGGATACCCCTTGACCGAAACCGAAACTGCCTTTTTGCCCAAATACTTTTAACAGTGCCTCATAACAGTGCCATCCACAGACCCCCACCCACCCCATAACAGTGCCATCCACAGACCCCCACCCACCCCATAACAGTGCCATCCACAGACCCCCCACCCCATAACAGTGCCATCCACAGACCCCCACCCACCCCATAACAGTGCCATCCACAGACCCCCCACCTCATAACAGTGCCATCCACAGACCCCCCCCCACCTCATAACAGTGCCATCCACAGACCCCCCCACCTCATAACAGTGCCATCCACAGACCCCCCCCACCTCATAACAGTGCCATCCACAGACCCCCACCCACCCCATAACAGTGCCATCCACAGACCCCCACCCCATAACAGTGCCATCCACAGACCCCCACCCCATAACAGTGCCATCCACAGCCCCCATTGTACAATTAATAGATTAATAGAAAATATTTCAAAATAGCGGGGAGGGACTGGGAGGAGGAGCTGGGGGCCGGTGCGTTCACTGTGCTCCGGCCCCCAGCTCCAGTAGTTATAAAATGTTGTACAATTAATAAGCATTCTATTCATGAGGCCCCCTCTGCAGTATTACATTCAATACAGCCACATCATACTCACAGGGCTGTCATCTTAATGCTGGCCGGCCGGGCAGAGGAGCGGCAGCGTCACAACTGACGTCATGTGCCCGGCCTACTTTCTGAATGAAGGAGGCGGCGCAGGCATGTGACGTCAGTCGTGACGCTGCCGCTCGTCTGCCCGGCCGGCCAGCACAGCCCTGTGAGTAGGATGTGGCTGTATTGAATGTAATACTGCAGAGGGGGGCCAAATGAATAGAATGCTTATTAATTGTACAACATTTTATAACTACTGGAGCTGGGGGCCGGAGCACAGTGAACGCACCGGCCCCCAGCTCCTCCTCCCAGTCCCTCCCCGCTATTTCCGGCCGATATGTAAAAATATCGGCAGAAACAGATTAGGTGCATTCTCGGCCGATATTTTCGGCCGCCGAAATTTCGGTGCACCCCTAGTTATATTCTTGTACATAGGAGCAGTATTATAGTAGTTATATTGCTGTACATGGGAGCAGTATTATAGTAGTTATATTCTTGTACATAGGAGAGCAGTATTATAGTAGTTATATTCTTGTACATAGGAGCAGTATTATAGTAGTTCTATTCTTGTACATAGGAGCAGTATTATAGTAGTTGTATTCTTGTACATAGGAGGCAGTATTATAGTAGTTCTATTCTTGTACATAGGAGCAGTATTATAGTAGTTATATTCTTGTACATAGGAGCAGTATTATAGTAGTTATATTCTTGTACATAGGAGAGCAGTATTATAGTAGTTATATTCTTGTACATAGGAGCAGTATTATATAGTTGTATTCTTGTACATAGGAGCAGTATTATAGTAGTTCTATTCTTGTACATAGGAGGCAGTATTATAGTAGTTATATTCTTGTACATAGGAGCAGTATTATAGTAGTTATATTCCTGTACATGGGAGCAGCATCATAGTAGTTATATACTTGTGCACAGGAGGCAGTATTATAGTAGTTATATTCTTGTACATAGAAGGCAGTATTATAGTAGTTATATTCTTGTACATAGGAGCAGTAGTATAGTAGTTATATTCTTGTACATAGGAGCAGTATTATAGTAGTTCTATTCTTGTACATAGGAGGCAGTATTATAGCAGTTATATTCTTGTACATAGGAGGTAGTATTATAGTAGTTATATTCTTGTACATAGGAGCAGTATTATAGTAGTTATATTCTTGTACATAGGAGGCAGTATTATAGTAGTTATATTCTTGTACATAGGAGCAGTATTATAGTAGTTATATTCTTGTACATAGGAGCAGTATTAGCGTAGTTATATTCTTGTACATAGGTGCACTATTATAGTAGTTATATTCTTGTACATAGGAGCAGTATTATAGCAGTTATATTCTTGTACATAGGAGCAGTATTAGCGTAGTTATATTCTTGTACATAGGTGCACTATTATAGTAGTTATATTCTTGTACATAGGAGCAGTATTATAGCAGTTATATTCTTGTACATAGGAGCAGTATTATAGTAGTTATATTCTTGTACATAGGAGCAGTATTATAGTAGTTATATTCTTGTACATAGGAGCAGTATTATAGTAGTTATATTCTTGTACATAGGAGGTAGTATTATAGTAG
The DNA here is from genome assembly GCF_014858855.1 of Bufo gargarizans. Taxonomy (NCBI): domain Eukaryota; kingdom Metazoa; phylum Chordata; class Amphibia; order Anura; family Bufonidae; genus Bufo; species Bufo gargarizans. Next base: position 22,775,515 of record NC_058088.1, on the reverse strand, counting down.
TTATATTCTTGTATATAGGAGCAGTATTATAGCAGTTATATTCTTGTACATAGGAGCAGTATTATAGCAGTTATATTCTTGTACATAGGAGCAGTATTATAGCAGTTATATTCTTGCACATAGGAGCAGTATTATAGTAGTTATATTCTTGTACATAGGAGGCAGTATTATAGTAGCTATATTCTTGTACATAGGAGCAGTATTATAGTAGTTATATTATTGTACATAGGAGCAGTATTATAGTAGTTATATTCCTGTACATAGGAGCAGTATTATAGTAGTTATATTCCTGTACATCAGAGCAGTATTATAGTAGTTATATTCCTGTAAATAGGAGCAGTATTATAGTAGTTATATTATTGTACATAGGAGCAGTATTATAGTAGTTATATTCTTATACATAGGAGCAGTATTATAGCAGTTATATTCTTGTACATAGGAGCAGTATTATAGCAGTTATATTCTTGTATATAGGAGCAGTATTATAGTAGTTATATTCTTGTACATAGGAGCAGTATTATAGTAGTTCTATTCTTGTCCATAGGAGAGGATAGACGTGTGGTGCTGAGCTCCCTGCAGGGAGGGGGCATGGCTTCTGACCCAGGTGGAGGGGAGGGGAGCTGGGCTGATGATCCTGGGAAAGCCCAGAGCTTGGAGTGCGGCCTGCAGCATGGAGATCTTGGAAGCGATGATCTGGAAATGGTGGCTGGTGAGTCTACTGAAACTTGTAGTGCTTCTGGATTAAGTACAACTGTGACAAAGAAAAGTTTATTTAAGCTGGAAAGGCGCATTTCTAAGCTAAGAGATGAGATAAAGATAGAGGCTGATCCCAAAAAAAAGCTGATGAAGTATGAATGCCTGGATGACTGCACACGTGAACTGGATATATTAAAAGACAAATTAGATAAAGGTAAAAACACAATACCTAAAGTGGAAAGCTGGGCAATGGAGAAAAAGAGGGAGACCAGAGCCCAGAATGTGAAGATAAAAGAAATCATAGAAATAAAAAGTAAAGATTACAGCGATGTGCATAATATGGTGAAGCAAGGAAACCCTCAGAGATGTGTGGGTGCAGCGCCTGGAGGGTCACTGCTTTCAGGGTCACTATGTATGGGGTCTGAGCAGTCAGTCTCTGAAAATGCTGGGAATACTATGGAGCAAAGTGAGCCATCCAACAAGGAGTTAATTGCAGTGGACTCAGCTTGTAACTCTGGTGAAGTGAATGAGAGCAGCAACCCTGTGTGTGAGCAGGAGAGCGCTTCATGTATGGACATTGTGGGTGAGACCCCGCTCAGTGCTGTGGAGGAGACCCCGCTCAGTGCTGTGGAGGAGACCCCGCTCAGTGCTGTGGAGGAGACCCCGCTCAGTGCTGTGGAGGAGACCCCGCTCAGTGCTGTGGAGGAGACCCCGCTCAGTGCTGTGGAGGAGACCCCGCTCAGTGCTGTGGAGGAGACCCCGCTCAGTGCTGTGGAGGAGACTCCGCTCAGTGCTGTGGAGGAGACCCCGCTCAGTGCTGTGATTGAGACCCCGCTCAGTGCTGTGATTGAGACCCCGCTCAGTGCTGTGATTGAGACCCCGCTCAGTGCTGTGATTGAGACCCCGCTCAGTGCTGTGATTGAGACCCCGCTCAGTGCTGTGATTGAGACCCCGCTCAGTGCTGTGATTGAGACCCCGCTCAGTGCTGTGAATGAGACCCCGCTCAGTGCTGTGAATGAGACCCCGCTCAGTGCTGTGAATGAGACCCCGCTCAGTGCTGTGATTGAGACCCCGCTCAGTGCTGTGATTGAGACCCCGCTCAGTGCTGTGATTGAGACCCCGCTCAGTGCTGTGATTGAGACCCCGCTCAGTGCTGTTATTGAGACCCCGCTCAGTGCTGTTATTGAGACCCCGCTCGATCGGCTCTCAGAGGAGACAACTGTACAGATTGGAGCAGACATGGAGGTCAGTATACAGGACCCTCAGCCGTCCACAATGTCAGCTGCACAGCGGTCTGGAGCAGACACAGGTGGATCTGCAGGACAATCTGGAGTCAGTAAGCCTGTAGAGGAAAGGCCCAGCACTGATCCTCCTGCAGACCGTCCACAACTCAGGAGACTGTTCTCCAATGTTACAAGGCCGGCTAACCCTCCACCTCAGAGGAGGAATGCTGTACGGATTAAGTATACGGGTCCAGAAGAAAGCCTCCTCTCCAGACTGTACATAGGGAAAGTTCTTCTGAAGGACTTCATGAAATTTAAGGCATCTGAGGTGTACGCCCTTATCCATATCCCCTCCAGCAGGATCTATGACATCAGCTTTAAGCTTCAGTATGATCTGGACTTATTCTGGAATATATACAATGACACAAAAGAACAGTCAATCTGGGAGCATCTACAGGTGATCCAGCTATCCAAGCCTCAGGTAGTGAGGGCCACCATCTTGTTCCAGTCTGAGGTGGTGGCACTGGCAGATCTGGAGCACTGGCTGAGCAGACAGTGTCTGTTGAAGAGTCATCCTGTAAAAATCTATGATGAGGAAGACATCTGGAATGGCGGATACACCGTTATGATACAACTAGCGCAGAGTAATGGTGTGACCAGACATCTGCCGCACTCCTTCTACCTGGGCTCAGAGAGAGGGATATGCTACTACCCCGGTCAGCCGCGGCTGTGTCACAGATGTGGGGGCAGGCACCTCGCCATCAACTGCTCCCGTATTAAGTGCTCATTTTGTGGACAGTTTGGTCATTCAAAGGACGACTGTACAGGTCCGGTCATCTGTAACCTGTGTTTAGGATCTGGTCATACGTTCCGGGACTGTCCGCATGCAGATCATAATAAAGGCAGTGATGAGATTTTCTCAGAGGCCATGGAGGAAAGTCAGGAGGATGTCACTGCAAGAGCAGATACAACCCCAGAAACTGGTAGTCGTCCTGCTGAAGTAATGCAAAGTACTAGTGACCCTGCTGTAGAGAGTGGTGACCCTCCTGATGCACTACAAGTACCGGCAGAGTTGGAGACTGATAGCCAAACTACTCCATTACAAGTAACAACATCTGCTGAACCACAAATACCAGCTATTGAAAAGGCTTTGATATCCAGAAATCCTGCTGTGGAAACTAAAGTACCATCTGTAGCACTACAAGTACCAGCCACTGAAGAGAATTCTCATCTGCAGAGTAAAGTGACCAGTAAACCAGTTGCCAAACCACCTAAAGAACTGCCCTCTATGTCTACAAAGCCTGATGGTCCAGCTGCAGGGCTCAGGAAGCTCAGGAGGTCCTCTGTGGATGAAGAGGGGTTCCAGACTGTAAAAAGAAAGAACAGCGCTACAGCAAAGAAAACCCCTGATCCGCCAGTGCTGGCCATAACCTCCGGGCAGTATGGTGCGCTAGGGGAAGAAGAGTCAGAAGAAAAGATTGAAATGGACTATGTTTCTTCACATAACCCTGATGGTGACCCTCTGGAAGATGAACCTGGCCCTTCAGTGTCCACCAAAAGATGGGGTTCTAAAGGTCACAGTAGTGGAAGGAGGAAAAAGAATAAGAAAAACTAAGGGACCTGGATGAGGCTGAGAATCAGCTCTATAAATGTGAACAGTGTGAAGACCAAGAACAGGCGGCAGGCGATCTACCAACGTCTGTCTCAGGAGAGATCTGACATCTTCTTCTTACAGGAGACTTATTTGAAGAGCAATGCTCATGTGTTTGCAGCCAAGAGAGACTGGAGACATGGAGCATCTTTCTGGTCCTTCGGGCTGGAGAGAAATGATGGTGTGGCGATTCTCTTCAATAAGATGGAAGTTGAGGTGGAGAGAGTCCTGGAGATCTGTCCGGGCCGCTGTCTGATGCTGGACTTCATACTGGACACTGTGTATTATAGAGTGATTAATGTCTATGCTCCTCAGACTAGAAAGGAGAGGAGGGAATTGTTCCAGCAGATGAAGCCATATTGTTTTACATCTAGGGTGTTTATAATGTGCGGGGATTTTAATAGTGTCTCCTGTAATGTGGACCGTTCCAGTAGTCATAAGCAATTGAAATATGATGAGAACTTCCTTAACAATATAGTCCAGCAGGCTCATTTAGTGGATCCCTATGGTTTGCGTGGCTCCAATAGAGCCTACACTTACCATAAGGCCGGTAACGCCAGTAGAATAGACCGGGTGTATATAAAACGTGAAGTGAGGAGCTCTGACTACAGGACGAGTCCCATAGAGTTCTCTGACCATTGTATGGTGAGTGTCACGCTGGATCTGGCCGGGGCCGTGGTCTGTGGTAGGGGCTACTGGAAGGTGAACAGCTCGGTGCTGCAAGATCCAGGGTTTAGAGAGGCCTTTACCACCTTCTATAATGATCGGAGGACCACCCAGTGTATGTGTGAGGACACAGCGGAGTGGTGGGAGTGTATGAAGGGTGATATCAAGCAGTTTCTGATACGTGCTGCGAGGAGGCATAGTAATGTGGAGTATATGAGGTATTCTGCACTGAGGCTGCAGCTGAGCAGGTTATATGGTAAGATCAATAGTGGTGAGAAGATAGATGGTAAATACGTCAGCCAGATAAAGCAGGAGATGCGGGAGCTGCAGTATGACCGCCTGAAGTCTCTCAAAGCAGAGGGGCAGTTCGATAATTGGGGGGTCCACAACCCAGACCCCTATATTGCCTGTAAGAACAGGGTTAATAAGAAGCTTATGACCAGCCTGTTAGATGAGCATGGGGTGGAGCAGTCAGATCAGAGTAAACTCCACAAGATTATTGGAGATTATTACAAAAATCTGTTTAAAGGCTGTCAGATAAGTGGTGACAGCATCAGAACTTATCTGAAAGGTGTCAAACTCCCTAAACTAGATCATGCACAAGTAGATGGCTTGGCCGAGCCCATAACTGAGGAGGAGGTGAAGAGGAGCATTGACTCCTTACAAACCAAGAAGAGCCCGGGCCTGGATGGTCTGACCAGTGAGTTCTATAAGGAGTTCAGAGATATATTAGCACCAGACCTAGTGCAGGTCTATAATGATTGCCTCTCTGCCAGGAAACTTCTGCAGTCACAGTATAAATCTGTTCTGGTTCTCCTGGCAAAGAAAGGAAATCTAAAAGACTTAAAAAACTGGCGTCCATTGTCCTTACTGAACACCGATTATAAAGTCTTGGCCAAGATCTTGTATCACAGGCTGAGTGATGTGGCAGATGACCTGATCATCTCCAACCAGACGTGTGGTGTGAAAGGCCGGACTATAGAGGACTCATTGCTGCTGGTGAGGGAAGCAGTGACCTACATCAGGCAGCACAGTGGAGGAGCATATGTGGTTGGGTTAGACCAGAGCAAGGCCTTTGACAGAGTCCATCATGACTACCTGTACCAGGTGTTGTTGGAGTATGGCCTTCCTGCACGCTTCGTACAATGGCTGCAGGTTCTCTATATGGAGGCGGTAAGTCAGCCTCTGATTAATGGTCACTTGGCAGAACCCTTTAGGATCATGTCTGGTGTAAGGCAGGGCTGCCCTCTAAGCCCATTATTGTACGTCTTCAGTCTGGACCCTTTTTTAAGAAAGTTGCAAGATAATAGAAATCTCTTGGGGTTGGAATGTCACCTACAGAGTAAAAGAGTGGACATAAAGTTCTGTGCTTATGCGGACGATGTGACGGTTCTGGTCTCGTCTAGTGAGGACTGTGTGGCCCTACAACAGGAGATAGCAGCTTTCTCTCGAGTGTCGAATTCTGCTGTGAATATGGATAAGAGCGAGGCGTTGTGGCTGGGGGGTGACCATGGGGTCTTCTCAGTGCCCTTTAGAACAGTGCAGGGCACGATAAAGATTTTGGGGATTCCGTTTGGAACTGTAGATGATGGGAAGGTGAACTGGGAGGAGAAGCTGGCGGTGTGTGAGCAGAAGGTGCAGTGCTGGAGGCACTGGAAGCTGACTTATCAGGAGAAGATCCGCCTGCTGAAAAGCTTCCTTCTCCCGCTATTCCTCTATGTCAGTGTGGTGTTCCCAGTGCCCGATAAGTTACTCACCAGACTGACCAATATCTTCTTCCACTTCTTGTGGGGTAATAGGGTGAATATAGTCAGGAGGAACATTGTCTATCTCCCCCAGAAGGAGGGCGGCCTGTCCATGCCCTGCCCAGAGCTCTTCTTTAACTTAATGTTTCTGATGAGGAATTTCTCATTTTGTAAGAGTTCAGAGCTGAAGCTGTTTAAGAACCAGATCCAGCAGTTTGTGTCTGTGTGGTCGGTAGGTGACCCCATTAAGAGGATCTCGGGGCGCATTAAGAATAACGTTTCCTGGTATGCGGTACAAGCAATTAGTAAGATTATTAAATGGAAAATCTTATATGGTGAAGTAAAGCAGCTCAGTAGGAAAGAGATGTATAAGAACCTGCTGATGTCTCAGTTTAGTGCCCATATTCAGCTGAGGAACGCCCCGAACCTGGATGTAAAACAGGCTGAAAATCCTGGAGGACCCCAGAGTCCCCGCTCACATGAAGGATGCGTCATGGCTGGCATTTCATGGTAAAATGTATGTCAGGGACAATCTAAAGTGTAGAAATGTGCCAGATAGATCCTGCCCTAGAGAGCAATGCCGTCAGGTACTGGAGACCATGGAGCATCTTCTGCTGGACTGTCCGTTCAGTGTCCAGGTATGGGAGGCCGTGTCACGGTCCCTTCAGTTACCACATCTAGTGGGACAGCCGTATAATCAGCTCTTGTATGGAGACTTCCCCCCAGATCTCAGACAATACAGCAGAAGTTCCCTGTATGTAGTGAATGTGGTGACCATGTACCATCTGTGGTGTGCGCGGTGCTGCCTGGTCATCAACAGAGAGCTCCTGACCTGTGATAACATCTTATATAATATCCTGGAAAGTCTGAAGATGATATATAAGAAAGACCTGAAAAATAACCGCAATAACATGTACTGGAGGAACATCCATGTGTCAGTAATTGTATAATGCGTTGTGATGTGTATTATGAAAGTGATGTCACTTTATATTTATTCTTTTCTATGATTTTATAGTAAGTGTATTGTAATATTTTGTTGCCTGTTTTTAAATAAAAAGATCATTATAGTAGTTATATTCTTATACATAGGAGCAGTATTATAGCAGTTATATTCTTGTACATAGGAGCAGTATTATAGTAGTTATATTCTTGTTCACAGGAGGCAGAATTACATCATTTCTATTCTATTTATTTCCATGGATGGCATTGCATTATTCTAGTAGCCAGTACTGGCAAGGAAAATATATTCAGCTTATTTTCTCAGGGAGATGGACAGATATTGAGAAATGTTTTCAGAGCAGATACAATTCCCTTCCCACGAGTTTATTGGCAGCTCATACAAATTTCATTACTTAGCAGGGGGCGCTATTGAGCACAAGATATATTTCCTCTGTGCTAAAGAGAATATACAATCTTTACAGCAGCGGAGGCATGATGGGAGCACCATACAGAAATAAGAAATAAATTAATGAAAATAAATGAGGAATATTTACTGCATCTTCAGTTGTTAATATCACTTGGGCTTGGGATTGCACTTCACTAAATATTTAAAGGGGCAGGCACACACTCTATAACAATTAAGCCGCTGATTACCAGTAATTAGTTTTCTCGGTCTTTCCCACTGTGCCAAAACATATCAGTTGTAAAGATCATGGCAGATGCCGCAGCATAAAAAGGATTCAATAGAAACCAAGAGCTCAGCAAACTGTTTCATAGATGGGTAATAATAGCCCAGAAACCTAGCGCAGCGCCCCCCCCCCCCCCCACTCTTCCCGATCCCCTCCGAGGCGGAGGCAGCAGATCGTTACGGCTGCTCCTGAATGTACTGCGGGAGGAATGGAAGAAATTGGACAGAGATAAGAGAAGATGGAGAGACATGAGGTCCCTGAATGTACAGTATGGCCAGAGGGGACAGACACGAGATCAGATGATGCCAGTGTAGCAGACGCCGAGTGCCGCAACCAGCTGTTATTTGTCAAACTCCATCTCCACGAATTGTTCTTCTATATTAAGTCTGATCGCTGTCAATTCCTCCGCAATCCGTCCCCATGATGAGGTGTGATGCTAATGATTCTCAATCTATATATCCCGACGTGTGATCATGAGGATGAGGAGAGGAGGGGGCTGGGGGGAGGAGGGGGATACAGATGCACGTGTGAAGCTTCTGCATTGCGTTGCTGTCTGTTACCATGGAAACACGATGCAAAAGGAAAATATAGCTCGCTGCCAACCAGCGAACCCCCCCCCTTCTCAATTTGCCTCAGTAGTCTGATTCCTCTTGTCATCCTCATCTCGCCATGCCTGTCAGTACCACCTAGATCCAAGAAAAGAGATATGCTCCCTAACACTCAGGGAAGGGGAGATGATATTTAAAGGGCGACTCCAATTATTTACAGGAATATACTGGCGCTGTCGTTAACTCTACAGATAAGATGTTACTGCGGGAAAAGGAGTTTGTTCGTGGCCATATTGATCCTCGGGAATTCCTTGGGGTCGCACAGCTCCATCTTAAAGGGGGAAAAAATTCCATCATTTTTTTTACCTTTGGATGATAACCTTTCTAGATAGAGGCCCCCCAAAGTGCCAATTAGGGGACTATAAATAGCGCCCCTGTCTCCGAGCTGGGTCACATGACATACTCCTTTAGCGCTCGACTCCATAGGAAGCTTTGTTCTTTAGGGATCAGGGTGGATAGAGCAGCATGTTACAGGACTTCAGAGGCCCTTGAGAGAGTGTAATTGCTCCTTCCAGTCTTGCTTTTCCTTCGTACGTAATGATCTAATCCATAGGATGTATCCCTTAAAGGCCTCATGCACACCGCCATATTATGGATCTCTACAACGCCCACAGTAATGTATGGACCGTCAATTTCACACAGAGGTTTTTTTTGTGGTTATGAATTCTCATACTTGCCAATAATCCCAAATTGTCTGGGACTGTCCTCATTTTTAAGGGCAACCCCAGCAAATTTTTCTTCCCGGCATTATACCCCTAATTTTGGGGGGAGCAGCAGGTTTTTTTTTCTAGGCAATGCTCAATAGTAATGCTGACCTATCCTTGCTCTCGATTCCTCCTCTACAGGGTCCAACTCCTCTTTGGATCCAGTTGCTGCTGCAAATGACATCCTGACGCTAGCTTGTGTCAAGAAGTCATCGGCTGCAGTGACCGGAGCCTGACCTGAAGAAGAGGATCCACGAAAGGTGAGTAATTAAAAGGTTTCTGATCTGGGGACTGAAGTCATTTAAGGGTCTTGTCTGGGGTCTGAACATTGCGGTCTGGTCTGGACTTTGAAAATTGGGGTCTGAAATAATTCTTGGTCTGTTCAGGTTTAAAGGGGTTACCCAGACTTAATAAAAACTGTAAATTTAAAGGGGTTTTCTGGGAGTTAAATATTGATGACCTTTCCTCAGGACAGGTCATCAATATCTGATTGGTGGAAGACTCCCCACTGATCAGCTGTTTGAAGCGGAATTCGTACGAGCATTGTGGCCTTTTCATACTATACCAGGCATGGTGCCATACATTGTGTACTGGCTGTGCTTGGTATTACAGCTCGATCCCATTCACTTGAATGGGACTGAGCTGCACAAAGGTGTGACAAATAGACGTGACATTACTGGACATCTACGGGGCCACGGTGCTCAGATAATCTTCAGCCTCTTCCTTGTCGAACATCTGATCGGCAGTGGTTGCTGGGAGGATAATTCATCAATATTTAAAGGCTATGTACTCCTTTGGGGGCATTTGTTTTTTATTATAGAATTGTACTTATTTTGAGCTAAAAATATTTTTTTTCAATTGTTCTTTATTACAAAAACTGAGTCCTTTTTTCTGTACAGAGCTGAGATGCTCTAGTAGCAGCCGCTGGATTTTCTGTCTTTTCGTCAGACCAGGAGCTGACGTGCTCCTTATCTTTGCTCTCTGACATTATAAACACTTATAATAGATCAGTTCCTATTTTACTGTTTATGACCTCTCAGCACTATTAGTAGATTTATTAGAGGATGGGCACAGAGTGAAAGTTATGAAAATATAGACAGATAATCATGGTGAAATGATGATTCGCCAGGCGTTTTTTTTATGACTACAAAAAAAGTAGGTAAAGAAGGAGCGCCACTCACTGTGATTCTCAGGATGAAGGAGAAAATACTCACTTAGGCCTCTTTCACGCGACCGTATGGCTTTTTTAGTGTTTTGCGGTCCGTTTTTCAGGGATCCGTTGTTCCGTTTTCGTTGAGTTTCCGTTTCTGTTCCGTTTTTCCGTTTGGCATATACAGGATACAGTAATTACATACAAAAAATTGGGCTGGGCATAACATTTTCAATAGATGGTTCTGCAAAAACGAAATGGACACGGAAGACACATGGATGCATTTCCGTATGTGTTCCTTTTTTTTGCGGACCCATTGACTTGAATGTAGCCACGGAACGTGACCCTCGTATACGGAACGCAAAAAACAGCCCGTAAACGGAATAATAAACAGTCGTGTAAAAGAGGCCTTACGTTGTATTAAACGTGGTAGGAAAAAAATAAAGGATGTTTCAAACTTTTCCCCAGAGACTTGATTAACCTCCTCCTTTTTTCTCTTTTTCACTGTTCCTACAAAGTGAAAGTACCAGTCACGCAGCTCAATATTATTTTTTTTTTTAAAAAGGCCAATTAAAAAATTATTTTTACCCAAAAATGAGCAAAATACAATCATAAAAAAATTGCTTCCAAAGGTGTAAATAGCCTTTTACTCCTGGAAAACCCCTTTAATAGTAAATGGTGTCTGTGGTCAGTCCCTCTTTTTTTTCTGCCCTAACTGTAAGGCTCCTATGATGAGAACAATATGCAGGGAATATTCAGGACAAAATATGTATGTTCTGGCAAACCTTGCTCTACTGCAAGCCACGCCCCCAACAAAGCCATCCCTTAATAAACCACCCCCCAACTACCATCCCTTAATAAGCCACACCCCCGAGACCACACCCCTTAATAAGCCAGTCCCTATGAAAAGATACCAAATATTGGTGACAATGGATTATAATGCATTCCATATTACAGGTGTATTGTCATGGACCATGGATGTTGCCCATAATATTGTCACAGCCAGTTCTGTGAGAAGGTCTGACAGACATCCTTCTCTACCTCTTGCATGATGTTATTTGTTTTGGTTTCACTTTCTCATCTCATTTCCTTCACCTAGGTGTCACCTATTTAGACTAATCCTCTTTCCTTTATATTCCCATACTGCCTCACTTTGCGGTTTATACTACTTCCTGGATTGAAGTGTTCACTGCTGGAGGCTTCTGCTGCTGCTTGTTCAGATAAGTCCTTTAATGTATTGTGTTTCCTTAATGGCTTGATTCTGAAGTGCAGGGAGCCGGTGGTCGTGTCCCCTCATTATTATAGGGTTTTCAGGTGTCACACAGTCTTAGGTACGTGGGCATACAATCGTCTACCTTTGAGACCCTTGTATGTGCTTAGCAGTCAGGGTGAGCTCTTAGGGTTTTATAGGGGTCACCTATATGCTCCTTAGTTTGGGATCAAGCCAGTCAGACGTTTATTCATAACTTCCAGCTATCTGCAACATCATCCGTAACAAATATGGATGTTTTTTTTTTACAGAACACACATGTATATGACAGTGGGGGTAACATACACAAAACTAACCCAGCAGTAGGACATGGGAAACGTTTGTTACACTTGTATGTAGGTGGGTGACTGGTTGTCCAAAGACAACTTATCATAGACTCCAAGATGGCTGACTGTAATTACATCGGCTGATAGAAACCTGAACCCATCGACTTCTGTCTTCTAAATCTGACTGTATTGTTATTTTTCCCTTTTATTGCCCTTCTGATCAAAGGCATTCATCTACAACCCTACGCCCCCTCATCCACCCATATTCCTCTTATTGTTCTTCTGACCAAAGGCATTCATCTACAACCCTACGCCCCCTCATCCACCCATTTTCCTCTTATTGTTCTTCTGACCAAAGGCATTCATCTACAACCCTACGCCCCCTCATCCACCCATTTCCCTCTTATTGCCCTTCTGACCAAAGGCATTCATTTACAACCCTACGCCCCCTCATCCACCCATTTTCCTCTTATTGGTCTTCTGACGAAAGGCATTCATCTACAACCCTACGCCCCCTCATCCACTCATTTTCCTCTTATTGTTCTTCTGACCAAAGGCGTTCATCTACGACCCTACGCCCCCTCATCCACCCATTTTCCTCTTATTGTTCTTCTGACCAAAGGCGTTCATCTACAACCCTACACCCCCTCATCCACCCATTTCCCTCTTATTGCCCTTCTGACCAAAGGCATTCATTTACAACCCTACGCCCCCTCATCCACCCATTTTCCTCTTATTGTTCTTCTGACGAAAGGTGTTCATCTACAATCTTACGCCCCCTCATCCACTTTTTTTCCTCTTATTGTTCTTCTGGCCAAAGGCGTTCATCTACGGCCATACGCCCCCTCACGCTCCCATTTTCCTCTTATTGTTCTTCTGGCCAAAGGCATTCATCTACAACCCTACACCCCCTCATCCACCCATTTCCCTCTTATTGCCCTTCTGACCTAAGCATTCATCTACAACCCTACGCCCCATCATCCTCCCATTTTCCTCTTATTGTTCTTCTGACCAAAGGCGTTCATCTACAACCCTACGCCCTCTCATCCACCCATTTTTCCTCTTATTGTACTTCTGACCAAAGACATTCATCTACTACCCTGCGCCCCAGCCTCCCCCACCACCACTATTTCCATTTCACCAGGATGTGCTGACATGGTCTGCTCCACTGATTCTCCACAGGAGATGCCTTGTTGCAGACAGAACCGCTTCTCCATGACTGCCTTCTGCATGTAATGAGAGAGGGAGGCCGCTTCATCAGCTAATATTATTATTATTATTATAATTATTATGAAGTTCTCTTATTTCTATAAGGTCGGCAGTCTCGTGCTGAGAATTTATGGGCTCTGGTTCACTGAAGCTTACAATTGAATTCTCCCAGATTGTGCTGTGGAAAAGGCAATTTATATGAAGTCGATTAACTTTCCAGTATTTTTTGGCATGTGGGAGAGAACCCTTTGGGATATCTCATACCAACACATGTAGGACATAAAATGTAAAACAATATGCAAATACAGCAATATAACGAGTACTATAGAAGCAAAAGGCAAAAATTTATGACACACCATCACTTATACAATGAGCTACTGAAACCAGTGGTCAGGAGCAGGAAAATCATGGTAATGGCATGTGTATGAACATTATACTCTGTGCCAAATACCATACAGTTTTCCTGCTAATCATAAAAAAAATAAGTTGCTGCCTTCAGAAGCTGGTCCATCCTTGCTTACTATTTAAGGGAGCAATTAAATTATTTACTGGAGGATCAAACCAGGGTAAGGCCTTCCAAGCTAATGAACAAAAAGGATTGGGTCACCAAGTCACTGGACACTAGGAAATGGAGTATCAAACTGGTGAAAACTAGGTTGAGGCTTTTTGAGCCAAAGGAAACCAGGGATTGTGTCACCATGAAATTAGAGACCAAACCAGAGAATAACTGGGTAAGGCCTTCCAAGTCAATAAACCCCAGGGATTGAGTCACATTCGACACCAGGAAATGGGGTACCAAACAGGTGAAAACCAGAGGAACACCTTCTGTGCCAATAAAAACTAGGGATTGGGCCCACACACTATTAGACACTAGGAAATAAGGACCCAAACGAGAGAATACCAGGGTAACGCTTTCCAAGTCAACAAACCCCAGGAATTGGGCCATTAAGCCACTTGACACTATGAAATGGAGTACCAAACTGGTGAACATCAGAGGAACACCGTTTGAACATGTGAAAACCAGGGACAAACCACTGGACACCATGAAATTAGGTACTTAACCAGACAATACCAAGGTAAGGCTTTCCAAGCCAATGAACAAAAAGGATTGGACAAGGAAACCACTGGACACTAGGAAATGGAGTACCAAACTGGTGAACACCAGAGGAATGCCTTCTGAGCTAATGAAAACCAGGGATTGGTCCACCAAATCATTGAACACCATGACATTAGGAAACAAACCAGGGAATACCAGTGTAAGACCTTCCAAGTCAATAAACCCCAGGGATTGGGTTACATTGTACTCAAGGAAATGGGACATCGCACTGGTCAACAACAGGGCAAAGCCTTCCAAGTCAATGAATACCAGAAAATGGAGAGCTAAACATGTGGATTCCAGAGTTTAGTCACTAAACTTCTGGATAACAGGGAATGGCACACCAATTCACTGATATCAAGGTGCTCTAGATGCCCAGTCCCTGATGTAAATTGGCTTAAAAGTCCTTTCACTGTTGGTCATAGGTTTATGTCACTAGTTTCTGTGCTTGCAGAATGCCAGAAAACTGAGGTACCAGTGAATGGGAAACTAGACATTAAACCCCTGGGCACCATGGACTGAGGAACCTGGTCCTCCAGAATCTGGGCCTCCAAACAAGTGGCCATAAAGGAATCAGGCACCAATTTACTGGACACTGGTAAATGGGACATTAAATCAATCAGTAGACACCAAAACTACTGGGATTCAGGACTGAGGAACTAGACAACAGGATGCTGAAAGAAAAATGGATAAAGGTTTTACTTTTGACACCAAACTATCTTCTCCCGGCTATGTTATTCATTTCCTCACATCACTGATATGATCACGGAGCTTGCCACAGACTTGTAATATAATTATAATTTATTGTAAGCGATGCATTATCTCATTAATAAGTAAACACATGCCGCCGCTTTGATCGCACAAGCTGAAACATTGCCAAAAACAATATACTTTTTTTTAAAGAAACGTGAAGTTCTCCAGAGGATAACCAGATGCCTACAAGGCAATTGTATCAAGAATTGTCAAATTCACTCGACCTAAATGGCAAACAAACAATTAACCTACAAAAAAAAAAAAAACGATGATGTAATCAGAAAGTGTGGGAACAATGAATATTTACAAAATCGTTTCTTCTTCATCATGACCTCTCAGGATCCTTGCCAAAAGATGAAAGCCTGTCAACATCTAAGAAATGCTTGCAAGATGGACCACTCCTGGACGCAACTGCTTTCTTACTGAGAAAGACTCCACCATTACTGTCCACAGGGGTGTTTTTTAAGGTTTCCTTTCATTTTGACTCGGCAGGAGATGCAACTTTTGCCAGACCATGCTCAACCGAGGGAGCCCGGCCTACGATATTAACAGAGAATAACACTAAACATTATTGTAAGCCGTAGAGCCCCCGCCAGGTGAATCCTCCATACAGGCTGCATATAATAAAATAATAACCTCCCCACGGTCACACGTCTTCCAGCCGGCCGACAAATTACATCAATTTTCTATGCATTTAGCATAATTGCCAGCAAGCCCATCATTAAGAACCAGCATGCAATTAAAATTAGCCAACGTGTCGCCCTTCATGTGTGTCATTAATTATTAGCGGTATTATATCCGACTCGTGGAAGCGTTAAAAAAAATAGTGAAAAACTGCCCGCTAACACACAAAGATGCCAATCAACCACTATATTTTGACACCCAGCTTAACAAGAGAGGATAGAAGACATGGAAGTAACGTCTTACAGTATTTAGATACAGGTATCAATAATACGGCGCCACCTAGAGTCCAAATTGCTATGAAACTGTGCAGATTGTTATTTTGACCTTAGTTTATACTTTATGAGAAGCTTATAAAGAACACCATAGTCTGCCCCAGCTCCCCGACATACATATGACGACATCATTTTTCCTTACCTTCCTTCTCTCCTTTTTGTCGTCCTTCTTAGTGAAAGCCGTATGGATCCACCAGATCTTGGTGAACATGCTGCCGTAAGCGAGGCTGAATCCAAGACCCAGGAGCCACAGACGGGCCTGCGAGGAAGATGGCGAAGGTCAAGGAGGCTAAATAAGAGGTCTGCCAACTGGAGGTATACAGCGTCTTTTTTTTTTTAGACAACTCCCAGCATGCTTAATCAGGGAATGAGGAAAGCTGGGTAGGAGCTCTGACAGCTTTCCCATGACTCAAGTACTTTCCCGCTCACTTCTTTGCTATAATTATGAAGATTTGGACAATTTGCATGGAGATAAGCAGCGCCCCATGCATCCTCTCGTTCCTCATCCCATTCACTGTATCTTCTTACCTGACAGACCAAAGGGAAGTGCCACGTCTCAATGTGACGTCCATCGAGACCAAGGGGGAAGACGGCGGCGAGAGCCAGGATGCACCCTGCCGCAGTCACGTCGTTCAGATGGGGCTGGGAGTTCTGGATGTACCTGCAGGAAAGCGACAGACGCCACATGAGACTCCACAGACCTGTCAATCACATAAAGAGCGTGCCTCCCTACAGTAAAATACAAAGAATAACTATACAGATGTAACAGTGCTGAAATTGTTATCTAACTCTATGTTTTATTTGTGCATAGCGGTAAGTATAGAATTTGAACTGCAGTCCTATGTAAATGGCTCTGCTACATCCTCAAATGGGGAATGTCACCCAGCTTTCCTACAGTCCTAAATGGCAAGATACACACCAGGTACCTGCTGCTCCCATACTACTACATAACAAAGCAGATTTGCACTGTGAAGGTTTCCATTTCATGACTGCAAACAGAGATGATATTCTGCAACAAGCCCTAAACATATGCAAGTCACTTGTCACCCATCTTTACGAGATATCATATCACACAACTAGATTGGATACTGATGCAGCAAACCCGAGAAGCATTGGGACAGGAGGGGGTTTTCAGTCTCTGGATGCAAACAAGAATGTACTCGTTCACATAAAGCAAGCAGGGATCTTGAAAATCTTGAGGAATTGTTACTTACAATATAATAGAAATTTGCTGAACTTTTCATCATTAAGTGATTAAATTTTATTTATATAAATGTGGAAAATACCTTTAAGGGGTGTAGGGGGCGTGCATATCACAAAATTATGTGCCGGCATAACAAGGTCCACATGGCCTGGAGGCATCTCCTAGGTTTCTGGTCTAACCCCACTAGGGGAAGGCCTATGGTTAAAGCGGCTGTCCAGAATTTAAAAACATGGCTGATTTCTTAAATAAACAGTGTCACACCTGTCTGCAGGTTGTGTGTGGTATTACAGCTCAGCTCCATTTATATCACTAAAGCAGAGCTGCAATATCAGTCAGCAGGTGCGGCGCTGTTTCTGGAAGAAAGAAGTCATGTTTTTCTAATTCTGGACAACCCCTTTAACCATAGGTCTTCCACTAGTGTGGACTAGACCAGGACCCTAGGAATTGCATGTGGTGCCTCCAGGCCATGCTCCTGTAGAAGACCTTGTTATGGGGACACACCTTCTTAAAGTGATTTTCTAGTGTTTCTAATCCTGGACAACCCCTTTAAATCGGGTTGTGGGTAAACGTCTGACTCTACGCCCGACTCACCTCACATGACTATTGTAGATGTTGAAGGACAGACAGACAAATCCCAAGAGTATCCCAAGCCCAGCAAGAACGGAGACAGAAATGAAGAGTTTCTGAGAGACATATCGGAAAGTGATGATCACCTTGGTGTGATCGGCAGGAGGAGAACCACCTAAAGACGACGGAAAGAGAACGTGAGAGAGAAAGACGAGGCGGATGAGCGGTGAGAACATGATGTGGTGAAGATAGTGGGACGAAAATAATCCCAGGTGGGAAAGTAAGACTCGAAGGAGGAGGGGCCACACACATTAGAGGAATGTCGGCCAAATCTTCCGGTGAATGTACGACCGACCATCTAATGTGTAGCTGTCTCCTCATGCCCAATCCTTTAATGAGCCACCACCAGAGGAGACTTGAAACTTCTCACGATTTCCCTCCCTCTATTGAAAACACACACAATCTTGGCCCTCGATGGGGAGGTCGGGAGGAATAGCTGTCAGACGAAAGGTGTGACCGCACTCACCTATCCACTTGTCGTTGTTATACCAGGAGAGGTTGTCCTTGGTGCTGTCGTAATAACCAATCTTCTTGTAAAGGCCACCTATGGATGTAAGTGTCATAATAGTGAATCTTCTCTAGGATACCAGTAATGCACATGCATAAACCAGCATCGGATTTGCTCCCACCACTGAAACGGAGTACGGTCCTATAGTCGCCCATTATAAAAATAAAAAGCCAGGCCCGAAAAAACTCACAGTAGACCCTCACAGGGGCATTCTGGTTTCTGCAAATAGAGCTTATTCATAGTACAATAAATTCTAATATACTTTGTATATCAGCATCTCCCAGTTGTCAAGATCTCTGCTTGCTGTCTTCCATTGGGAGTCTAGATGGTTTATTTCCATAGGTGCAGAGGTCATTATAAATAAGGGTTGGTCCATACATAGTGGATTTTTTCTGCTGTAAAAGCTATCTGGCAAAATTCATATTGTGCAAAATGCTGTGAATTTCAATGAGGATTTCCACAAGATACGTATAAGTAACGTCTGCTACCGTCCTCCGCTGTGGATGTTAACGGCAGAAATCTGACTCATGTAGACCTAAGCTAACGGTGCAGCTAACGAGTCGTTAACTTGAGTGAGCCTCACACGGCCAGGAAAGATTTTTACCCACTGGAAGTAAATGAGATTTCCATTCAATGACTGCAAACAGGATCTTGACAACTGTGAGATACACTGTAAGAGCCTTACACATGTGTCAGTGGCGCATGAGCATGACATGGGGTAGAAAATCTGCTTGCTGTGAATATGAGCCTGTATGTTAGGATGAAAATATCTGAAGACGGGTTGATGTCTCGTTGAGTGCTGATGACGGAAGCATGTTGGCTGATATCTGCAACCAGACCCTCATAAAAATGTTAGGGGTAAAAAAGACTTTAAAAAAATTGAATTTTTTGCATAAGCGACACCAAACCTGTGCCGGTGTATGCCTATACCATCTTGAGTTTAAGGAAGATTCAGGAAATCTGATGAGGAGGAATGAGGTGCACTCCATCACAACAGCCTATACAAGACCTCACAGAATCCTCCAACCTTTCCCTCCACCAGTAAGGCGGACATATTCTCCCGCCAGGCCATCCTATCATTTTAGGGTTGGTTCTTACTAATGATAGTGACACCTATGGCCACCGTCACATACCTTGCAGCTGTTCTATGAGTGTCCAGGCCATACGAGATCCACTGGCGTCAAAGACCACGTGACCCTGGATGGAGAAGGATGTAGAAGATGAAGGGGTTACGGTGCCAGAAGGATGTCAGCCTGGTTTATAGGATCAGCTCCACAATCAACTGTTTTCGCAGAGATCAGCAGCGCCGCACGGCACAGAAATGAATTATTCCAAGGCATATTCAGGCGGTCGGTAAATGCATGGTGTAAAAAACAGATCAATAACCTAGAACATGCAGCTTTTCTGACGTATTGATCCATCCATCATGGAATTTCTATGAAGAATAAGTAGCCTTGTGTGCAGGCCTCTACACACAATGATCTACCACTTCTATGCCCGATGTTTACCTCCCATGGAAGGTTCCAACGTATTCCATTGTATAGGAATACATTGTGTACATCGCCTATTGTAAAAAAAAAAAAAAAAAAAGTGTACCACACGGTATGTTTTTGTTTTGTTTTTTCTAGCACTATACAATGTGCACAGAAAATGATCCAGGAGAAAACAATTTTTGCTTGGTTTAAACAAAAGGGAATTTGATGTAACTTGACAGGCAAATTGACAATGCCAAAGGATCTAGCACCTGAAGGGACCGATTGTTCCTACCTTCTGCTTAGCAAAGTGGGCCTCTACCCAAAGCCTGATTACGTCATATTCAGCTGGTCAATACCAACATAGCTGAACAAGGGGCCCTAGGCAGTCTAAGTCCACCTCTGAGGGTTTAATTCTGGACCAAATTTTGTTTAGGTCTCTTCTATAGATTATGGATAACATGCATGGATGCATCCCACAAACCATCGCTTGGAGATCCTAGAAAAAGGGCACCAATATACCTAAGGGTACTGTTAACAAGAAGAAATACAAAAATTGTTGGTTGTGAAGTCAGTGTGGCCTCATAGAAGTCAATAGAGCCATGGATTCCTATGGAGAATATTGGCACATTAACTTCACCATAGGAGCCTGAATATATGCTGCAAATTCATTAGCTGCCTATTGTAACGTGAAACCAATATGGGCACCATGTACACCATGAAATTACATTTTTCAAAAAGCTGACAATTCAGATTTCATTGACAAAGTCAACTGATCAACCATAAAGCAGATCTTCAATACCTATGAAGGAGATATTTTTTATCTGACAAGAAACTAGCTGTCAAAAAAACACGATGGAACCAAAAAAATAAGCGAGGAGGAAGATAACACCGCTCATGGGATAACGAAGCCCTCAAAATAAATCAAAAAGACAATGTTGAATAGAGGAGACTCACTGAAACACCGTCAAAGGAAGATGAATTCATGGCCTTGTAGATTTCTCGGCTGATGTTATCATTGTTATAGTTGAAGTCTTCTAGACGTAATCCTTTCTTTGATAACTCATAAGCTGTCTTGTTGAGGGCAAGTGCAAGTGCCCAGATAGCATCATAGGCAAGAGGAGCTTCCTGTAGACCTCCAACACCCTCTGGATCCTTGCCAAGACGTTTTTGAAGCTTCTCCATAAACTCCTGGGATGTCTACAAGTAAAAAAAAGATAACACTTGTGTTGAATAAGATTGAAGTTAAGTAAAGGGGCAACACAAAGGTATACAGAGGCTATAGTTACCATATTGGAGATACCACGTGTGTTTTCAGGGTTTAACATGACTATTTCTGTCGTTACATGGCCCTCAACGGCCCGAGTCATCTCCTCCACAGTGCAGTTTATAGATGGGTCTGGAGTCTTGAACCAGTTATCGGCGTACCAACCAATCAGAAACCAGGCATACTTTTTACCAAAGAGACGCTCTTTGTAGACCTGATGGACGGAGACATTTTTTCAGCAATTAACAGTAATTATAAGAAGGATATGGTTGGGTGAGAGCAACTTGAGAAGAGAAAATTGAATCATGTACAAAATCTAAAGAATTTGAGAGATAAGGAGAAGACTGAAAATAGAATAGGGATTGGAATGTACTCTACATAACAATGCAGCCGGGCAGGATTTGTGAAACAATAACTGAAAACCTTGATAGACAAGAAGGTGGCAAAGTGCAACCATATTAAGAGATTAAAAACGAATAGTTTCAAGAATAACCAAGGCAAGCACATCACAGGAAATAAGGACTGTCTAATTTTACCTCACAAAAGACCTTCCGTGCCTCGGTTTCGTAGAATAATCCAACGATTATTCTAGCATCTTGTCTCTGAAAAATAAGATAAGAATAATGAGAGAGGAGGCGAATATTGGACAAAAACGAGAGCAGAGATAGCAATGAGGGAAAGCGAGGAGAGACTGTCATAGGGAACAGGGTTGAGCACTGTCGTTTAGTGATCTTTATTGACCATGTAAAAAGTCAATCACCATAATGCAGTTCTACCCATTGACCAAAGGAGAGTCTCTTGGGAAGAACAGCACATTCAATCAGTTTTAATTCCTACCAGTAGGAATTTTCCAAGTGACATTCAAGATGACATTAGTAAATACCTTGAGATTTTTCACAGGAACGGTTGGGTCAGAGAAGAAGCTCTGGCGGAACGTGATTTCAATGCCGGCTTCTTTC
Source organism: Bufo gargarizans (assembly GCF_014858855.1). Classification (NCBI taxonomy): domain Eukaryota; kingdom Metazoa; phylum Chordata; class Amphibia; order Anura; family Bufonidae; genus Bufo; species Bufo gargarizans. Next base: position 22,753,857 of record NC_058088.1, on the reverse strand, counting down.
ACTCGTTCTTCCAGGTCATCCAGTGTCTAGATGGAAAGGAAAGGAATTAATCAGCGAGGCCTAGTAAAAGGTGAAACACATCCTATAATTATGGGGAGCTGTGGGACTTTTATTCAGGAGCAGACCTGGATTATTAAGATGGTAATGAGCTGGATGATATTGTACAACAGCCATTGTGATATCCGCTCACCTAATTTTAAAGCCTTCGAGATCTACCGATACTTCCATCAGGTCTAGAAACCCTTTAGTGCCCAAATGATTCAGACTTAATTATCTTTTAATAACATGTTCATGGAATTTCATATGACATAGTCATACCTTGAGAGAATTTAATATAACTTTACATGTAATCCTATTTTCTATTGGACGGACAATGTCATTAAGGTGCATGCCTTCCCTGTCATCAATGGCCTCAGACAATTAGACTTAATGAAATGAAAAGTCTAATGAAAAAAAAATAACACAACCCTGTCCATAATGATAGAAAAGCAAAGGTCTTTTAGATATAATAGACCCTCAGCCAGTTGCTAATGGTGCTTGTGGAGAGCTGGGTCCTTGAGTAGGTGTTTACCACCCATAGGGAAGGTTAATGCAGCTAGCCTGAGCTGGGACAATGGTGTATATGTAATTTTGGTACTACAGCAACAGCCTATATAATATAAACATAAAGCGTTCCTGACCAGGAGGTACAGGAAACAACATTTCTGTCAGATTTTCAGAAAGCTGGCTGCCAAAATAAAATACTGTTGAAGCCATTTTTGTGGGGAATTCTTGGGCTACATATTGATGTATTCAGATGATTTGATATTTTTGGTCATCTTCACTCACAGAAGTAAAGACCTCAGTGGTCTGCTGAATGGTTGCAATCTTAGTCCATCCCCACTTTTTGAAAAGTTGGACCCTGGTAGGATTGTGCAAAGTTGCTGATGGATGTGTGCGGAAGAAGGTTGGAAATCTTTGACGGTTTGAGAGCGCAGGTGAACTGGAGCCGTAAGAAAGCTGGAGGGCGAGGAGATAACTTCTATGAAAACAGGTACAGTCACGAGAGATCGTCAATGTATTAGGACAAATATTGAAATTTGGAATGATGGAGATATGTTTTACAACCCCAATTCCAGAAAAGTTGGGACGTTATGTAAAACAGAATGCAGTGATCTGCAAGTCTCATAGACCCACATTTTATTCGCAGTAGATCATAAAGCACATATCCGATGTTAAAAGTGAGATATTTTACCATTTCGTGAAAAAAAAAAAAACTAATTTAGAACTTGCTGGCAGCAACGCATCTCAAATAAGATGGAACAGGGGCAACATAAGGCTGGAAAAGTAAGTGGCACTAATAATAAAAAAAACAGCTGGAGGCGCAATTTGCAACAAAGCCACATGACTGGGTACAAAAAGAGCATGTTAGAGAGGCAGTCTCTCAGAAGCAAAGATGTGCCGAGGTTCACTAATCTGAGAAAAACTGTGACTAAAAATTTCAATAAAAAAGTTCCTGGCCATAAAATTGCGAATACTTTGAATTTCGAATCACCTACAGCACATATCATCATAGTTTCTATAGAAATGCATTGGCGCAGGGGACAAGGCCAACGGCCAATACTGGATGCTTGTGATCTAAGAACCCTCAGGCAGCATTGCATTAAAAACAAGTTGATTCTGTACTGGAAATCACTGCATGGGCTCAGGAACATTTCCAGAAATCATTGTGAACACAATTCCCTATGCAATCCACAAATGCAAATTAAAGCTGTATCATGCAAAGAAAAAGCCATATGCCAACACAAACCAGAAACACCACGGCCTTCTCTGGGCCAAATTATATTTAAAATACAAATGGAAAAGAGGAACAGAGGCAAAATGGAAAACTGTTGTGTAGTCAGATGAATAAAAAACATGGACAATGTGCCTGAGGACTCAAGAGGAGAGGGACCATCCAGCTTGAGTTGGCGCACAGTTCAAAAGCCTGCATCTCTGATGCTATGGGGCTGCATTAGTGCCTATTGCATGGGCAACTTACACAGCTGGAAAGGCACTATCAATGCTGAACAGTATATAGAGGTTTTAAAACAGCATATGCTCCTATCCAGATGTCTCTTTCAGGGAAGGCCTTGTATATTTCAACAAGACAATGTAAAACCACATATTCCATTCAGCACAGCATCGCTTCACAGAAGAAGAGTCCAGGTGCTGAACTGGTCGCCTGCCGTCTACACGAAATGAAAAATCTGGTAAAGAAGACCCACAACTGTTGAGCAGTGAGAATCCTACATCAGACATGGGACAACATGCCTCTCCCAAAACTCCAGCCATTGGTCTCCTCACTTCCAAGACGCTTACAGACTGTTATTAAAAGTTGAACAGATGCTTCACATTGGTGGACATGGACCTGTCCCAACTGTTGCTGCCATCAAGTTCTAAATGTGTTAATTTTTTGTATGAAATGGTAAAATATCTCTTACAACATCTGATGACCTTTTATTGTGAATAAAATATGGGTCTAACGATCTCAAAATCATTGAATTCTGTTTTTATTTACATTTATTTACATTTTACAAAGTGTCCCAACTTTTTTGGAATTGGGATTCTATGACTGAGGGTAAGGGGACATTACAAAAAGATAAAACTCAAGATTGATGAAGAAAGCAAGAAAGGCAAGTAAGAATGGTGAAAGTAAGTCAGTGAGTAATGGAGGAAAAGGAGAGAAGAGGTACTGTGTGTACAGGGCTGAAAGTAAACATCAGGGCCAAATGGTGGTGGGTGGATAAAAATATTATGCTGGATAGTACTAAAGCAGAAGATATGAAGAAAGTACAGTAGAAGTAACAGGAGCACAAAGAAGACAAAGAAAGGTAGAAGGAGGTGTGAACCATATGAGAGGAGAGAGGACAACAGGGAAAGAAGGACATAAACAGGAAGGGGAAGGGGTAGTAAAAAAGAAAAAAATTAAGGAATAAAGCAAAGAAAAAAAGAATAAAGGAAAAGAGAAAAATATAAGGAAGGAAGGGAACATAAAAAAACAAAGTAGACAGCAAAACAAGAAAAAGGGAGAAGGCAGGTGGAAGGAAAATGAGAATGGGAAGGTGGAAGAAAGGGACAACAGAAGCAAAAGGCAAGAAAGAGAAAAAGAAGATGTGCGGTAGATAGGCAAAAGGCAGGTAAGAAGGTAGGAAGGAAGGATTAGAGAAGAGAGTGAAGAAGCGTAAAAGAAAAGAAGAATCAGAGAAAAGGGGAAAAAAATAAGAAAAAAGAAGGCGTGTGGAAAGAAAGAAAGAAAGACGAAGGAAGGAAGAAAAGTAAGTGGGGTAAAAACATGAATAACAAAGTAGATGAAGAAACAAGTGGTTGAGTAGGAAAAAACATAATAAAAATAGTGAAAGATGATGAAGGTTAAGTGATGTTGGCTCAGTGCAGGTGAAGCTAATGATGGAAGAGGAGCAGGTTACACACGGTCATTAGGGGCACAAGAATAACAACTAAATGAAGAATGAACAAAGGAAAGAGAAAGGCAAATTAGATAAGGACGAGGAAGAAAGCAGAGAAAAAGAGGAACACAATAAGGAGAATAGAGGAACCAAAGGATTATAGGAAGATGAGAGGAAGAAGTAAGACTAACACAGCAGGTCATTGAAGATGGGAAAAAGTGCAGAAGTGAAGATGGACAGAAGTGGAGAAGTAGAGGAATGTGGGACGGAAGAAGAAGCCAACAAGAAAGTTGAAGAAACAAGACTTACAAAAAGAAGAACAACGATAAGAAAAGCAAACATAGCAAGACAGATGGTAGAGACCGAAGGCGGCTCCTCACCACAATGAGATGCCACATGCGGGCTGCTTCGGCCACCAGAGTGGAGACACTGCTGCACCCTGGCATCAGCATAATCTTAATAGGGTCATTATACAGCAGCTCATACAGGTGGCGCGTTGCCTGGCCGGGGTCACACTGGAGAGGACAGAGCAGAATAACATGGTCAGGAAACAAGCCCTGACTGACCCTACAAGTGATAGAAAGTACAGGTAGATGATGAGAGTCCTCTCCCCCTCTCCTGCTGCCCTCTATCTCCTGCTCTGCATTTCTCCCCATCTGTCTCTTTCTCTCCCCCCTCTCTGCTCATTCCTCTCTCTCTCTCTCAGTCTCTCGGTCTATCTTTCTTCTCTGGAATATTTTACCCTTTCCTCCGTTGCCGTGGTAACAGTGAGAGAGCTGAGTGGAATAATGAGAGCGCAGGGGGTAATCCTGTGAGAGAGCCTGGCTGCACCCCCTGCGCTCTCTCTCTCCCCCTCAGAGATAGTCTTAGTAAAGGTCACACAGGCAGTGTCCGGGCACCCCTGTGGTGGTCTCACTTTCCTGTCTCCTGCCAAGGCTGTCTCTCACTTTTCCCCTGCTGTCTCTCGTCCTGTCACTCTCTCCTCCTCCTCCTCATTTGCTCTTGCTGCTGCACTTTTTCTTCTTCACCCCTCTCACTTATATTTTTGCATCTTTTATTCTATCTCTTTTACTTCCCTCTCACGTTGGTTTTGGCCGTTTTGTGTTCTACTGACGGTCTACATCATAAGTGTCCCTTGCATTATCTCCAGGAATAGTCAGGGTTCACCACTGTCACTCGCTACCTGCCAGGATGACCAAATTCCAGAACAGGTGTAATACACAGGTGTTGTACCCCCGAACCCCTCGGAGTAACGCTATTGTGCCACCACCACCACCCCTTTACCAGCACTCACCTGGCTGTCATGGTGAATAAGTTTAAGTTCGTATTCCGGCAATATGTCCCTTCTGTTGTTGACATCTTCCAGGGCCATCTGTGCGGATGGGTGACAGGCCTGTCCCCCAGGCCATCCCCCACTCATGGGGAAGAGAGCGCCCACGTGCAAGGCTTTCTTACCTGAGACCGCATCACACAGCAAGAGAGTCAGCACAGGCACACAGAGAGACAGAGACATGGCCAGTGTGGCAGACATCATCATTGGGGGAGTGGGGAGAACTGGGGTAACAGGAGGCCTAAGAGACTGGGTATAGGGGGAGACATCGTACACGTAGATACAGGAGAAAGAAGTGCGAGAGGGTTAAAAGGTGCGAGAGTGCAAGTGACGGGGACAGGAGAGTGCAAGCCAAACACACAAAAAAAATATTAAACAGATGGCAAAAACTGTAAAACACAAAGATCAACAGGACGCAGAGAGAACAGGTGGAACGATAAGACCGACAGGCACAAGAGAGTGCAATTAGACTGCCAGGGTAGAGCAATGTAGAGCAAGGAATGATTGGGATCGGTGAATAGGAAAATAGGAATCCAGAGAGACAGCCAGTGACTAAATTAGACAGGCAGAGTCAGTGCAGCGAGATCGCCCATGGATGTGGCAGGAGAGCGCCGCAGCATCTGCACGATTCCTGATTTAATTCTGCAGTCTGGAGAACGACAGAGAGATGGAGAGAGGGAGCAGGAGGAGGAGACACAATGATGTCACCCACGCCGAAGGGAGCGAGGGATTACAAAGAGAATGGGAAATGAGAGAGAGGGGGGAGAGAGGAGGGGGCCATGATCGGAGCAGAGCAATGGATACAGGACAGGGGTGACAAGCACATAGCAGGTGATGAGAGCCATACCATCCAAGCACAAGTAGCAAAACATACATAGAAACAGATGTAGGAGGTCTAATCGGTCGACCAAATCTTTGCGACTGCATCTTATGTTCATTTTAACATCTTTCCAGGCTAAGTTAACCCTGTATGCTTATCGGTTGTACATAGTCCTAATGGTGACATTTTCTTATAAACATATTGATTTGTTGTGCCAAAACACAAACTCAGCTTTGCTACATCTTAGACAAAAGTCCAAAACAAAATGTTCTGAAAATCTGGGAACTGCTGAAGAAGTGTGAATGTAATAAGCCAGAAGACCCTCATAGCCTAGACAGAGCCTCAAGACACTGAGGAGAACCCATAAAACGACACATAAAGAGAAACCTAATGAGACACTAAACATAAGTTATATCCTAGAAACATCCTTGCATGAGAACCAAGGAGGTCCTTCAAGAGATACAGAAGAACCTTCTCTACTTGACTTCACACCACAGATCTCCAAGATCCAAGACACTGAGGGACGATATTACCTTCCACACACTCCAGCACTTGAAATGCAATTTTATTGTGCCCACCATTCACAAACAACATTCTATAAGACTCTGGAGTCATCAGATCCATTGAAGGAGCAGGATTGTGCTGCCTCTCAATATCATGAATGGGGCATTGAGACGGCTGAAGACCCCAGTAGATGAATGAGCGTGCTGGAAGAACACTATTCATATAGTCACTGTGCGTTGAAACCAACATGGTATCACTGAATAATAAAAAGATAGGGGAGGAATAGGAAGAAACTCGGAAGAAACCAATGATGATAAAGAGGAAGAGTAAACAGAAGAAGAAGATGAAGAAGGAAATAATGAGCAGTGAGAGGGAACATGAAGATGAAGAAGGAAAAAATGAGGAGGGAGAAAGCAAAGAAACGATGAAGAAGAAGAGAAAGGAGAAAAAGAGGAAAGAGGGCAAGATGGTAAAGATGTGGAAGGAGAAGAAGGTGAAAAAAGAGAAAGAGGAAGCCGAGGAAAATTCGATGTGGATAAAAACACGATGGTGATAATGATGAAGGGTATACAAAAGAAGAGGTGGAAGGAGAAGTAGATGAAGAAAGAAAAATTTAGGAGGGAGAAAGAGAGCAAAGAAATGATGAAGAAGAAGAGAAAGAAGAAAAAGCGGAAGAAGGAAAATATGGTAAAGATGTGGAAGGAGAAGATCATGAAGAAAAAGAAAAGAGAAAGAAGGAGCCACAGAGCAATCGGATGTGGATGTAAACATGATGGTGGTGATGATCAAAAGGCAAAAGAAGAGGTGGAATGGGAAGAAAAAGGGGAAAAGGGGAAGGAAGGAGGAAAAAAAAGAAGAAAAACAATAGGGTGAAGAAGTGGAGAAATAATAAGAAGCTGGTGGAGAGAAATAGGAAGAATATGAAGAATAAGAAGGCGGAGGATGAAGATAAAACTGATGGCAAAGATGATTAAGAAAAGGAAGAAGAAAACACAGAAGAAGAGGTAGAAGAAAAAGAAGAAGATGGAGGAGTAAAGGAAGAGAAGAGAAAGATGCAGAAAGTAAAAAATGGAGAAGATGGCGAAGACGTGGATAAATGAGGAGAAGAGGAAAATGGAAAAAAAAGGAGCTAAAAAGACAGCGAGTAGGAAAGGGAAGAAGAGGAAGATGGATGATAACAAGAGGGAAACGATGACAAAGTGAATGAAGATGAAAAGAAAGAAATAGGAGAACAAAAAAATGGAAGGAGAAAAAGGATGAAAAAAAGAACAGAGGAAGAATGCTAGCACTAGTAATAAGATTTTGCAAGGAGTTAGTCATCATCTTGAAAGTTCAGAAAATCCCTCTCCTTTAATTAAAATCCATGAGGCTAATGTCAGCTCCTTGTTTTCTATGTAGGACCAACGTGTCAGGGGAAAATACCAGATGTCAGTAAATAGTTTATATGATTGAAGAAGATGATGACAAAGGGAGGTCGGAGCGTATAAGACTGCAGAGATCTGGGTGTTACTCAAAGAAGGAGTCCAGGGTGGGGAAGGGTCTGGAATTGTGGGTAACCACAAGAAGAGGCAAGTAAAAGCCAAGAACAAGGGCAAAGATACAGCAGATTAAAGAAGCGAAGGAGTCTGGAAGTATCTGCTCCCCATACATGTTTGTCCCCTCCCAATCTTTCTCCTTCATTCAATTTGTATTTAGGTCAAAGGGATTTTTGCAGAATCTTCCACAATCTCTGTACACGGGGAGAAGACGTGTTACTGAGGCAAGATGAGAAAGTGGCGAGGAAAAGAAGGATGACCAGAGGGTGTCTACAAGATGGACAACACAAGTTCTACAAATCCTGCCGGGACATTAAAGAAAAGAGCCTGATGTGTCCATGTCTGATATCATTCAGAGGAAGTATCCACAAGACCGACAAGACAGGAGAAGGACTACTACTACTCCCATACAGGAACCTCCCTGGACGCCTCAAAGTCTTGACCACTGCAACATCCAGTGAAATATATGGCTGGCACTGTAATTGTTGGAGGGCTAATTCCAGTGTCTACAAATCACTAGATTACTCAAATCATGAGAAGCAATTCCTTTAAAATACGAAATTCTTCTACTTCTTCAAGCTAATATTTATATCGAAAGGGGAAGTATTATAGTACTTATATTATTGTACATAGGGGAAGTATTATAGTAGTTATATTCTTGTATATATGAGCAGTATTATAGTAGTTATATTCTTGTACATAGGAGCAGTATTATAGTAGTTATATTCTTGTACATAGGAGGCAGTATTATAGTAGTTATATTCTTGTACATAGTAGCAGTATTATAGTAGTTATATTCTTGTACATAGGGGAAGTATTATAGTAGTTATATTCTTGTACATAGGAACAGTATTATAGTAGTTATATTCTTGTATATAGGAGCAGTATTATAGTAGTTCTATTCTTGTACATAGGAGCAGTATTATAGTAGTTATATTCTTGTATATAGGAGCAGTATTATAGTAGATATATTCTTATACATAGGAGCAGTATTATATAGTTCTATTCTTGTACATAGGGGCAGTATTATAGTAGTTATATTCTTGTACATAAGACACAGTATTATAGTAGTTATATTCTTGTACATAGGAGCAGTATTATAGTAGTTATATTCTTGTACATAAGACACAGTATTATAGTAGTTATATTCTTGTACATAGGAGGAGTATTATAGTAGTTATATTCTTGTACATAAGAGCAGTATTATAGTAGTTATATTCTTGTACATAGGAGCAGTATTATAGTAGTTATATTCTTGTACATAGGAGCAGTACTATAGTAGATATATTCTTATACACAGGAGCAGTATTATATAGTTCTATTCTTGTACATAAGACACAGTATTATAGTAGATATATTCTTGTACATAGGAGCAGTATTATAGTAGTTATATTCTTGTACATAAGACACAGTATTATAGTAGTTATATTCTTGTACATAGGAGCAGTATTATAGTAGTTATATTCTTGTACATAGGAGCAGTATTATAGTAGTTATATTCTTGTACATAGGAGCAGTATTATAGTAGTTATATTCTTGTACATAGGAGCAGTATTATAGTAGTTATATTCTTGTACATAGGAGCAGTATTATAGTAGTTATATTCTTGTACATAGGAGCAGTATTATAGTAGTTATATTCTTGTACATAGGAGCAGTATTATAGTAGTTATATTCTTGTACATAGGAGCAGTATTATAGTAGTTATATTCTTGTACATAGGAGCAGTATTATAGTAGTTATATTCTTGTACATAGGACAGTATTATAGTAGTTATATTCTTGTACATAGGAGCAGTATTATAGTATTATATTCTTGTACATAGGAGCAGTATTATAGTAGTATATTCTTGTACATAGGAGCAGTATTATAGTAGTTATATTCTTGTACATAGGAGGCAGTATTATAGTAGTTATATTCTTGTACATAGGAGCAGTATTATAGTAGTTATATTCTTGTACATAGGAGCAGTATTATAGTAGTTATATTCTTGTACATAGGAGCAGTATTATAGTAGTTATATTCTTGTACATAGGAGCAGTATTATAGTAGTTATATTCTTGTACATAGGAGCAGTATTATAGTAGTTATATTCTTGTACATAGGAGCAGTATTATAGTAGTTATATTCTTGTACATAGGAGCAGTATTATAGTAGTTATATTCTTGTACATAGGAGCAGTATTATAGTAGTTATATTCTTGTACATAGGAGCAGTATTATAGTAGTTATATTCTTGTACATAGGAGCAGTATTATAGTAGTTATATTCTTGTACATAGGAGCAGTATTATAGTAGTTATATTCTTGTACATAGGAGGCAGTATTATAGTAGTTATATTCTTGTACATAGGAGCAGTATTATAGTAGTTATATTCTTGTACATAGGAGCAGTATTATAGTAGTTATATTCTTGTACATAGGAGCAGTATTATAGTAGTTATATTCTTGTACATAGGTTACAGTATTATAGTAGTTATATTCTTGTACATAGGAGCAGTATTATAGTAGTTATATTCTTGTACATAGGAGCAGTATTATAGTAGTTATATTCTTGTACATAGGAGCAGTATTATAGTAGTTATATTCTTGTACATAGGAGCAGTATTATAGTAGTTATATTCTTGTACATAGGAGCAGTATTATAGTAGTTATATTCTTGTACATAGGAGCAGTATTATAGTAGTTATATTCTTGTACATAGGAGCAGTATTATAGTAGTTATATTCTTGTACATAGGAGCAGTATTATAGTAGTTATATTCTTGTACATAGGAGCAGTATTATAGTAGTTATATTCTTGTACATAGGAGCAGTATTATAGTAGTTATATTCTTGTACATAGGAGCAGTATTATAGTAGTTATATTCTTGTACATAGGAGCAGTATTATAGTAGTTATATTCTTGTACATAGGAGCAGTATTATAGTAGTTATATTCTTGTACATAGGAGCAGTATTATAGTAGTTATATTCTTGTACATAGGAGCAGTATTATAGTAGTTATATTCTTGTACATAGGAGCAGTATTATAGTAGTTATATTCTTGTACATAGGAGGTAGTTATATTCTTGTACATAAGGAGCAGTATTATAGTAGTTATATTCTTGTACATAGGAGCAGTATTATAGTAGTTATATTCTTGTACATAGGAGCAGTATTATAGTAGTTATATTCTTGTACATAGGAGCAGTATTATAGTAGTTATATTCTTGTACATAGAGACAGTATTATAGTAGTTATATTCTTGTACATAGGAGCAGTATTATAGTAGTTATATTCTTGTACATAGGAAGCAGTATTATAGTAGTTATATTCTTGTACATAGGAGCAGTATTATAGTAGTTATATTCTTGTACATAGGAGCAGTATTATAGTAGTTATTCTTGTACATAAGGGCAGTATTATAGTAGTTATATTCTTGTACATAGGAGCAGTATTATAGTAGTTATATTCTTGTACATAGGAGCAGTATTATAGTAGTTATATTCTTGTACATAGGAGCAGTATTATAGTAGTTATATTCTTGTACATAGGAGCAGTATTATAGTAGTTATATTCTTGTACATAGGAGCAGTATTATAGTAGTTATATTCTTGTACATAGGAGCAGTATTATAGTAGTTATATTCTTGTACATAGGAGCAGTATTATAGTAGTTATATTCTTGTACATAGGAGCAGTATTATAGTAGTTATATTCTTGTACATAGGAGCAGTATTATAGTAGTTATATTCTTGTACATAGGAGGCAGTATTATAGTAGTTATATTCTTGTACATAGGAGCAGTATTATAGTAGTTATATTCTTGTACATAGGAGCAGTATTATAGTAGTTATATTCTTGTACATAGGAGGCAGTATTATAGTAGTTATATTCTTGTACATAGGAGCAGTATTATAGTAGTTATATTCTTGTACATAGGAGCAGTATTATAGTAGTTATATTCTTGTACATAGGAGCAGTATTATAGTAGTTATATTCTTGTACATAGGAGCAGTATTATAGTAGTTATATTCTTGTACATAGGAGCAGTATTATAGTAGTTATATCTTGTACATAGGAGCAGTATTATAGTAGTTATATTCTTGTACATAGGAGCAGTATTATAGTAGTATATTCTTGTACATAGGAGCAGTATTATAGTAGTTATATTCTTGTACATAGGAGCAGTATTATAGTAGTTATATTCTTGTACATAGGAGCAGTATTATAGTAGTTATATTCTTGTACATAGGAGCAGTATTATAGTAGTTATATTCTTGTACATAGGAGCGTATTATAGTAGTTATATTCTTGTACATAGGAGCAGTATTATAGTAGTTATATTCTTGTACATAGGAGCAGTATTATAGTAGTTATATTCTTGTACATAGGAGCAGTATTATAGTAGTTATATTCTTGTACATAGGAGCAGTATTATAGTAGTTATATTCTTGTACATAGGAGCAGTATTATAGTAGTTATATTCTTGTACATAGGAGCAGTATTATAGTAGTTATATTCTTGTACATAGGAGGCAGTATTATAGTAGTTATATTCTTGTACATAGGAGCAGTATTATAGTAGTTATATTCTTGTACATAGGAAGCAGTATTATAGTAGTTATATTCTTGTACATAGGAGCAGTATTATAGTAGTTATATTCTTGTACATAGAGCAGTATTATAGTAGTATATTCTTGTACATAGGAGCAGTATTATAGTAGTTATATTCTTGTACATAAGAGCAGTATTATAGTAGTTATATTCTTGTACATAGGAGCAGTATTATAGTAGTTATATTCTTGTACATAGGAGCAGTATATATAGTAGTTATATTCTTGTACATAGGGAGCAGTATTATAGTAGTTAATATTCTTGTACATAGGAGGCAGTATTATAGTAGTGATACATCTTGTACATATGAAGGCAGTATTATAGTAGTTATATTCTTGTACATAGGAGGCAGTATTATAGTAGTATATCTTGTACATATAGCAGTATTATAGTATTATAGTCTTGTATTATGCAGTATTTCTATACGGTAGTTTTATTCCTTGTATCATAGGAGCAGTATTATAGTAGTTATATCTTGTACAATAGGAAGGCAGTATTATAGTAGTATATTCTTGTACATAGGAGGCAGTATTATAGTAGATTATACTTCTTGTACATAGGAAGCAGTATTATAGGAGTTATATTCGTGTAGCATAGGAGGCAGTATTATAGTAGTTATATTCTTGTACATAGAACAGTATTATAGTAGTTATATTCCTTGTACTATAGGAGCAGTATTATAGTAGTTATATTCTTGTACATAGAGCAGTTTATTATAGTAGTTATATTCTTGTACAATTAAGACGCAGTATTATAGTAGTTATATTCTTGTACATAAGAGGCAGTATTATAGTAGTTTAATTCTTGTACTATAAGAGCAGTATTATCGGTAGTTACTAGTTCTTGTACAATGGAAGCAGTATTATAGTAGTTATATTCTTGTACACAGGAGCAGTATTATAGTAGATATATTCTTGTACATAGGAGGTAGTATTATAGTAGTTATATTCTTGTACATAGGAGGTAGTATTATAGTAGTTATATTCTTATACATAGGAGCAGTATTATATAGTTCTATTCTTGTACATAGGGGCAGTATTATAGTAGTTATATTCTTGTACATAAGACACAGTATTATAGTAGTTATATTCTTGTACATAGGAGCAGTATTATAGTAGTTATATTCTTGTACATAAGACACAGTATTATAGTAGTTATATTCTTGTACATAGGAGGAGTATTATAGTAGTTATATTCTTGTACATAGGAGCAGTATTATAGTAGTTATATTCTTGTACATAGGAGCAGTACTATAGTAGATATATTCTTATACACAGGAGCAGTATTATATAGTTATATTCTTGTACATAAGACACAGTATTATAGTAGATATATTCTTGTACATAGGAGCAGTATTATAGTAGTTATATTCTTGTACATAAGACACAGTATTATAGTAGTTATATTCTTGTACATAGGAGCAGTATTATAGTAGTTATATTCTTGTATATAGGAGCAGTATTATAGTAGTTATATTCTTGTACATAGGAGCAGTATTATAGTAGTTATATTCTTGTACATAAGAGCAGTATTATAGTAGTTATATTCTTGTACATAGGAGGCAGTATTATAGTAGTTATATTCTTGTATATAGGAGCAGTATTATAGTAGTTATAATCTTGTACATAGGAGCAGTATTATAGTAGTTATATTCATGTACATAGGGGCAGTATTATAGTAGTTATATTCTTGTATATAGGAGCAGTATTATAGTAGTTATAATCTTGTATATAGGAGCAGTATTATAGTAGTTATATTCCTGTACATAGGAGCAGTATTATAGTAGTTATATTCTTGTACATAGGAGCAGTATTATAGTAGTTATATTCATGTACGTATTTAAGATTTTCCATTTCAGTTGTCACTCATACAGTAAAATCTGTGCTCCATCCTGATATCTAGAACAGTATGTTATTAATAACAAATTGACTACAATTTTCATATATAAGGGAGTAGCAGAAGCAGCTACATTTCTAGTTGCCTTATGAATTTCTCGTATGCAGATGCAGCTCCATTGTACTGTCAGCCATGTCCCAATGTGTCACACAGCAGCAGGGGTTAATTTCTAATTAATTACTGAAAGGTATTTGCTGCGGGTTGTTGAGTACTACTTTACAGTAGAAAGGTGAAGACCACAGGCAGCCATGTTTGCCATTATGGTAATAATAAGCGGGAGGAGTATTGGGTCTGTAAAATGACTTCTACTTCTTAAAAATGACAGCTTTTATAAAGTCGCTGAGTGACACTGAGTGCTCCAAGTGCTTTACTCACAAATAACCTGCAGGCAATAAAACACTATCCGGACCCAAAAAGCATTTACTGACCTGAAAATGCAGTGGCATTAAAATGCCTGTGTTCGAGCAAATCAAAATTGGCCGTATCCAGTAATATCCAAGCACCACATGTATTCGGACTACGGAAAAGCGGTGATATAGGAGGCGGCAGTAGGACACATAGTAGTCCTGAAGATGTCCGTGGGAACTACAGGGAGGAGTTGTACAGAGCAGGCCGGCAGTGACCATGCACCAAGGCCTGGGAGGAGTGGAACACCCCAGCTTACGTAGCTCAAACATCCAATTTTTATGGTTCTAGTAGAATATCTGTTCACCAGTACCATGGGGACTGTCGGGCGTTTAAGTGATTGCACCCATGTATTGAAGGAAGAATTCAGATGGAAACCACCCTTTTTTGGTAACCACTCTTCCCCAAGAACACATTTTTTCATGGGCGGTCCTGCTGCTGAGATCTCCACCAATCAGCCACTGCCACCAAAGTCCAACAGGAAGTTGCCCTGCCTGGTTGACCCTATCCAGATATGCAACTCCAGAGGCATAACTATAAAGACTGTAGAGGTTTGTGGTCATTCCTGGGACTTGAGAGGCCTACAGGTCCTTCTACTCCACGTGAGGAGACCAGTGCTATACATGATATGTAGTAGCTGGTGGACACCTTAGAGATTTTGCATTGAGGCCCAAGAACTTCAAGTTAAGAGTTATTCTACCATTTCCCCAAAAAAATCCTTTCAGAATATTTGCCCCTGCCCCACTTTTTACATCCATTTATTGGAAACCAATGGGGTAAATAGACTCTACCACTGAGTCAGTCAGACAGGGACTACTGAAAATAAATGTAATAATCTTTTTGGTGGTGGAGAGGTTAATGTCAACCAGTATATTTAAGGGTGTGGAGAGCAGAAGAAGGGTTTATATCAGGTCTCTGGGTGCAGGTTTGATGAGGAGTGGGTAGGTGGTGGTGGTGAAGCAATGATGTTCTCTATTAAGACCCCATACATGCGTTATCCAAATGTGTTTTTCGCAGCTCTATGATTCAGAGATGAAATGAATCTTAGAAGTGTGATCAGCAGCTCGATTTCATTGGTTCCCCCGCGTGTCATCTGATACTGCAGCAAAAAGCTTTAAAGTCCTGGACGTACTGCATTATATCCAAGTGTAAGAACAAATGTAATGACATTAAAGCAGAAGTTCTTAACCCCGTCTTCTCGTTGATGCAACCGGCCTGCTTCCCGTATTGCAGGTAAAGTCAAACCAGTGCACTCGAGTCTTTAAAGGGCAAGTCCATCAATTGTGCCAGTAATTCCTGCAATCTGCTCTTTTGACTAACAACAAAATCCCCCCAAAAATATATATTTTTGTGATATTTTCTCCTAGTCTGGACAATGCTGTCTGGGGGAACTGACCACTACCCGGGGTGCAGAAGCAGGCACTCAGAGGGGTGTCCTTTATGCAGTCTCTATAGTTGAAAGGGGCTAGATCAGACTTAAAGGCTATGTACACCTTTGGGGGCATTTTATTTTGTATTATTGCAGTGTACTCATTTTGCGCCAAAAATAAAAAAAATTTAATTGTTCTTTATTAAAAATATGGAGTCCTTTTTTTCTGTACAGAGCTGAGATGCTCTAGTAGCACACTTTGGATTTCTTGTCTTTTCCGTCAGACCAGGAGCAGATGGACTCCTTATCTCTGACCTCCTAAACACTCATTATAGCTCAGCTCTTATCTTTCTGATAAGAATGTGGCCTAAATAAGTGTTTATGACCTCTCAGTAGTTTAGAGATAAGGGTTATTAGATGACAGCACAAAGAGAAAGTGACAGTACCAGTCACACAGCTAGAAAATCAGTTAACCCTTTGGGAGAGAATGGCTCAATATTTTTTAATAAAGGCCAATTGAAAAAATAATTTTTAGCCAAAAATGAGTAACATGCAATCATTTAAAAAAAAAAATGGCTCCGAAGGTGGACATAGCCTTTAAGTTTCACATTCACAAATGTTTAATGTGTGTGGAGGTTGGGTTTGGAGATGAGATGTGATAACTAAAACCAAGTGGATGCATCCAAAGAGATCCCCCGGTCCCCCAATACACCCTATGGCAATGCCCTGTGTACAAGCCCTCTATGGCAGCACACAGAGACCCTGTGACCAGTATTATGTGGTCACGGGCACACCGTGTATCTCCATAAGGGCCATAATACTGCAAGATCCCCAAATTTTCTGACAGGATCCCAACAAAATTGATGGACAAAAGTGGACAAAAAGTGGAATTCCCCTGTATCTAAAGACGAGTTTACCCCCAAAAATGACAAGGACCGCTTTGTGCTCAGGGTGGTGGTCACTTTGTGCCCCAACACAGCAGGAATCCAGATTATAAAAAGTATAAAATTGGAGGTTTTTTTTTTAAAGAAAGTATGAACACCCCAAATCTGTGGGGACCAAACCCAGAACTCTAAAAAAAAAAAGCATCAGGACCCCAAATCTATGGGATTGTCCAGGACTAGAAACATAACTGCTGGGTTAAAGGGATTATCCAGAATTTGAAAAACATGGCTGCCTTCCACTGGTTTGTGTATGGTATTCACTGGAACTGAGCTGTAATACCAGACATAAACCCATGGATAGTGGTGGTGCTGTTTTTAGAAGAATGCACCATGTTTTTGTAATCCTGGACGACCCATTTAACTACACGGACTGGGTCAAGGCGCTAGAGGTCAGAAATAAAAAAAATAGACCTTCGGGAACTCCTATCATCTTCTCTATCGGGGAGGGGACTCTAGAATAGTTGTCAGTCGAGCCAGTACTAAGGGGGGGGGGGGGTGCTGGCTATTTCTTCTTTGGCCCTCATTATAACCACAGGAAAAAAATGAACAGACCCTGGTACCCCATTACTGTGTCGGAGCCTTAGCCTCCCCGGTGGACCCTCTAGTACACTGGACGGACTGTCGAACCTGTGCGTAGCAAAAAAAAAAAAAGGACCCTGCAACCAATAATTGCATTGGGAAAGTGGAGAATCCCTTTAAAACTCCTACCGCACTGACATACTGAGCAGATTTTGCAGCGTGAAAAGAAAAATGAATGGAATCGCTGTAATGAAATGCTCCATTGGGTCCGTTATAGAACGGATGCTGGCGGGGGAGGGGGAATAACGCTGCTCTACTCCACGTGGACTTAGCCGCATTTTTCTCCAGGAATAAAATCAGTCAATTAATTCCCAGACGAGCGGGGATGGCGTCTACATGTGCTTACATGACCCGTGATGGCTGCGCTACAGGAAGCCTGACGACCATGTGACGGATCATAAATCACGTATATATAGATGCGGCAGGCAGCACGGGGCGGATGGCGGACGTGGAAGGGCTCGACTGAATTAGCTCAGTGCATTTCGAAGGGAGTCAAGGAGATGGAAAACCCACTAATGGACACCAGAAAACCACTACGTTGGAGGCTCACGAGAAACTTTTTTGTTTGAACGCCCGGTCTGATTGGACAGGTAGCTACCTATGGTCACACACGTCTTCCTGGCCACCATATTGGTTATGACTCTCACTACCATTAGTCCATAAGAAATGTCTAGAAACTTTTTATTTTTTTTAAAGGGACTTTCCACCCAAAAATTAAAATAGTCCATGTGATAATAAACGAGAAATAAGAGCAGGAGCCCAGGTCGGGGTTCTTTTGGTTTTGGTGGCCAAAAGAAAAGCCGCAAAAACCGCAACATAACAAGGTCATTTAGGCATCCGTATAGAGGTGTAAGGCTGAGTGAACCTTATGTCTGAGTGCCACATTTAAAGGGATTTTCCAATGGATAGATCATTATCTTATCGGAAGGGTCCGACGCCCAGGAGCCCTGCTGATCAGCTGTTTGAGAAGGCACCGGCGCTCGCAGCGGCGCTGCGTCTTTCTAGCAGTGTTGCCTAAGCCACGTGAGATCACATTCATCGGTCACGTGGCCTTGTTGCAGCTCAGTCCCATAGAAGTGAATGGGGCGATACAATGTACAGCGCTATACAGGTGTCGGACCTCCATCGATCAGATACTGATGACCTATCCAGAGGATAGGTCATCAACATAAAAGTCTTGGAAAACCCCTTTAATGTACATGCCAGGAAAACTTCCTAGGTACACTGTATGTTATAGGCTATGAAGAGAGGCTTAGCTATAGGGGTCACAGCGGTTGCAATTGCAATTGCAATTGGACCCCTAAGCCAGGGGGCCCACAGCGCCACCCTTGCCAGTGGCACACCACCAATTACCATATTTTTTCGTTTTAGGAGACTCAGCGTATACTAGTGAACACTTCCATTATGGAAGCGCTCACTAGTATGCAGGAGGCACTGAGAGTGGTGAGTGAAGGGTTGTACTCACCCCTCTCTGGGCCTGCGCTGAACTCTCCTGACTGTGCAAAGTGTCAGTCCATAGTACACGCACTCTATGACCTGACGTAAGCAGTCAGATCACAGTGCAGCATAGGCCTAGAGAAGGCCAGGGAGAGACACCAGACCTGCAGACGAGTGTCGGAGCAGGAGAAGTAAGTTCATTTATTTATTTTGGGTCTGAGCTAAGGTCTGATATGGGGGTCCGATCTGAGGTTTGATATAGGTGTCTGATTTAAGGTCTGATATGAGACTCTGACATGGAGGTCTGATCTGAGGTTTGATATGGGGGTCTGATCTGAAGGTCTGATTTGAAGTCTGATATGGGAGTCTAATTTGAGGTCTGATATGAGAGTCTGATTTGAGGTCTGATATGAGAGTCTGATTTGAGGTCTGATATGAGAGTCTGATTTGAGGTCTGATATGGGAGTCTAATTTGAGGTCTGATATGAGAGTCTGATTTGAGGTCTGATATGGGAGTCTAATTTGAGGTCTGATATGAGAGTCTGATTTGAGGTCTGATATGAGAGTCTGATTTGAGGTCTGATATGCGGTTCTGATTTGAGGTCTGATATGAGAGTCTGATTTGAGGTCTGATTTGAGGTCTGATATGCGGTTCTGATTTGAGGTCTGATATGCGGTTCTGATTTGAGGTCTGATATGCGGTTCTGATTTAAAGTCTGATATGCGGTTCTGATTTGAGGTCTGATATGCGGTTCTGATTTGAGGTCTGATATGAGAGTCTGATTTGAGGTCTGATATGCGGTTCTGATTTGAGGTCTGATATGCGGTTCTGATTTGAGGTCTGATATGCGGTTCTGATTTGAGGTCTGATATGCGGTTCTGATTTGAGGTCTGATATGCGGTTCTGATTTGAGATATGTTAGGGATCTGATCTGGGAGTCTGAGGATCTGATCTGAGGATCTCATATGGGGGTTTGATTTGAGGTCTGATATGAGTTTTATTCTGATGTGTGATATGGGGGTGTGATCTGAAAGGTAAGCGCACATTATAAAGACGTATGGCACACATTATTAGGGGGTATTTTTGTACTGGCACACATAAGGGGGCATTTTTCTACTGGCACACATTATCAGGAGAATTATTACTACTGGGGGAGTATAGGGAACATGACTACTAGTATGGACACAATGGAGGCATTATTACTATTGGGGGCACTGTTAACACTATGCACTCTTGCAGATAATTATTTCTACTGGTTTGACTTTGGGGAACACTATTAGGCCGAATGTACATGGCTGTGGAACACGGACGTGAGCGGTCTGTGGTATCCCGGCCTGGCATCCTGCTGACAGCAGGAGCGCACGGCGTCATTGGTTGCTATGATGCTGTGCTCTTCATGCCGCCGCTGCACTACAGTAATACACTCGTATAGATCATATGAGTCTATTACTGTAGTGCAGCGGCATAAAGCGCATGGCGTCATAGCAAATAATGACGCCGTGCGCTCCTGCTGTCAGCAGGATGCCAGGCCGGGATACCACGGACCGCTCACGTCCGTGCTCCACAGCCGTGTGCATTCGGCCTTACTTCGGGGGTTAACCTGGCACGTATCAGCTTAGCACAATTATTTTTGGGGGACAATAGTAGGGCTGGAGGGAAGGGATTTCAATTTTCGCTTCAGGTGGCAGAATGGCTAGGTGCTCCCCTGCCCCTTGCAATGCTCTAAGGAAAGGGGGGCCCAAGTTGAACTCTTGCACAAGGGACCATGAGCCTTAAGCTACGCCCCTGGCTATGAAAAAAATTTCGGATTGCATTTGACTAATTTTGGGCTACAAATATTTATTTCAATTGACTTTTTTTCTGAACTAAGCTGTGACTGTCTGTTTTATTTGAATCCCATCATCTGACAGCTCATGTGTAGCTCTTATCTTTGATCTCCTGACCTCATAAACACTCATAGCTCAATTCTTATCAAGCTAATAAGACTATGGGCTGTATTACACCTAGCGATAGTCGGGCAGATCATCGATAACAAGCGTTCATAGGAACACTCATTAGCGATGATCTGCCTGTGTAATAATGGCGCGGATTATCCGATGAACAACCTCATTCATCGGGCAATCACAATCTTTAAACAGTTTAAAAATTTGTAATCTGCCGGTGGCAGATTATGCTGTCTGCTGTTGACAAATAATGATTCTGTATGGGGAAGAGCAGTGGCAGTAGCGATCTCTCCTCCCTATACTGTGGAGGAGATTGCGGCATGTAAATGCAGCGGTCTCCTCCACTGACGAGCAGGCAATTGTTGGGAAGGAACGCTTCCTTCAAGACAATCGCCTGAAAAATCTGCAAGTCTAATACAGTCAACTAATATGGCTTAAATAAGTGTCTATGAGGTCAGGAGATTAGAGATAAGAGCTAAACATGAGCTGTCAGATGATGGGATTCATAGAAAACAGAGTGATTTTTAACCTTTGTATCTCAGAAATGGCTAAATATTTTTAATAAGGACCAATTGGAAAAAATCTTTGTAGCACAAAATGAGTAAAATGCAATCATATAAAAAATTCCCCAAAGGTGCCCATAGCCTTTAAACGTATCCATAGGGCTCCTGCAGAAGACTGCGCTTTAGACCGCCATCTGCCCAAATGTATGCGTCAGCAAATCTCATTTTAACTGCACTCTCCTATGCAGGGGCCCACCACAAGAAAAAAAAAAACGTGAGTCTTGTTCTCAAGTACGGTGATGCACACCACTTAAAGGGTTGTCGCACTTTAGCAAGTGGAATTTATTGGGTACGACCACCCTGTAGTCCAGCAGTGGTGGTCATGCTTGCACACTATAGGACAAAGTGGCATCCTCTCTGGTGGCCGGGACCGTGGAAGGTCTCATTGGCTGGTGCTTTTTCCTATAGTGTGCAAGAACGACCACCACTGATAGGTTGTAGTCGTAACCATGGAAATGAGCAATGTATTAAGTGATGGAAAAATGAATCCAGCCAGCAAAGGAGGCAATATGGACAATCACAATACATTAGTAAGTGCCTTTTGTGGAAGTGACACAACCTCTTTATTAGTTCTGTTGCAACTCCACAGAACCATGTGGCAGAATCTGAAGGCTACCCCACCGAGGAGCCGTAGGGTAGCATAGGTTTCAGGCATTTCTTGCGCCAGAAAACTGGTGCATTTAATGGTAATTATGAGCCCTGCCTCATCCCACGGACTTTTTGACACCCTAATCTTGGAGGCAGGGGGTATGTGTCACCGCCAGATATCTGAGAAGCTCTGACAGACGTTCTTCAGAACCTCCTGCTTTGCTTTCGTTTTGTCATCTCGTTTCCCTCTCTCAGCTGTCATCTAGTTGCACTGATTGCATCTCTTTAAATCCCCTCCCATACTGCATCACTTTGCGGTTTATACAACTTCCTGGAGTGTGTACATGCTGGATGCTGCAACTGATGCTTCTACAGATAAGTCTGTTCATTTATTTGTCTTTTCCTGTTTGCTTGATTCTAGGTGACCCTGACTCCCTCCGTATTAAGTGTAGGGAGCCAGTTGTCGTGTCCCCTCACTATTATAGGTTGTTCAGGTGTCATACAGTCGAGGCACAAGGGCATGCAATTATCTATCATAGAGATCTTTGCATGGGCTGAGAAGTCAGGGAGAGTGCTAGGGCTTTTACAGGGCTCACCCTTATGTTCCTTAGTTTGGGATCAAGTCAGTCGGATCTTCGTTTCTTGTCTTCCAGTGTTCTGCAACACCATCCGTGACAGTATGATAACGCCCCCCCCCAGTGTGCACACAGCCTGATACACTGCATTTGGGCACCATATTATATGGCCGTAATAATTGGGCACAGTATAACAAGGCAATTTGTACACTGTATGACGGTATTCCATATTGGGTGAGCACCACGAGAAGGCACCGCACAGGACACACCCATGGTGCTATAAAAGAAAAAGTTATGTACTTCTATGAGGCTAAACTGCGGCCGCGGCTGTCACTGCTGATTTTAATTTTGGAGTGGAAATCCTCTTTTTTTTTTCCATGACGACCTCTCGTGGTCGAGGATCCCAGATTGTGATTGCTCTAAGTGCAAAGAACACCATTGAATATTGATGATGGAGCCGCGTTTCATCCCCCGCTCCTCGGCAGTTCTTGAGATTAATAATTCACGCGTCAGTAATATGTATTGACCTCGTACATCTCTGTAAATTAACAGGTTCACGTCTAAGGCGTCAGATTTCCCAAGCTAAAGACGACCGATGCTTCCATGAGAGAGACCTCCCACGCCATTCTTTAGACTGCACCTCTTCTCCAGCTCCTATGTACTGTTTACGGTCTGGAGCCCGAAGGTGTGACGTGAGGTCGGAGGATGTGATTCACGTACAGGATCGGAGAGTCCTGAGTGCAAGGAGTTAAAGCGGCAGCCGGTCGGGAGGTGCGTGGATAGGATCCAATGTTTACTGGAGCCCAAAGGTGGCCACACACATCAGGAGAATGTCAGAGGAGCCCCCAATCTCTGCAGGATCGGCCAACTGTCTAATGTGCACAGGGGGGGGTCACCAGTTCTCCTCGACAAAAGATGGCAGAGGAAAGAAGGATCAGGCATGTTGGATTTCAGCAAATAATTCCCATCTTCTCATTTACAACACATGCATGCTCGGCTGAGCCTGGAGTGCATGTGTGTGGGGATCCAAGAGGCTGAGCTGGCCACTAATGTAAATGGCCGGCAAAACAGCAGATATAGAGAGCAGCAATTTCTCAGAATGTAACTCAGGATCCGTAATGTATGTACACAGTGACTGCACCAGCAGAATAGTGAGTGCAGCTCTGGAGTATAATACAGGATGTATCTCAGGATCAGTACAGGATAAGTAATGTATGTACACAGTGACTGCACCAGCAGAATAGTGAGTGCAGCTCTGGAGTATAATACAGGATGTATCTCAGGATCAGTACAGGATAAGTAATGTAATGTATGTACACAGTGACTGCACCAGCAGAATAGTGAGTGCAGCTCTGGAGTATAATACAGGATAAGTAATGTATGTACACAGTGACTGCACCAGCAGAATAGTGAGTGCAGCTCTGGAGTATAATACAGGACGTAACTCAGGATCAGTACAGGATAAGTAATGTATGTACACAGTGACTGCACCAGCAGAATAGTGAGCGCAGCTCTGGAGTATAATACAGGATGTATCTCAGGATCAGTACAGGATAAGTAATGTAATGTATGTACGTAGTGACTGCACCAGCAGAATAGTGAGTGCAGCTCTGAAGTATAATACAGGATGTAACTCAGGATCAGTACAGGATAAGTAATGTATGTACCCAGTGACTGCACCAGCAGAATAGTGAGTGCAGCTCTGGAGTATAATACAGGACGTAACTCAGGATCAGTACAGGATAAGTAACGTATGTACACAGTGACTGCACCAGCAGAATAGTGAGTGCAGCTCTGGACTATAATACAGGATGTAATTCAGGATCAGTACAGGATAAGTAATGTAATGTATGTACACAGTGACTGCACCAGCAGAATAGTGAGTGCAGCTCTGCAGTATAATACAGGATGTAACTCAGGATCAGTACAGGATTAGTAATGTATGTACACAGTGACTGCACCAGCAGAATAGTGAGCGCAGCTCTGGAGTATAATACAGGATGTATCTCAGGATCAGTACAGGATAAGTAATGTAATGTATGTACACAGTGACTGCACCAGCAGAATAGTGAGTGCAGCTCTGCAGTATAATACAGGATGTAACTCAGGATCAGTACAGGATAAGTAATGTATGTACACAGTGACTCAGGGGCGGACTGGGCCGGGGGGCAGGGGGGCAATTGCCCCCCGGGCCTCCCTGGCTTGCTGTCCCGGCCGGCCGGCCGGGCCGGAATAAACATCCGCTTTATGCCAGGGAGACGGGGAGCAGGGGAGCAGTGGAGGCGTGTTGCGGCAGTCTATCAGACAGGCCGCCGGACCGGCGCAGGCGGCGCGATGACGTCATCGCGCCACCTGCGCCGGTCCTGCGGCCTAACTGAGCCGCTGCCGTAAAGTGATTGCAGTGTGTGCTGGCGCCTGGCTGGAGGCGGGACCGGAGTAGTCCAGAGAAGCAGGGAGGTAAGTATGTCTGACTGACATTTTTTTTTTTTCTTTATTTTTGTCCCTATCTGGCTACTACTGGGCTGGCACTTTATGAGGGGGGGGGGGGGCGGGGGGCACAATCTGGCTAGTGGTGGCTACTCCTGGCACATTATAGGGGGGCCCCCCCCTAATCTGGCTACTACTGCCAGTGGTAGCCAGATTAGGGGGGGGGCCCCCCTATAATGTGCCAGGAGTAGCCACCACTAGCCAGATTGTGCCCCCCTGCCCCCCACCCCCCTCATAAAGTGCCAGCCCAGTAGTCTACTGGGCTGGCACTTTATGAGGGGGGTGGGGGGCAGGGGGGCACAATCTGGCTACTCCTGGCACATTATAGAGGGGCCCCTATCTGGCTACTCCTGGCACATTAGTGGGGGGGCCCTATCTGGCTACTGGCACATTAGTGGGGGGCCTATGGCTACTGGCACATTATAGGGGGGGCCTATGGCTACTGGCACATTATGGGGGACCTATGGCTACTGGCACATTATGGGGGACCTATGGCTACTGGCAGATTACAGGGGGGCTATGGCTACTGGCAGATTATAGGGGGGGGCTATGGCTACTGGCAGATTATAGGGGGGCTATGGCTACTGGCAGATTATAGGGGGGGCTATGGCTACTGGCAGATTATAGGGGGGGCTATGGCTACTGGCAGATTATAGGGGGGCTATGGCTACTGGCAGATTATAGGGGACCTATGGCTACTGGCACATTATGGGGGACCTATGGCTACTGGCAGATTACAGGGGGGGGCTATGGCTACTGGCAGATTATAGGGGGGGCTATGGCTACTGGCAGATTATAGGGGGGGCTATGGCTACTGGCAGATTATAGGGGGGCTATGGCTACTGGCAGATTATAGGGGGGGCTATGGCTACTGGCAGATTATAGGGGGGGCTATGGCTACTGGCAGATTATAGGGGGTCTATGGCTACTGGCAGATTATAGGGGACCTATGGCTACTGGCACATTATGGGGGACCTATGGCTACTGGCAGATTACAGGGGGGGCTATGGCTACAGGCAGATTATAGGGGGGGCTATGGCTTCTGGCAGATTATAGGGGGGGCTATGGCTACTGGCAGATTATAGGGGGGGCTATGGCTACTGGCAGATTATAGGGGGGCTATGGCTACTGGCAGATTATAGGGGGGGCTATGGATACTGGCAGATTATAGGGGGGGCTATGGCTACTGGCAGATTATAGGGGGGCTATGGCTACTGGCAGATTATAGGGGACCTATGGCTACTGGCACATTATGGGGGGGCATATGGCTACAGGCACATTATAGGGGGGCCCTATGTGGCTACTGGCACATTATAGGGGGGCCCTATGTGGCTACTGGCACATTATAGGGGGGCCCTATCTGGCTTCTGGCACATTATAGGGGGGCCCTATCTGGCTACTGGCACATTATAGGGGGCACTATGGGGACATTAGCTCAACTGGGGATATTACAAGGGGGTATTTTGTGCACTGTCTATTATAAGGAGAATTATTTCTACTGGGGGGGTGGGGCATTATGGTGGGCTTTATTACTCCCCCATGGTATGACCCCCTAGTAGCAGCACCGGCCTCTCCCTGCTCTGCTATCCCTCTGCCCCTTCTCCAAATCCTTATTATGAAATCTTTCTCATTAGGATAAAACACAACATCAGCTCCGCCGAGCCCCCGACCAAAGTGTGGAAGTGGCGTCCGAGATCCCCAAGGGTCAAGTAACTAAGTTTTCAAATGAAATATGTTTATGTTATACACATATAGCCTACACTGTGCCACACAATATACAGTTTCTCCTGCAAAAGTCATCAAGTGTCATGGGGGGGGACACAGAGCAGCGCCCAGCGGGGAGGAGAGAATACACGGATGCAACACTGTATCAGCCAGAAAATGACACTTTCGGCATTATACCAAAAATGCAATTTTCGGCTGATGTGTTTCGGCGGCCGATATATCGGAGCATGCCTAGTTTATTTTGTTTTACTGTGTTCTAATTTACATGGCTGACGAAAGTTGGGGGGGGGGGGGGGGTTGGCTCAGTGGGCCTCTGGGTGTTACTTGCCCCCTGGGCCAAAAGTTGCCAGTCAGCCCCTGCAGTGACTCCACCAGCAGAATTGTGAGTGCAGCTCTGGAGTATAATACAGGATGTATCTCAGGATCAGTACAGGATAAGTAATGTATGTACACAGTGACTGCACCAGCAGAATAGTGAGTGCAGCTCTGGAGTATAATACAGGAAGTAACTCAGGATCAGTACAGGATAAGTAATGTATGTACACAGTGACTGCACCAGCAGAATAGTGAGTGCAGCTCTGGAGTATAATACAGTATGTAACTCAGGATCAGTACAGGATAAGTAATGTATTTACACAGTGACTGCACCAGCAGAATAGTGAGTGCAGCTCTGGAGTATAATACAGGATGTAACTCAGGATCAGTACAGGATAGGTAGTGTAGTGGTCGGAAGAGGCCTGCATCGCATCGCAGTGTCATAGAGGTAAGTATAAGGCCCCTTGAGGTGAACGCATTGCAACCGCACTGAATCCGGACCCATTCACTTCAATGGGGCTGTGCAGATGATGCGGTGATTTTCACGCATCACTTGTGCGTTGCGAGAAAATCACAGCATGTTCTATATTCTGTGTTTTTCATGCAACGCAGGCCCCATAGAAATGAATGGGTCTGCGTGAAAATTGCGAGCGTCCGCAAGCAAGTGCGGATGTGGTGTGATTTTCACGCATGGTTGCTAGGAGATGATGTAATTAAATTTATAAAAGTCAATTTACTGAATTATTTTCCCTTATAACATGGATATAAAGGAAAATGGAAGCATCCTTAACACAGAATGCTTACTAAAATGTGGCTTTAGAAGTTAAAAACTAAAAAATAAAAAAAACTCACCTCATCCTGTTGTTCGCGCAGCCGGCATCTTCTTCTTTTAGGACCTGCAGAAGGACCTTTGATGATGTAATCTTGCCGTCAGTGCAGGTCCTGCTGAATAAAGGTTTCTATCCTCATTCAGCAGGACCTGCGCTGCCGTCCCTGCGCTCACCACGCGGTGAGCGCGATTGCGTCATCAAAGGTCCTTTGGCAGGTCCTGAAAGAAGAAGAAAGAAGACGATGCCGGCTGCGCGATCACAAGTGGATGAGGTGAGTTAAATTATTATTCTTTTTTTTTAACCCCTCCAGCCCTATTGTACTATGCATTCTGTATTCAGAATGCTAGTATTTTCCCTTATAACCATGTAATAAGGGAAAATAATAAAATCTACACAACACCGATCCTAAACCTGAACTTCAGTGAAGAGGTCTGGGTTCGGGTCTGGGTACCACATTCAGTTTTTTATCACGCGCGTGCAAAACGCATTGCACCCGCGCGATAAAAACTGAACATCGGAACGCAATCGCAGTCAAAACTGACTGCAATTGCGTATTTTCCCTGATCGCAGACGCAACGCATCCGGACCTAATCCGAACACGCTCATCTGCAAGGGGCCTAAGTGTTTATTGTTTTAATTATTTTTAGTACAGTATGGCAAGGGAGGTGGGGCCCTATAAACTAGCACATTATGGGGGGGGGGACTATGGAGAAGGGGGTGAAAGAGCACTATGGGGGCATTGTATAGGTGCATTTAATACTGGCACACATTTCAGTGCCACTATGGGGAAGGGGGGGAGAAGCATTATGGGGGCATCTATGTGGGGCAGTCTAAAGGAGTATTTTATACTGCCACATTATGAAGGGCACTATGGGGACGGGGGAGGAGCACTATGGGGGCATCTTCTGGGAGCACTATATAGGACGGGGAGTAGCACTATGGGGGCATCTTCTGGGAGCACTATATAGGAGTATTTTATACTGGCACAAATTATAGGGGCACTATGGGCACCTTAGCTCAACCGGGGCACTAGGTGTTTTTGTAGTGGCACACAGTACGGGTCATTGGATCACATGAGGGCACTCTGGGGACATAGGCTCTACTGGGGGCACTAAGAGGAGGTATTTTTTTTACTGCCACACAACAGAGCATTTTTTGTACTGGCGCACATTATAAGGGGGCTTTATTACAACTGGGGGACTATGGGAGCATTATTACTTCTGGAACACAATTACTGTTGGGGGCACTGTAGGAGCACTATTACTACTAAGTGCACTCTGGCACAGAATTATTACTATTGCTGGGATTTTGGGGAGCACTATTACAGTGGGGGCACCCTGGCACAGTATCAGCTCAGCACAGTTATTTTTGGGGGACATTATGGTTACACTATTAGTGTCAGGGGCACTATTTGCTGGGTGCAGTTATTTTTTTAGAGCATTGTGTTCCAATAATTATTGAAGGGGGCGCTATCTGTGTGTAACTAGTATTTTCAGGGGGTGTATCTGTTTCTACAGTATAGTTTTGGGGGGCACAGCGTCTCAGTATTGGAGGTGCATGATGGGATGTTGAGAAGATGGGAGGAAAAGTAGGAAACTAAGATGTCTGTCTGTCAAACTCTGCAGAGATGAGAGATGGCTGAAAGAAATCATCACGGCGGTCTGGTGTGAATGGAGAAGATGAATAAAGAGAACGTCTACATCAAAGGAGACGTCACTGGAAGTAAGAGGTATGGGCGTGATATATGGGTGGAGCTGTGTGTGGGCGTGGCTTGAGGGTGGGCTGGGACACAGGGGCCCCATAATCTCCTATTGGCCGGGGAAGTGACCCTCCCGAGACCAGGCTCTGGATCCGCCACTGGATCAGTACAGGATGTGTCTCCACCAGCAGAATAGTGAGTGCAGCTCTGGAGTATAATACAGGATATAACTCAGGATCAGTACAGGATAAGTAATGTATGTACACAGTGACTGCACCAGCAGAATAGTGAGTGCAGCTCTGGAGTATAATACAGGATGTAACTCAGGATCAGTACAGGATAAGTAATGTAATGTATGTACACAGTGACTCCACCAGCAGAATAGTGAGTGCAGCTCTGGAGTATAATACAGGATATAACTCAGGATCAGTACAGGATAAGTAATGTAATGTATGTACACAGTGACTCCACCAGCAGAATAGTGAGTGCAGCTCTGGAGTATAATACAGGATGTAACTCAGGATCAGTACAGGATAAGTAATGTATGTACACAGTGACTGCACCAGCAGAATAGTGAGTGCAGCTCTGGAGTATAATACAGGATGTAACTCTGGATCAGTACAGGATAAGTAATGTAATGTATGTACACAGTGACTGCACCAGCAGAATAGTGAGTGCAGCTCTGGAGTATAATACAGGATGTAACTCAGGGTCAGTACAGGATAAGTAATGTATGTACACAGTGACTGCTCCAGCAGAATAGTGAGTGCAGCTCTGGAGTATAATATAGGATGTAACTCAGGATCAGTACAGGATATGTAATGTATGTACACAGTGACTGCACCAGCAGAATAGTGAGTGCAGCTCTGGAGTATAATACAGGATGTAACTCAGGATCAGTACAGTATTAGTATAAAGTGAATCCACCAGCAGAATGTCCAATAATCCAGCACCTATCGTATCCTCTTTGTGCTGTATCAAATAATCCTTATTTCATATGTACAATTATCAGATGTATTGAATAGAAGCACAGACTCCAGAGCATCTCGGCCTCCTGCAGTTGACCCGGAGGTCAGGGCAGAGCAAAAATGTGTGCACTTTGTGCTGAGCGCCTCTAGCCCCCAATAACTACTGGTGCCCGTGTGTGGATTTCAGTGGGCGCCTCTAGCATTTATCCTGCTCCATCGCCAGGTATGAGGAGCCCCAGCAGCAGGAGCCAAAGTCAGTACTTACTGGGGGAGCTGCTTAATCAAAAGGGGTTGCACTTTTATGCAAATAAAGGTTAATTACAGTAAAACGAATAGACACCAGGGCGGAGTTATAAAACCGTCTAGAAGACAGGCTGTCACTGATGCCCACAGCAACCAATCAGAGCTCATTTCTCATTTCATGTTCTACCCTTATAAAAAGAGAGCTGTCCTGTGATTGGTTGCTCTGGGCACCAAAGATAGCCTGTCCTCTAGACGGTTTTATAACTCCGCCCTGGTGTTTATTCGTTATACTGTAATTAACCTTTATTTGCATAAAAGTGCAACCCCTTTTGATTAAGCAGCTCCCCCAGTAATGACTGACTTTGGCTCCTGCTGCTGGGGCTCCTCATACCTGGCGATGGAGCAGGATACATGCTAGAGGCGCCCACTGAAATCCACACACGGGTACCAGTAGTTCTTGGGGGCTAGAGGCGCTCAGCACAAAGTGCACACATTTTTGCTCTGCCCTGACCTCCGGGTCAACTGCAGGAGGCCGAGATGCTCTGGAGTCCATTCTGCTGCAGCTCTCCCCCTATTACAGCTCAGGGGGTGCATCCTTTCTGCTGCAGCTCTCCCCCTATTACAGCTCAGGGGGTGCATCCTTTCTGCATTTCAGGCTTTGTGTCCATTCTGCTGCAGCTCTCCCCCTATCACAGCTCAGGGGTTGTGCCGTTCTGCTGCAGCTCTCTCCCTATTACAGCTCAGGGGGTGCATGTTTTCTGCTGCAGCTCTCTCCCTATTGGAGCTCAGGGGGTGCACCCTTTCTCCTTGTGTTATGTTCCTGTAAATACCACAGCTTCTTACAGAAGATATGGGTGGTGGCATTTAAAGGATGGAACTGAGCATGTGTGACCACCAGGTGGAGACATGCAGCAGAAAGGATGCACCCCCTGAGCTGTAATAGGGGGGAGAGCTGCAGCAGAACGGACACAACCCCTGACCTATGATAGGAAGAGAGCTGCAGCAGAAAGGATGCACCCCCTGAGCTGTAATAGGGGGGAGAGCTGCAGCAGAACGGACACAACCCCTGACCTATGATAGGAAGAGAGCTGCAGCAGAAAGGATGCACCCCCTGAGCTGTAATAGGGGGAGAGCTGCAGCAGAACGGACACAACCCCTGACCTATGATAGGGAGAGAGCTGCAGCAGAAAGGATGCACCCCCTGAGCTGTAATAGGGGGAGAGCTGCAGCAGAACGGACACAACCCCTGACCTATGATAGGGAGAGAGCTGCAGCAGAAAGGATGCACCCCCTGATCTGTAATAGGGAGAGAGCTGCAGCAGAATGGGCACAACCCCTGAGCTGCAATAGGGAGAGAGAGAGATGAGCAGAAAGGATGCACTCCCCGAGCTGTTATAGGGAGAGAGCTGCAGCAGAAAGGATGCACCCCCTGAGCTGTAATAGGGAGAGAGAAACGAGCAGAAAGGATGCACTGCCTGAGCTGTGATAGGGAGTAAGATGCAGCAGAACAGAGACAGCCCCTGAGCTGTGATAGAGAGAGCCCTGGCAGAAATTACACACCCCCTGAGCTGTGATAGGGAGAGAGCTGCAGCAGAAAGGACACACACATTGAGCAGTGATAGGGAGAGGGATCCAGCAGAAAAGACACACCTCCTGATCTACAACAGGTAGGGCTGCAGCAGAAAGGGCACATCTTCTGAGTTGTTAAAGGGAGAGAGATGCTGCAGAAAGGACACACCCCCTGAGTGTTCAGCTTGATATAAATCTAGCAAAGAAACTGGAGCAATGAATGCGGAGATCTCTGGATCTCTGGATCTAATACATCATGGAATAACTCCTTTAAGGTCATGCAGTCGGTTTACCCACAGGCCAATGCCACTGATAATATGTTGCGACCAATGACAAACTCAGCTCTGCTCTACCAAGTCACAGCACAATACATACCACCTTACAACACACAGAGACACCTATGTCATGAGACGTCCTGCTCCACAATGCGGTATGGTGCGGCGCGAGACTCCGAAATAAAACGGTTTATGGTAAAATAAATAATAAAAAAATATAAAGAAAACTAAATGGTAAGTGATAGAAGAAGCAGAACAGGGAGGAAGGACGTACGGAAGGATTTACATACATGGACAGACATATAGACTTACGTGATGTGTCCGTGCGTCTGACTGCAGCATTAGCCAAGGAGACAAGAGACAGCTCGTTAGAGTGGGGGAGGAGGGAAGTAACATCAGTACAGGTCTAGCATAACAACTGACCGCCTGAACCATGTGCCCCAACCACAGCTGCACTAACAACTAATTAGATTGTTGCTCCCATTTCCGAGCCTGCATTATTAAGATGAGAGCTGAAACCTGATTGGTTGCTCGCCCCTGTGCATATCACAGCTCGTAGCTTCCATAGGGCATCTTGGCGTGAAAGTGGTATGGCGTGTGGGGTTACTTAAAGAGGCTCTGTCAGCATGATAAACCCTGTTAAACCAGGCATAATGTCTGGTAGGGTTGATTATGCTGATTAAAACGATATCTTTCTTTTGTTTGTACGCTAAACAGCTGCAGAGATATCTGTGGTTTATTCATATACAAATGAGCAGATTGGAGCACCAGGGGGCAGAGCTGAATCCTTGGAGCACTACTTTTGTAACACCCCTGTGCTCTTGCACCCCCCCCCCCCCCCCTTTAATTTACAGGGATATACATCAGCATGCTGGGGGCACGGCTGTGTCCTAGCATGTACATATTACATACACTACTTACTATAGCCTTACCATGTTCAGAATAGATGTTTTCTATGCTTAGAAAGCTAATATATATATATATATATATATATATATTGCTGGTTTATTCACAGGCACAATATATGATTATAAAGACACCAGTAATTATCTTTCTAAGCATAAAAAACACTCTTTTCAATATGATAACACTATATCCTGGAGGTAAGTGGTCAGCCTTGCATGTAGATGTCCAGGCGAGACTTCTAGATTTTTTCTTCAGTTTTTCTCCCTCTTTTAACCCATAATAAAAGGCTATATCAAGAATAGAGGTGTTTATGCTTAGAAAGCTAATACATACTGCTGGTTTATTCACAGGCCCAAGATAGAAAGCTAATACATATTACTGGAGTCTTTATAATCATATGTTGAGCCTGTGAATAAACCAGTGATGTGTATTCACATTCTAAGCCTAGAAAATGTCTATTGTCAACACGGTAAGGCTATAGTAAGTAGTGTATGATATGCAGCAACTATGACACGGCCCTGCCCTCAGCATGCTGATGTCTAGCCCTGTCAATCAAGAGGAGGGAGGAGTGTGTTACAAAAGCAGTGCTCCAAGAATTCAACCCGCCACCTGGTGCTCCAATGTGCTCATTTGCATATGAATAAAAACACAGATATCTCTGCAGCTGTTTATCATAGACAAAAGAAAGGTCTCGTTTTAATCAGCATGATGAGCCCTACCAGCCAGTATGCCTGGTTTAAAATGACTGATCATGCTGATAGAAGCTCTTTCAAGGGGTTCTACAAATAGAGATAAAAGAACTGAAAATATTTACTGCTTACATTTCCAACCTCTGAAAACTGATCCCTCTGACTGCAGCTGCGGGGGGATTATTTACTTCTGCTCCGTGCAAGATCGATTAGTCATGCCTGTTCTATATGGACAAGAAAGGATAACTCCTAGATCAGACATGACCAATCAATCCTGCAGGGATCCCAGCTGCACACACAGCTGGAGCAACGTCCAGAGACTGAACCTTATCACAAACTAGATTATTATTTATTTATTTTTTCATCTGTAGTGGTCCTATAACTTGCATCTCACCAGCCTGCGCAAAACTACAACTCCCAACATGCCTGTGGTTGTGAGGATATGCTGGGAATGGTTGTCTTGAAAGGACTGGAGAGTCTTAGGAGGAGAATATTGTATCTGGATAAGCGCTCTCGTCATTGCAGGCCATAGGTGTATATATACTGCGTGTGACATGTGCATCCAGTTTGGAGTGTAATAACCTCAAAAATACAAGACACACAACAAACGAGGCTGAAAATCAGGTTTATTGCTGCTGCAATAGAATAAACTGCAAATAAAAAAAACAGGTACATAGAAGACACTACACCTACACAAGAGCGGCATCTAGTGGTGACTCTCAGAAGTGCAGGAGAGCGTCACAACTACATCGCCCACTATCCAGGCTGAAAACCCACATCAAATACTTCTCACAGCTGAGTATTTGCTATAGTTGTATCCA
This sequence comes from Bufo gargarizans, assembly GCF_014858855.1. NCBI lineage: Eukaryota > Metazoa > Chordata > Amphibia > Anura > Bufonidae > Bufo > Bufo gargarizans. The sequence continues at coordinate 22,718,824 of NC_058088.1, read as the reverse complement.
GTCTAGACAACCCTAAGACCATTAGCAGCACTCTCTTGTTCTGGTAGTTTGTTACAGTGTATCAGTGCAGGCAGGATACAAGTTTAGCTAACAGAGGTTTGTCCACTGGAAACAACTGTAATGAGGACTATTATAGGTCTCTATGGGTTATCAGCTAGCATGTTCTTATTCACTGACAGCAAGCAGATGTCTTGAGGATCTGCAACAGAACGTGTTGTGGAGGTTGAAGAAGTTTTCACTCTATAACATAAAACAGGAGAATCCCTGAAATAATTGTTTGGGGATTCTCATACGTTCGTCCAGATGGACCCCATACTTGTGTGAACCTACAAATACCAGGTTATAGCTCTCGCAGAGGGTTCGTGACAGTGGTGAATTCACACACATTGCATATTCATGGTCTCCTGATTGGCGGCCTGCACAGACTCTTACTCTGTCCACCTCAGAGGAAGAGCCGAGGCTCCTCCAGATGTCACCTCATCCTCGCCAGCCTCTGGGACCTCACAAGGTGACATGGTCCCCAACATAAACATTTTCCAGGTCACTGGGTCCCCTGTATACAAGATTACTGAGCTTAGGGATCCATAACTTGAGCTTCCTGGCAGGCGATGGTGGTTTAAGGGTTAATGTCGCTGCACAAATCCCATATTTCTGGGGTCGGAGGGAATTAGGGGTGAACACATTCTGATCTCCATTGTGGGGAACGGAGCTAATGGTAATCACGCTGTGGGACTGGATAGGGAGGACCCCCAGCAATGCATGCCCACCCCCCAATTGTTTGGCCCGGATTCCAGCTATGTAGCACATGCCCCAACCTCCAACATTCAGAAATGGCAAGTAACTACAATCACCCCCATCCTCCCCTGTAGTGTTCATTTATCAGTGACCACAAGTTCCTGCATAGATAACAGTATGCTAGCTACAAGTGATTCTGCCCCCCGCAAGTGCCAGCCACACTGCCCCCACTGGCTGGCATCTGCGGGGGCAGTGTGGCTGCTGGCACTTGCGGGGGGCAGTGTGGCTGCTGGCACTTGCGGGGGGCAGTGTGGCTGGCACTTGAGGGGGGCAGTGGGCAGTGTGGCTGGCACTTGCGGGGGGCCGTGTGGCTGGCACTTGCGGGGGGGCCGTCTGGCTGGCACTTGCGGGGGGGCCGTGTGGCCGGCACTTGCGGGGGGCCGTGTGGCGGCACTTGCGAGGGGCCGTGTGGCCGGCACTTGCGGGGGGGCCGTGTGGCCGGCACTTGCGGGGGGGCCGTGTGGCCGGCACTTGCGGGGGGGCCGTGTGGCCGGCACTTGCGGGGGGGCCGTGTGGCTGGCACTTGCGGGGGGGCCGTGTGGCCGGCACTTGCGGGGGGCCGTGTGGCCGGCACTTGCGGGGGGCCGTGTGGCCGGCACTTGCGGGGGGCCGTGTGGCCGGCACTTGCGGGGGGGCCGTGTGGCCGGCACTTGCGGGGGGCCGTGTGGCCGGCACTTGCGGGGGGCCGTGTGGCCGGCACTTGCGGGGGGGCCGTGTGGCTGGCACTTGCGGGGGGGCCGTGTGGCCGGCACTTGCGGGGGGGCCGTGTGGCCGGCACTTGCGGGGGGCCGTGTGGCCGGCACTTGCGGGGGGCTGTGTGGCTGGCACTTGCGGGGGGCCGTGTGGCTGGCACTTGCTAGGATGGATGAACTTCCAGTTCCAGTCGTCTAACCCTTTGATCACCACAGTCAAGAGTGACTGCAGCCTGATCACAGGGGTTCCCCTTCATTTGAGGCATCTGGTTTTGTAGTGATACGATGAAGGTCTGGGGGCCCCTGTGCAGTCAGCTCTAGGGCCACATCAATGAAAAAATAATGTTAAAGAGGAACTACACTTTACAAAACTTTTATTATGTCATAGTGACATGTCAAGGTTTTGGGGGTCCGAATGTTGAGACCCTACCAATTGCTAAGAATGAATGTGGAGCTAGAAGCGTTCAGCTGAAGAATGTCTCATAGGCTTTCAGTTAGAGGCCATCTTACGTCTTCAGCATGTGGGTTGTCCCATGAAAATAATTCTATATTTTTGAAACCAGCACCTGGATCTGAATACTTTTGTAAATGAATGTAATTAAAAATGTATTATAACCACTGAGTTATTCAATAAACTGTATCTGTATAGCGCCACCTGCTGTTTGTTCTATTTCATAGCTCTCTGAGGTGGTCGCACACGCTCAGTTTGCTCCTCCACCTGCCCGTGATAAGACCATAGTCCTACCACTTTACACATCACTGGTCAGACCACACATGGAGGACTGTGTACAATTCTGGGCTCCTGTGAACAAGGCAGACATAGCAGAGCTGGAGAGGGTCCAGAGGAGGGCAACTAAAGTATAACTGGAATGGGGCAACTACAGTACCCTGAAAGATTATCAAAATTAGGGTTATTCACTTTAGAAAAAAGTAGACTCAGGGAAGATCTAATTACTATGTATAAATATATCAGGGGTCAGTACAGAGATCACTCCCATCATCTATTTATCCCCAGGACTGTGACTGTGACGAGGGGACATCCTCTGCGTCTGGAGGAAAGAAGGTTTGTACACAAACATAGAAGAGGATTCTTTACGGTAAGAGCAGTGAGACTATGGAGCTCTCTGCCTGAGGAGGTGGTGATGGTGAGTACAATAAAGGAGTTCAGGAGGGGCCTGGATGTATTTCTGGAGTGTAATAATATTACAGGCTATAGCTACTAGAGAGGGGTCGCTGATCCAGGGAGTTATTCTGATGCCTGATTGGAGTCGGGAAGGAATATTTTATTCCCCTAAAGTGGTGAAAATTGGCTTCTACCTCACAGTTTTTTTTTGCCTTCCTCTGGATCAACTTGCAGGATGACCGGCCGAACTGGATGGACAGATGTCTTTTTTCGGCCTTATGTACTATGTTACAAGGCTTATCTCCTGTTAGAAGCTGTGACAGTTACAGAAAGAGAGCAGCAGCAGAAAAGACATGTCCCCTGGAAAGGACACGCCCTCTGAAGAGGACACGCCCCCTGAGCAGCTTGAAATAAATCTAGCAGAGCAATTGGAGCAATGAATGAGGAGATCTCTGGATCCATGTGAGGTACAGGGCTGGTTCTAAATTGTCATGTACTAATATCAGATTCTTCGTTTTTTTCAAGGACAGCCCCTTTAAATGTCTCCTAAAGATGTTGCATGACCTTATTGGGTGGGGGTGCCAAGTGTAAAAGAATAGAAAAATAAAGACAAAATTAAAAAACAACTAAATATAAATTTTTAAAAAATTAATGCCAGCCCTCAATGGTCATCTCAGTGATGAACGTGGCATCTGAGGGGCTCAAAGATGGGGGGCGGCGCCATCGTCGTTCCCTGTCATCACGCCCGCTACTCTCAAAGCAATGCGTTTCGTGACAAAGTAATTTGCCACAAAGGGAATTTCTTTGTGAAATTCAGCGAAGCAGCTGAATCGAATTTTTGAGAACTTCGCTCATCTCTCCATTTGATGCCCACCATGTTGGCAGTGTCACGTGGTGCGGGGGTTAAAGCTTAATTTGCAGGAGGATTGGGAGAACGTGAAATTCTGGAGAAAACCCTGCTGCAACCTGAGAGAGAGCTGCCGCACTGCAACCGTTGTCAGGTATGACTCTTCTAATAACTGGCGTTAAAGGGGTTCTCTAAGACTTTGCAAAATTAAAGTGCACCTGTCATCAGGATCAGCTCATTTAGGGCTCTTTCACACCTGCGTTCTTGTCTTCCGGCATAGAGTTCCGTCGTCGGGGCTCTATGCCGGAAGAATCCTGATCAGTTTTATCCTAATGCATTCTGAATGGAGTGAAATCCGTTCAGGATGCATCAGGATGTCTTCAGTTCCGGAACGGAACGTTTTTTGGCCGGAGAAAATACCGCAGCATGCTGCGCTTTTTGCTCGGGCCAAAAATCCTGAAGACTTGCCGCAAGGCCGGATCCGGAATGAATGCCCATTGAAAGGCATTAATCCGGATCCGGCCTTAAGCTAAACGTTGTTTCGGCGCATTGCCGGATCCGACGTTTAGCTTTTTTAGAGTGGTTACCATGGCTGCCGGGACGCGGGGGAGCGGCATACTTACCGTCCGTGCGGCTCCCGGGGCGCTCCAGAGTGACGTCAGGGCGCCCCAAGCGCATGGATCACGTGATCGCATGGCACGTCATCCATGCGAATGGGGCGCTCTGACGTCACTCTGGAGCGCCCGGGAGCCGCACGGACTGTAAGTATACCGCTCCCCCGCTCCTACTATGGCAACCAGGACTTTAATAGCATCCTGGCTGCCATAGCAACACTGAACGCATTTTGAAGACGGATCCGTCTTCAAATGCTTTCAGTACACTTGCGTTTTTCCGGATCCGGCGTGTAATTCCGGCAAGTGGAGTACACACCGGATCCGGACAACGCAAGTGTGAAAGAGGCCTAAATCAGACACACTTCCCAGTAGGGTGGATCCTGCTGATTAAAATGATATCTGTCTTGTGAAAATCGGTTGGGGCATTCCCAAGAAAAAAAGACTTGTATTCCTTATGCCAATGAGGTCTTTAGTACCTCAAGGGGCGGAGCCTAGCTTACCAGTGCTGGCCACGCCCCTTGGTGCAGTGACGCCATCACTTGCACAAATAATAATAATACAATGTATTTATATAAAGCCACCATATTCCGCAGCGCTTTACAATTTCATAGGGTTCATGTACAAAACAAAACTAACTGGATAATATGCAACTGAAACACTAGGAGTCAGGGCCCTGCTCACAAGAGCTTACAATTTGTTAAGTAGGATTTGAGCCATTATTGAACTGACAGGAGTGGTGCCGGCCGATCTGCTTCGGGTTTGGGACTACAACAGGTTCGAGTTCAGGCCAGAGGAGTTGGTGGGGGAAAGTTTAGTAGGGGAATAGTCAGTTTAGGTAGCTTTATAAATTAAGATTGCCTGAAAAGATGCGTTTTTAAGGCACGTTTGAAGGTGGAGAAGTTGTGAATTGACCTAGTATTCCGGGGCTGAATATTCCAGAGAGTAGGTGCAGCTCGAGAAAAGTCTTGAAGACGGGAGTGAGAGGTACAAATTATGGAGGTCATTAATCTTAGGTCGCTAACAGAACAGAGCACGAGTAGGGTGGTAGATGGAGATGAGGGAGGAGATGTATGGAGGTGCAGCACTGTGGAGAGCAGGAGTAGGGTGGTAGATGGAGATGAGGAGATGTATGGAGGTGCAGCACTGTGGAGAGCAGGAGTAGGGTGGTAGATGGAGATGAGGGAGGAGATGTATGGAGGTGCAGCACTGTGGAGAGCAGGAGTAGGGTGGTAGATGGAGATGAGGGAGGAGATGTATGGAGGTGCAGCACTGTGGAGAGCAGGAGTAGGGTGGTAGATGGAGATGAGGGAGGAGATGTATGGAGGTGCAACATTGTAGCGAGCACGAGTAGGGTGGTAGATGGAGATGAGGGAGGAGATGTATGGAGGTGCGGCACTGTGGAGAGCAGGAGTAGGGTGGTAGATGGAGATGAGGGAGGAGATGTATGGAGGTGCAGCATTGTGAAGAGCACGAGTAGGGTGGTAGATGGAGATGAGGGAGGAGATGTATGGAGGTGCAGCACTGTGGAGAGCAGGGGTAGGGTGGTAGATGGAGATGAGGGAGGAGATGTATGGAGGTGCAGCACTGTGGAGAGCAGGAGTAGGGTGGTAGATGGAGATGAGGGAGGAGATGTATGGAGGTGCAGCACTGTGGAGAGCAGGAGTAGGGTGGTAGATGGAGATGAGGGAGGAGATGTATGGAGGTGCAGCACTGTGGAGAGCTTTGTGGGTGAGGGTGAGAAGTTTGAACTGTATTCTGTGGTGGATGGGCAACCAGTGAAGTGACTAGCACATACTAGTAGCATCAGTGTAGCGGTTGGATGGATAGATGAGCCTGGCTGCAGCATTTAGGACAGACTGAAGGGGGGAGAGTTTAGTGAGATGGAGACCGATTAGTAATGCATTGTAATAGTCAAGACGAGAATGAATCAAGGCAACAACAAGAGGTTTTGCCGTTTCCACAGTAAGAAAAGGGCGGATTCTGGCGATATTCTTGAGGTGCAGACGACAAGAGCGTGTAAGTGATTGAATATGGGGAACAAGGGAAAGATCGGAGTCAAATGTGGCCCCAAGACGGCGTGCATGTTGAACAGGAGTTATGATAGTCCTGCAGACCGAAATTGAAATATCAAGTTTAGGTGAGTTAGTAGATAGGGGAAAGACAAGAAGCTCAGTTTTTGAGAGATTTAATTTTAGATACAGAGAGGACATGATGTTAGAGACAGCTGCCAGACAATTAATGGTGTTTTAGAGTTAAGCAGGGGTGATGTCAGGGGATGAAGTGTATAGTTGGGTGTCGTCAGCATAGAGATGGTATCGAAGGCCAAATCTACTGATAGTCTGTCCAATGGGGGCTGTATAGAGGGAGAAGAGTAGAGGACCTAGTACTGAGCCCTAAAGGAACACCAACATCAAGAGGAAGAGGAGATGAAGAGCCAGCGAATGATACACTAAAGGAGTGGCCAGAGAGATAGGAAGAGAACCAAGAGAGAGCAGTGTCCTTAAGGCCAATTGAGTAGAGCATGGTGAGGAGGAGTTTATGGTCTATGGTATCAAACACTGCAGAGAGATCCAGCAGAATCAGTAGAGAATAGTCACCATTTATTTTTGCTGTTAGGAGAGCGTTAGACACTTTAGTAAGGGCAGTTTCTGTAGAGTGAAGAGGGCGAAAGGCAGATTGTAAGGGGTCAAGAAGAGAGTTTGCAGAGAGATAGCTTATTAAGCGAGAGTAGGCAAGACGTTCAAGGAGTTTAGAGATGAAGGGGAGGTTAGAAACAGGTCGGTAGTTAGCAGCACAGGTCGGGTCAAGAGACTGTTTCTTTAGTAGTGGGGTTATAATAGAGTGTTAGAAAGAGGAGGGAAAGATACCAGAAGAGAGAGAGAGGTTAAAAATTGTAGTTAGGTGAGTAATGACAGCCGGGGAGAGGGACTGGAGGAGGTGTGATGGAATAGGATCACTGCTACAGGTCGTGGGTCGAGAAGAAGAGAGAAGCCTTGAGACTTCTTCCTCTGCTATAGGGTCAAAAAAGGAGAGAGAGCATTTGGAGGGAGGATTGAAATTATTTGGGGACTGGGAGATTATTTCCTGCCAGATACTGCCAATCTTGTCTCTGAAGTAAGTGGCCATGCCATCAGCGCGGAGGTCAGTGACAGGTTCTGGAACTTTAGGGCTTAAAAGAGAAAGAAAAGTTTTAAAGAGTCGTTTTGGGTTATTTGAGAGTGAGGAGATGAGAGAGGTAAAGAACTTTTGTTTGGCAATGTTGAGAGCCGAATTGTATGTTTTGAGCATACATTTATAATGGAGGAAGTCTGCTGATATTCGCGATTTTCTCCATAAGCGTTCTGCACATCTGGAGCAGCACTGTAGAAAACGTGTTTCAGGTGTGTGCCAGGGTTGCCGTGTTCTGTGTCGGGAGGGTCGGATTGATATTGGAGCAACTTCATTTATGGTGGCTTTGAGGGTCTGGTTGTAAAGAGCTAATTGTAGGGTGTTAATAAGTTGCTGGCAGTTAATGGTGTGTAGGCTTCTGTAAGTGTGAAAAGTAGGATTGCCATGAGAAAAGTGAGAGGTCTTTATGGTCAGAAAGTGGAAAGGTTGAGTTACTAAAGTTTCAGACTTAGGCTTCTTTCACACTTGCGTTGTCCGGATCCGGCGTGTACTCCACTTGCCGGAATTACACGCCGGATCCGGAAAAACGCAAGTGAACTAAAAGCATTGGAAGACGGATCCGTCTTCAAAATGCTTTCAGTGTTACTATGGCAGCCAGGACGCTATTAAAGTCCTGGTTGCCATAGTAGTAGTGGGGAGAGGTATACTTACAGTCCGCGCGGCTCCTGGGGCGCTCCAGAATGACGTCAGAGCGCCCCATGCGCATGGATGACGTGCCATGCGATCACGTGATCCATGCGCGTGGGGCGCCCTGACGTCACTCTGGAGTGCCCCCGGGAGCCGCACGGACGGTAAGTATGCTGCTCCCCCGCTCCCCGCTACACTTTACCATGGCTGCCAGGACTTTAGCGTCCCGGCAGCCATAGTAACCATTGAGAAAAAGCTAAACGTTGGATCCGGCAATGCGCCGAAACGACGTTTAGCTTAAGGCCGGATCCGGATCAATGCCTTTCAATGGGCATTAATTCCGGATCCGGCCTTGCGGCAAGTGTTCAGGATTTTTGGCCGGAGCAAAAAGCGCAGCATGCTGCGGTATTTTCTTCGGCCAAAAAACGTTCCGGTCCGGAACTGAAGACATCCTGATGCATCCTGAACAGATTTCACTCCATTCAGAATGCATTAGGATAAAACTGATCAGGATTCTTCCGGCATAGAGCCCCGACGACGGAACTCTATGCCGGAAGACAAGAACGCAGGTGTGAAAGAGCCCTTAGCAGTGATGGAAGAAGACTAGATCAAGAATATTGCCCTGTTCATGTGTGGCAGAGGAAGTAAGTTGTGATGGGCCAAGAAAGGAGGTTAAATAAAGAAAGTGAGCGGCTAATGGGGAGTTAGGATCATCAATGGGGATATTAAAATCACCTATAATAAGAGTTTGTGATTCAGAAGATAGGAAGTGAGGAAGCCAAGCTGCCTGCAAAGTGATCCAGAAATTGGTGGGGGGAGCCTGGGGGACAATCGACAACTGCAACTCTCAGGGGGAATGGATGGAATAGTCTGATGGTGTGAACCTCAAAAGAGGGGAATGTGAGAGAGGGTACAGGGGGAATGACCTGAAACGTGCACTGTGGAGAAAGTAGTATGCCTACTCCTCCAGCGTGTCATACCAAAAAAGCCAGTGGAGATAATATATCCAAATTCATATCAACTTTATTATATATTAAAATATGTAGAAAAAGGCAAGATGGAAAAAAAGTATACAGAGAAGCGAAGGGCATATATTCTACTGGACTGTCATGTATCCCCACAAGGCTGATAAGCACTTACCGGGTACCAGGTCAAATGATGTGTCTCCCAAACATCCAATATATGTACCACAGAGATGATATATAATATGATATAAACACCCCGGTGGGGGATTATATGACGTGAGATCCACAGTCTACGTCCTAGATAGCCATAGACAACATGTATATAGCAAATATGATAGTAGTATATCCACAGCCTAGCCTCTAGCACAGCACAATGATGGTATATATAAAATCTGATCAATAACGTAGGTCTAATATGGATGCTGTATATAACAGTGTATATACCTTGCCGGGACGTACCTGAAGACATGACCAAGCCCAAAGAGATATCGTAGCCCTAAGCCTCCACCGTGCCTGCCATCAGGTCTGGGGGTATGGGAGAAGTGAAGTCCACCATAGGATAGGGCAGCAGGGGAAGCAGTGTCAGAGGGTTGAAGCCAGGTTTCTCTAAGGACCAGCAAGTTCAGAGAGCGTGAGAGGAAGAAATCATGGATTGTGGGGAGTTTGTTACGAACCGACCATGCGTTCCAGAGTGCGCAGTTAAAAGAGACTGGAGAGGATGTGCAGTGAACATTAATCAGATTTTTGGAGTTTCTGCGTGTGGCAGAGGAGAAGTTAGCAACCGAGGGAGGGCCAGGATTTGGTGAAATATCCCCTGCAGCTAGTAGCAGGAGAACAGAAAGAGACAGCAAGTGGTTGAAAGATTTATATTGGTGTTTTTTATGCTGCACTGTGGAGGAAGATGGGTCAGTGTAATGTATGAGGGAACATACCATAATGTATGAGGGAATGTAAGATGGGTCAGTGTAATGTATGAGGGAACGCCGCAACCGATTTTTACTTACCAGGTATCATTTTAATCACCCCTACCAGGCAGTATGCCCAGTTTAAAATGGTTAAACCTTGCTCGCCTTTAAATGTGTCGCCACTCCAGATCCTGCTGGGCTCATTGCTCTAGTGACTAGGGTTGAGCGAATCAAGCTCCAGATCATAGATCCGAAGTCGAGTCATTAAAAAACTGCGTTTGTAATGCTGTTTCCGTACAGCATTAAAATGTATGTGCTCCGTGTAGGAAATCTTTGTCTCAGCCGAAAATTGCGCGAGACTTCGGTAAATGACTTCGGTATTCCTACTTGCAGATTTAAAAACATTTGAAAACGAATTAGAAGTTGCGCTCGGTACCGAGGTGCCATCCAGTACAAAACCCGACTTCGGATTCCTATTTTTATATGCCGAACTTCGGCCGAGATGACATTTTCCTACACGGGGAGCATACATTTTGATTGAAGATCCCACAAACTATGTTTTTTTAATGAATCGACTTCACATCTATGATCAGAAGCCTCTGCGGTCACTTACTGTTTATGCACATGTGACCACTGAAGCCAGGGATTGGCTGCTGCAGTCAAGTAAACAATGAAAGTGACACAGCAGGGATCGGAGCGGCTGCGCAGGATCAGAGGGACATTTTAAAGGTGAAGTTTTTGTTTTACAATTAGAACCCCTTTAAGGGATGAATGGTCTTATACACAATTACACGGACGTGAATAACTTTGTGAAAGAGTGGTCCAAATCATTCCATTCCTATTCCGGGGGCTTCTATATGTTCTATATGTGTCACACTCAGCAATACTGATACTCTGTGGTACGACTAGTTTTTGGCTGAAGGGGGCGGAGTATGACACAGTTATTCTCTCTGTGTTCTTTCATTCTTTGTGTCATGCTCCGCCTCTTCCGCGCCCTGCACTAGGCAGGGGTTTTCTGGGAGTTTTTTTTTACTGATGACCCAGTACCTGGGACCCCCACCCACCAGCTGTTTGAGAAGGTACTGGCAACACCGCTGCCTTCTCGCAGCTCACCAAGCACAGCGCCATACTTTGCATAGTGGCCATGCTTGGTATTGCGCTCAGACCCATTCACTTCTATGGAGCTGAGCTGTGCCTAGGCCACGTGACCGATGAACATGTCGTCATTGGCCTCGGGAAAGCTGGGGAAGGCCGCGGCGCTACTGCGAGTTACGGTGTAGCCGGGTGTCCCGGGTGTCGGACCCTCACCGATCAGATACTGATGACCTATCCTGAGGAAATCCTATTAAAACACGCTTTCTAACTTTACACAAATGAAGCTTATAATATAAATAAGAAGTCCTAGAACGTTCTAAGACACTTCGTTTTCAAGATCCCTGATTGCTGGCATTGAATAGGTCAGGACGTATATTAAAGGGATTCACCTCTTTTGCTATATTGATGACCTATCCTCAGGATAGATCATCAATATTACAGGTCCTTCTCAAAAAATTTGCATATTGTGATACAGTTCATTATTTTCTGTAATGTACTGATAAACATTAGACTTTCATATATTTTAGATTCATTACACACAACTGAAGTAGTTCAAGCCTTTTATTGTTTTATTATTGATGATTTTGGCATACAGCTCATGAAAACCCAAAATTCCTATCTCAAAAGATTAGCATATGTCATCCGACCAATAAAAGAAAAGTGTTTTTAATACAAAAAAAGTCAACCTTCAAATAATTATGTTCAGTTCTGCACTCAATACTTGGTGGGGAATCCTTTTGCAGAAATGACTGCTTCAATGCGGCGTGGCATGGAGGCAATCAGCCTGTGGCACTGCTGAGGTGTTATGGAGGCCCAGGAGGCTTCAATGCGGCGTGGCATGGAGGCAATCAGCCTGTGGCACTGCTGAGGTGTTATGGAGGCTTCAATGCGGCGTGGCATGGAGGCAATCAGCCTGTGGCACTGCTGAGGGGTTATGGAGGCCCAGGATGCTTCGATAGCGGCCTTAAGCTCATCCAGAGTGTTGGGTCTTGCGTCTCTCAACTTTCTCTTCCCAATATCCCACAGATTCTCTATGGGGTTCAGGTCAGGAGAGTTGGCAGGCCAATTGAGCCCAGTAATACCATGGTCAGTAAACCATTTACCATCTGCCGCTGTTTCTGGTTCAAAAGTGGCTTGACCTGGGGAATGCGGCACCTGTAGCCCATTTCCTGCACACGCCCGTACACGGGGGCTCTGGATGTTTCTACTCCAGACTCAGTCCACTGCTTCCGCAGGTCCCCCAAGGTCTGGAATCGGTCCTTCTCCACAATCTTCCTCAGGGTCCGGTCACCTCTTCTCGTTGTGCAGTGTTTTCTGCCACACTTTTTCCTTCCCACAGACTTCCCACTGAGGTGCCTTGATACAGCACTCTGGGAACAGCCTATTCCTTCAGACATTTCTTTCTGTGTCTTACCCTCTTGCTTGAGGGTGTCAATGATGGCCTTCTGGACAGCAGTCAGGTCGGCAGTCTTACCCATGATTGCGGTTTGGAGTAATGAACCAGGCTGGGAGTTTCTAAAAGCCTCAGGAATCTTTTGCAGGTGTTTAGAGTTAATTAGTTGATTCAGATGATTAGGTTAATAGCTCGTTTAGAGAACCTTTTCATGATATGCTAATTTTTTTAGATAGGAATTTGGGGTTTTCATGAGCTGTATGCCAAAATCATCAATATTAAAACAAGAAAAGGCTTGAACTACTTCAGTTGTGTGTAATGAATCTAAAATATATGAAAGTCTAATGTTTATCAGTACATTACAGAAAATAATTAACTTTATCACAATATGCTAATTTTTGGAGAAGGACCTGTATATTGGTGGGGGTCCAACACCAGGCTGTATGAAGACTGCGCCCCACTGAGGTGAATGGAACGGCGGAGTTGTAATTACACCGCTCGCCGCTATAATGTCGCCGGTGAGCCGGTGAACAGAGAGGAGAACACATCGCTCATACTAGCACTGTGTTCTCTTCAAACAGCCGACCGGTGGGGGGTGGCGGTCAGGGCCCCGCTGATCTGATACTGATAAGCTATCCTGAAGACACGGTCATCAATATAGCAAAAGTGGAGTAGCCCTTCAAAGGGGTCCTCTCACTTCAGCAAATGGCATTTATCATGTAGAGAAAGTTAATACCAGGCACTTCCTAATGTATTGTGATTGTCCATATTGCCTCCTTTGCTGGCTTGATTCCTTTTTTCCATTGCAAGGTTACGACCACCCTGGAATCAATCAGTGGTGGTCATGCTTGCACACTATAGGAAAAAGTACCGCCCTCTCCGGTGGCTGGGACCGTGGGAGTGCAAATAGGCCAGTGCTTTTTCCTATAGTGTGCGAGTAGGGCAGCCGCTGCTGGATTGCAGGGTGGTCGTAACCATGGAAACAAAAAGTATATAATGTGATAGAAAAATGAATCCAGCCAGTAAAGGAAGCAATATGGACAATCACAATACATTAGTAAGTGGCTTGTATTCCTCTACATAATAAATAATATTTGCAGAAATGAAAAGTCAACCCCTTTAAGCTTCTTGGTGAAAATGAGAAACCATTCACTGACAGAATTCAGAGATCTTAAAAGATGCTGAAGCACAAAGTAAGGCCTCACACACACATTAGTATCCATTTTGCGGTCAGCAAACCGCGGATCTGCAAAACACAGATAACCCGCCGTGCTCATGCCGCAATTTCCTCACTCCCTGGCTATACTTGTTCGTAAAACGGACAAGACCAGGACATGTTCTATGACCTGCGGAACGGCCACATGGATGTGGAAGACATCCGTGTGCTGTCCACATTTTTGCGGCCCCGTAGAAATGAATGTGTCCATGTGCAATCTGCAAAAAATGCAGATCGGACACGGAGCAAAAGCACGGTCATGTGCATGAGGCCTGTATTAGGCTCCATTCACACGTCCGCAATTCCGTTCCGCATTTTGCGGACCGGAATTGCGAACCCATTCGTTTCTATTGGGCCACACTTCTGGGTCCACAATTCCGATCCCGAAAAAAATAGAACATGTCCTATTCTTGTCCGCAATTGCGGACAAGAATATGCATTTTCTATTACGTGCCGGCGATGTGCGGTCCACAAAATGCGGAAGGCACATTGCCGGTGTCCGTGTTTTGCGGATCCGCAAAACACACACGGATGTGTGAATGGACCCTTAGAGCGCTCCATAAACGGGCTTTAGACCAGGAACGCCTCGTGTAGGGGAGTAGTGCACTGACCCCCCATATTCTCCTCCATCATTCTTCTTCCTTGTCTCACCTTGGCAGGTAGGTTTGGGGTGGTCCCACTTCCCCAACTTCGTGCACATACTATGGCTGGATCCCACCAGTAAGAAGCCGGGGTCACATCTGAATCGGACGCTTGTCCCCTCTATCGGAACTCGGCCCATCACGTTATGTTCTACATCTCCGTTCTCCAGCTTCAAGTGCATACGAGGGCAGGTGGGGACTGTGGAGAGAAGAGGGACTGTGAGAAGAACATAAAGGAACCGCAAAGTTATGACAACAATATACCACAGAGGCCACAATCCATGACACTGGGTGGAAACTAAAGCAAATAGTCTCATATTCTGAATGGCTGGTGATGTCATAGGAGGATTTTGTTATTTTTTTGCAGAGTCGGTGATGTCATAGAATGAGGGGTCAGGATTATCTAGGGAAGACAGGTGATGTCACAAAAGGAGAGAGCAGGTGATGTCACAGAGTGGGGGGCGGAGTTATCTGGATCAGAATGTTGATGTCACAGATCGGGAGGGCAGTGTTATCTGCGGAAGGACTAGTCATATATCATTGACATCTTTGTTTTATTATTTTTTTGATTTTCTATATATAACTTACATTTCAGATCACCTCTTAGGCCTCTTTCACACTTGCGTTGTCCGGATCCGGCGTGTACTCCACTTGCCGGAATTACACGGATCAATGCCTTTCAATGGGCATTCATTCCGGATCCGGCCTTGCGGCAAGTCTTCAGTTTTTTTGGCCGGAGCAAAAAGCGCAGCATGCTGCGGTATTTTCTCCGGCCAAAAAACGTTCAGTTCCAGAACTGAAGACATCCTGATGCATCCTGAACGGATTAGGATAATCCTGATCAGGATTCTTCCGGCATAGAGCCCCGACGACGGAACTCTATGCCGGAAGAAAAGAACGCAAGTGTGAAAGAGCCCTTAGGGCATGCCAGTGAGGTACGAGCACGGGGTTCACCTACCACCAAGGTGTGACTCTGGGGTCAGGGCACAGTATGAGGGATAGATAGGGTAGGGACAGATATGTTCTCGTTACCCACTCCCCTGCCCAAATGGTTTTGATTTCACGTTTGATTTAAATCTAAAAAATAAAATCAGACATCATATAGCACATGATAAGTTCTTTCTAAGAAAGCTAGAACCAGCCCTGTACCGAACATGGATCCAGAGATCTCCCCATTCATTGCTCGGCTAGATTTATATCAAGCTGGAAGCTCGAGGGAGGGAGAGTGTCCTTTCTCAAGGGGCGTGTCCTTTCTCAAGGGGCATGTCTTTCTTCTGGCGCTCTCTCCCCATCACAGCTCAGGAGGCAGTTTAAGGATGAAACCCCTATAGGGGTTACAGGCGTGACTTTCCTCTTGTGACTCCTGACACGTAGGGCAGAGCGTAGCCTAAGTACTCTCATTGGACATAAAACAGAGGGACAGCGGGGGAGGGCTCCTGCTACAGACAGTCGCCTTACAGCCAGGTCTTGTGAGAAGAAGGGAGAAATGGCCAATTCCGCACAGATTTGACGGCAGGTTTAATTTATATCTCATGCATTATTGTAATATGAGACAGAATAAGGCGAGTTTGACAAGAATGCCCCTTTTTGGTGGTGTGCCACAATACGCAAAAAATAGCAATCTGGTGACAGATGCTCCTTAAGTCCTTCTTACCTAGGTTCCCACGCTGCTTAGATTTCCAGGAAGTGAGCCGCCCAGGCATGTGTAAGAAATACTGTCACTCCTTATCCAGCAGAGGGAGCGATCCCTTCCTTATCCAGCAGAGGGAGCGATCCCTTCCTTATCCAGCAGAGGGAGCGATCCCTTCCTTATCCAGCAGAGGGAGCGATCCCTTCCTTATCCAGCAGAGGGAGCGATCCCTTCCTTATCCAGCAGAGGGAGCGATCCCTTCCTTATCCAGCAGAAGGAGCGATCCCTTCCTTATCCAGAAGAGGGAGCGATCCCTTCCTTATCCAGAAGAGGGAGCGATCCCTTCCTTATCTAGCAGAGGGAGCGATCCATTCCTTATCCAGCAGAGGGAGCGATCCCTTCCTTATCCAGCAGAGGGAGCGATCCCTTCCTTATCCAGCAGAGGGAGCGATCCCTTTTTTATCCAGCAGAGGGAGCGATCCCTTTTTTATCCAGCAGAGGGATTGATCCCTTCCTTATCCAGCAGAGGGAGCGATCCCTTCCTTATCCAGCAGAGGGAGCGATCCCTTCCTTATCCAGCAGAGGGAGCGATCCCTTCCTTATCCAGCAGAGGGAGTGATCCCTTCCTTATCCAGCAGAGGGAGCGATCCCTTCCTTATCAAGCAGAGGGAGCGATCCCTTCCTTATCCAGCAGAGGGAGCGATCCCTTTTTTATCCAGCAGAGGGAGTGATCCCTTCCTTATCCAGCAGAGGGAGTGATCCCTTCCTTATCCAGCAGAGGGAGCGATCCCTTCCTTATCCAGCAGAGGGAGCGATCCCTTCCTTATCCAGCAGAGGGAGCGATCCCTTTTTTATCCAGCAGAGGGAGTGATCCCTTCCTTATCCAGCAGAGGGAGCGATCCCTTCCTTATCAAGCAGAGGGAGCGATCCCTTCCTTATCCAGCAGAGGGAGCGATCCCTTCCTTATCCAGCAGAGGGAGCGATCCCTTCCTTATCCAGCAGAGGGAGCGATCCTTTCCTTATCCAGCAGAGGGAGCGATCCCTTCCTTATCCAGCAGAGGGAGCGATCCCTTCCTTATCCAGCAGAGGGAGCGATCCCTTCCTTATCCAGCAGAGGGAGCGATCCCTTCCTTATCTAGCAGAGGGAGCGATCCATTCCTTATCCAGCAGAGGGAGCGATCCATTCCTTATCCAGCAGAGGGAGCGATCCTTTCCTTATCCAGCAGAGGGAGCGATCCCTTCCTTATCCAGCAGAGGGAGCGATCCCTTCTTTATCCAGCAGAGGGAGCGATCCCTTTCTTATCCAGCAGAGGGAGCGATCCCTTCTTTATCCAGCAGAGGGAGCGATACCTTCCTTATCCAGCAGAGGGAGCGATCCCTTCCTTATCCAGCAGAGGGAGCGATCCCTTCCTTATCCAGCAGAGGGAGCGATCCCTTCCTTATCCAGCAGAGGGAGCGATCCCTTTCTTATCCAGCAGAGGGAGCGATCCCTTCTTTATCCAGCAGAGGGAGCGATCTCTTCATTATCCAGCAGAGGGAGCGATCCTTTCCTTATCCAGCAGAGGGAGCGATCCATTCCTTATCCAGCAGAGGGAGCGATCCCTTCTTTATCCAGCAGAGGGAGCGATCCCTTTCTTATCCAGCAGAGGGAGCGATCCCTTCTTTATGTCTCTATGTTGTGCCGTTCTTTTATTATTTCTTCTAGAAGTTATGAATGAATTGCTAGCAGTCTGCAGTAAGGGTACAGAGGGGCGGTAACCAGTTGGGGGTGTGTACCTGCACAGACTCGCTCTGTCCAATCAGTGCTGCCATTTTCACACTATGCACGGACACTCCCCCCAACTGGTTACCGCCCCTCTGTACCCTTACTGCAGACTGCTAGCAATTCATTCATAACTTCTAGTAGTAAATTATAAACCTAGGTTAGTACACAAAACTAATGGTGTTCCAGCAAATAAGCCTCTTATTATAAATTATCTTACATCACAAGAGGAATTGGAATAATTATTACATTAAAACGTTGCTTTTATTACCCTTAAACTAAAATAAGTAAAGGTGAATAATGGTTAAATGTGCTCAAAAGAAGGGTGAGAAAATAAAGCAAAATAATCAGAAAAAAGAAAAAGAAAAATTGTATAAATATACCAGAAAGATACAAGCGTCTAGATGGCAAATTGAAATTCTTACCAGATCAGACGTATGGGAGATGACATGTATCTACTGGATCATTGTCCTTCTTGATAACAACATCTTAGTGGTGGAGCGGGAACTCCTTAAATGTGCAGGTATTGTCACGGTCCCTCCCATGACAGAGGTGAGAAGAACGGAGAGACTGGTGGCACGTGAGGGTATCTGACAGTCTCTCAGTTTTTTCCTTTCAGTGTTGTGTTTGGTAATGACCACACCTCTTGTCAGGTGCAGCTTGTAGTCATTACTGAGGCCCTATTTAGTTCTGACTCTCACTGCTTACCATGCGGTTGATATTTCCTGCTGGAGTTGGTTGAGCTGGTGTGTTGTTCCTTTGGATCTCCTGCTCCTCCACTCTGCTTTAAGCTAAGTGCATTTTGTCTTGCATTTTGTTGTTCGCTTGTGTGTGTTGTTGTCTAGGCCTCAGGGAGACGCTGGTTCCTTCATCTGGGAAGGAACCAGTAGTCTCATTCTCTGCCACCATTCCTAGGGCCTTCAGGGCCTAGGTTCCGGTTTATGAGTATTTCCACCTTCAGGGTCTACGCATACTGGCAAGAGTCAGGGAGAGGTCTAGGGATTCCTAGGAGGTCACATCCCTCTCCCTTAGCTTTGAGGCCTAGACTCCGGTTTATATCTTCTGTGTTATTTGGTGTTTTCCCCTCCCCATTACTCGTGACATTATCAACCGCCCAAAAAAATGTCATTTTGTTTGTGTCAGTGCAGCGATGGATACTGTTTCTGCACTGGTCGGTCATATGCAGGGATTGTATTTTGAGGTGGCTGACCTCTGCACGGCCGCATAGCAGTTTCAGAGACCACAGGCGGCGGCTTCCAGCAGCAGGAACCAGGCCTGCCCGGAACCTAAGGTCGCTCTCCCGGGTAGGTTTTCCGGGGAAAGTGACAACTTTGTTCGGTTCAGGAAGTTGTGCAAAGTATATTTTAGACTACGTCCTAACTCTTCTGGTGACGGGAGTCAAAGAGTGGGGATTATTATTTTGTTACTGAAAGGTGATGCTCAGTCTTGGGCTTTTTCGTTGCCAACCGGATCACAATCCTTCCGGTCGGTAGATGAATTTTTTCAGAGCTCTGGAGCTTATCTACAATGACCCAGATCGGGTCTCCCTGGCCGAGACTAAGTTGCGTGGCTTACGGCAGGGAGAGCGTTCTGTGGAGTCCTATTGCTATGAATTTATCATATGGGGAAGCGGCCTCTTCCGACACTTTGGGTAGGGAGGCACTTGAGCTCATGTCTGATGATGAGCCAATGCAGTTAGGGGAAGTCACTTCTGGACCTGGTGATAAAAACGTTAGGGTTAAGAAAAGACTCTGCTTTTTCTGTGGTAAAGGGGGACATCTTGTTAACGTATGTCCTTATGTTAAACGTCAAAGTGAGAAAAAGAACCAATGTGTTTAGTCCTCTTCTCATTCTTGGTAGTGTGGGTGGGGAATCTGATAATGTACTTTTGTCTTTTACCGGTAGTACCTGATTTCTCCTGCCTGCAAAGGTGGCACTAGGCTCCAAAACTGTGGGAATTGAAGTATTTATTAACAGTGGGGCAGGGGTTAACCTAGTGGATAGCCAGTTCATCCGTATGCATGGTTTGACAACAAGCGCATTAGACAAAAATATTTTGGTGTTTGCGATTGATTCCGTTCCACTCTCACAAAAGTATTTGTCACAAATTGTGCAGGACATTCACCTAAAAGTGGGAGATTCTCATCAAGAATCCATTTCATGTTTTGTGTGTTTTGTGCTGGAGGGTCTGCCTGCTCCTCTGGTGCTAGGTTTACCGTAGTTATCCATACATAACCCTACCATCGAGACAAATTCTTGATTGGAGTGATTTTTGCATAGACAGCTGTCTTAGCACGTCACTTTCTGTTGTAACCACTAAAGTTGTACCTTCTTTTATTTTGGATTTTTCTGAAGTCTTCTCTGAAAGTGGAGTCCAGGAATTGCCTCCACATCAGGAGTATGATTGCCCTGTCAACCTTATTCCCGGAGCTAGATTGCCCAAGTCTCGGTTGTATAATCTTTCTGAACCCGAAAGAGTAGCTATGCAAGAGTATATCACCAAGAGCTTGGCTAAAGATCATATTAGACCATCCAAATCACCAGTGGCTGCAGGGTTCTTTGTTGTTAAAAAAGAAGACGGAACTCTTAGGCCATGTTTGGACTTCCGTGAGCTTAATCGTATTACTGTCTGTGATCCTTATCCCCTTCCTTTGATCCCAGATTTGTTAAATCATACTGTCGGCGCCAAGGTGTTCTCTAAATTGGATCTGATGGGGGCATATAATCTGGTAAGGATCAAGGAAAGGGACAAATGGAAGACGGCCTTTAATACCCCTGAAGGTCATTTTGAGAATTTGGTCATGCCTTTTGGGTTGAACAATGCCACTGCGGTTTTTCAACATTTCATCAATCACATCTTTCATCATTTGGTGGGCAGGTTTGTGGTGGTTTATATGGGTGATATTTTAATGTATTTCCCCGACATGGAGAAGCATCAGGATCACATGAGACAAGTGTTAAAGATCCTAAGAGAGAATAAATTGTATGTTAAGATAGAGAAGTGTGTATTTGCGGTTCCGGAAGTGCAATTCCTGGGGTACCTACTCTCATCTTCGGGTTTTCGTATGGATCCGGAAAAAGCCTGTGCTGTGTTGGACTGGGATCGACCCGAAAATTTAAAAAGTGCTCATGCGATCTTTGGGGTTCACCAACTACTACCGTAAATTTATCCTGAATTACTCTACTGTTGCTAAACCATTAACAGACATGACTAATAAAGGTGCGGATGTCTCAGTCTGGTCTGATGAGGCATTACAAGCCTTTTCAGCTGTGAAGGAATGTTTTGCTTCTGCTCTTATACTGGTGCAACCGGACGTCTCACAGCCATTAATTGTGGAAGTTGACGCATCAGAGGTATGGGTTGGAGCAGTCTTGTCGCAGGGTCCTTCTCCTAGCAAATGTCGCCCATGTGCTTATTTTCTCTAAAAAACTCTCTTCTGCTGAAAGCAATTATGATGTAGGTAATAGAGAGCTGCTGGCCATTAAGTTGGCTTTTGAGGAATGGCGTCATTGGTTAGAAGGAGCGATTCATCCCACTACGATAATTACTGATCACAAAAATCTGGCCTATCTGGAGTCAGCTAAACGTCTGAACCCAAGGCAGGCCAGATAGTTGCCCCTACCCATTACTCGTGGGGAGCAGTAATAAAATACTGCTAAAAAATCATGAGCCAATGATAGGCTTACTATCAAGATGGAGCGGTGGGTGCTTGTTTTGTAAGCTCCAGTCACCTATCTTAAAGAGGTGAGATAGGGCTCGATGGGGACACTTCGCCACCGACCTTAGGGTAAAAACCATTGTCTCCCATGTGCCCATTTTGAGATAGGGGACCCAAGACCATTGTCTTCTATGCTCCCTCTTTAAGATAGGTGACTGGAGCTTACAAAACAAGCACCCACCGCTCCATCTTGATAGTAAGCCTATCATTGGCTCATGATTTCTTAGCAGTATTTTATTATCAGTCATCCATAGCTGATAACAAGGGAGACCTAATCATTCTACTGCACTGAGCCAGATCATATACTTTTTGTCCTTATTGTTTTATATTTTATAAGTTTTGTTTTTCTTCACTCATAAAATCCCCTGATGAGTCTGTTCTAACGTGAAACATGTCATGTTGGGACAGTAGTGCGGGATACGCTTAGGGATACGCCCCCTCCAGGGAGATGTTCCTGACGGGGTCGACCCTATCGGGGCGTGTGCTCCGTATTTGATAGGTAGGGACTACTAGCCCCCATTCCCTACTTACTTAGGGTCATTTTTTCGAGGGTAATTTCGTTTTTTCCCCGAAGAGTACCTGCACATTTAAGGAGTTCTCGCTCCACCACTAAAGCCTCATGCACACGTCCATGGAACACGGACCGTGAGATACCGGCCTGGATTCCTGCTGAGTGCAGAGCGCACAGCGTCATTGGTTGCTATGACGCTGTGCGGTTCGTGCCGCCGCTGCTGTACAGTAATACACTCGTATAGATCATACGAAGTGTATTACTGTACATCAGCGGCGTCACGAAGCGCACAGCGTTATAGCAACCAATGACGCCGTGCGCTCTGCACTCAGCAGGAATCCAGGCCGGTATCTCACTGTCACCACCAGACATCTGAGAAGCTCTGACAGACGTCCTTCAGAACCTCCTCCTTGAGGTTCCTTTTGTTTTGCTTTCATTTTCTCATCTCGTTAGCCTCTCTCAGCTGTCATGTAGTTGCACTGATTGCATCCCTTTAAATCCCTTCCCATACTGCATAACTTTGCGGTTTATATTCCTTCCTGGAGTGTGTGCATGCTGATGCTACTACTGAGTCTTCTACAGATAAGTTTTGTTCATTCATTTGTGTTTTCCTGTTTGCTGGATCCCAGGTGACCCTGACTCCCTCCGTATCAAGTGTAGGGAGCCGGTGGTCGTGTCCCCTCACTATTATAGGGTGTTCAGGTGTTATTCAGTCGAGGTACAAGGATATGCAATCATCTACCATTAAGATTTTCGCATAGGCTGAGCAGTTAGGGAGAGAGCCAGGTCTGTTGCAGGGCTCTCCCTTTGGTTCCTTAGTTTTGGATCCAGTCAGTCGGATCTTCAATTTGTGTCTTCTAGTTTTCTGTACACCTTCCGTGACATTATAAACCGCCAAAACCGTCTTAAGCATGGATCCGGTTTCACTTTTGACTGAACACATGCAGGGTCTTTCATTGGAGGTAGCTGATCTCCGTAAGACTCTTTCTCAGTTTCAAGTGACCGGTTCAGCTTGCGTTCATGGAGTTTGTTCTGAGCCTAAGATCTCGCTCCCGGATACGTTCTCTGGGGGTAGTGAGAATTTTGTTCGTTTTAGAGAGGCTTGCAAACTCCATTTTCGCCAACTTCCCCATTCCTCTGGTGATGAGGAGCGGAGGGTGGGGATCATCATCTCTCTGCTCAGGGATAACGCTCAGTCCTGGGCCTTTTCGCTGCCGGTGGGGGCACGGCCCCTCCGTACAGTGGATGATTTTTTTTTAGCCCTGGGTCAGATATATGATGATCCGGATCGTATTGCTCTGGCTGAGTCTAGACTACGTCTTTTATGCCAGGGTAAACAGTCCGCAGAGATATACTGTTCAGAATTTCGGAGATGGGCAGCTGATACTGGTTGGAATGATGCTGCACTCCGAAGTCAATTTTGCCATGGTCTTTCAGAGGGATTGAAAGATGCATTTGCCTTTCATGAGAGACCTACCTCCTTGGACTCTGCCATGTCTCGGGCCGTTCGTATTGACAGGCGTCTTAGAGAGAGAGGAGAGATGTCCCCTTCCTGTCATACTCAGTCCAAGGACAGTGCGGCTGTCTCATTAAGTGCACAGGGGTCTCAGTCGCTGTCAGCGTCTTCTGAGCAGAAGCCCATGCAGCTGGGTTTTATTGCCTCTGACAATAGAGGATTCAGCTCGCATGGGAGGGTTTGTTTCTGTTGTGGGGGTATAAATCATTTGGCAAATGTTTGTCCCTCTAGGAGATTCAGGCAGTTTTTTGAGAGTAATAAAGTAACAAAAAGAAAAAAATCCTCTAAAAACGTTCCATCTGTTACTATTGGCAAGGTTGATGCGGAAATTGAAGGTTTTCCGTTTGCTTGTAGTTCCCGTTTTGTCCTACCTGCCAGGGTGGCGCTAGAGAGCAAGAACATTTTTTGAGAGATTTTTGTAGATAGTGGAGCAGCTGTCAATCTCATTGATAATCATTTTGCGATAACTCATGGTTTCCAGGTGCGCACTTTGGGAAAGGATATACCTGTTTTTGCTATTGATTCCGTTCCACTTTCTCAGAAATCGTTAAAGGGTATAGTTCACAATATCCGTTTGATTGTGAGTGATACTCATGTTGAGGATGTGTCATGTTTCGTCCTAAGCGGGTTGCCTACTCCTCTAGTGTTGGGGCTACCCTGGCTCACTAAACATAACCCCACCATTGATTGGCAAGCGAGGCAAATAAATGGTTGGAGTGACTTTTGCAGAGAGAATTGCCTCACGACATCTGTTTCTGAGGTTGCTACTAAGACTCTACCATCTTTTCTCTCTGAATTTTCGGATGTCTTCTCTGAGAGTGGTGTTCAGGACTTGCCCCCGCACAGCGAGTACGATTGCCCTATTAATCTCACCCCAGACGCCAAGCTGCCTAAATCTCGTTTATACAATCTTTCCCAACCTGAGAGGATCGCTATGCGTGCTTATATCTCTGAGAGTCTGAGAAAGGGACACATACGACCCTCGAAGTCACCTGTTGCCGCTGTTTTTTTCTTTATTAAGAAAAAAGATGGTTCTTTAAGACCTTGTCTGGATTTCAGGGAGCTGAACAGTATCACAATTGGTGACCCTTATCCACTTCCTCTGATCCCGGACCTGTTCAACCAGATTGTTGGGGCTAAAGTTTTTTCCAAGTTGGATCTAAGAGGGGCATACAACCTGGTCAGGGTCAGAGAGTGAGACGAATGGAAGACGGCCTTCAATACCCCTGAGGGCCATTTTGAGAATTTGGTTATGCCTTTTGGTTTGATGAATGCTCCAGCCGTCTTTCAGCATTTTGTGAACAGCATTTTTTATCATTTAATGGGGAAATTTGTATTAGTGTATCTAGATGACATTTTGATTTTTTTCTCCTGATTTCAAAACTCATAAGGAACACTTACGTCAGGTCTTGCTCATTCTGCGGGAGAATAAATTATACGCTAAACTGGAAAAATGTTTGTTTGCGGTTCCAGAAATTCAATTTCTGGGGTTTCTTCTCTCCGCTTCTGGTTTTCGCATGGACCCCGAGAAGGTCCGCGCTGTGCTTGAGTGGGAGCTTCCTGAGAATCAGAAGGCGCTGATGCGTTTTGCCAATTATTACAGGAAGTTTATTTTGAATTATTCCTCTGTTGTTAAACCACTCACTGATATGACTAGAAAGGGGGTAGATTTTTCCTCCTGGTCGGTAGAGGCGCGTAAGGCCTTTTCTAATATCAAGGAGAGTTTTGCTTCCGCTCCCATCTTGGTACAACCTGATATTTCTCTACCCTTCATAGTTGAGGTTGATGCTTCTGAGGTGGGTGTGGGTGCGGTCTTGTCTCAGGGTCCCTCTCCTGCCAAATGGCGACTGTGTGCCTTTTTCTCGAAGAAACTCTCCTCCGCAGAGAGAAATTACGATGTGGGAGATAGGGAGTTGTTGGCCATCAAGTTGGCTTTTGAGGAATGGCTAGAGGGAGCCAGACACCCTATTACCGTGTTTACTGACCATAAGAATCTGGCCTACTTGGAGTCAGCCAAGCGTCTGAACCCGAGACAGGCCAAATGGTCTTTGTTCTTTTCAAGGTTTAATTTTGTTGTCACGTTCCGCCCTGGGGTTAAGAATGTGAAGGCGGATGCCCTGTCACGTTGTTTTCCGGGAGGTGGGAATTTTGAAGACCCGGGTCCCATTTTGGCTGAAGGTGTGGTGGTCTCTGCTCTTTATCCTGAATTGGAGGCAGAGGTTCAGGTAGCCCAGTCAGAGGCTCCTGATCTTTGTCCTCCTGGGAGGTTGTTTGTGACTCTCGCTTTAAGACAAGATTTTTAAGGAGCACCACGATACTGTCCTTGCTGGGCACCCGGGGGCAAGAGCCACAGTGGATCTCATCGCTCGGAGATTCTGGTGGCCGGCGCTTCGTAAGTCGGTTGAGGGTTTTGTGGCAGCCTGCGAGACCTGCGCTCGTGCCAAAGTCCCTCATTCACGGCCATCAGGTCCTCTCCTTCCGTTACCCATTCCTTCCGGTCCTTGGACACATCTGTCCATGGACTTCATTACGGACCTGCCTCATTCCTCGGGGAAGACTGTGATTCTGGTGGTGGTGGACCGTTTTAGCAAAATGATGCATTTCATTCCTTTTCCTGGCTTGCCCAATGCTAAGACGCTGGCGCAGGCATTTATTGATCACATTGTCAAATTGCATGGTATTCCTTCAGACATAGTCTCTGATAGGGGCACACAGTTTGCTTCCAGATTCTGGAAGGCTTTCTGTTCTAGCTTGGGGGTTCGGTTGTCATTCTCTTCTGCTTTCCATCCGCAGTC
Source organism: Bufo gargarizans (assembly GCF_014858855.1). Taxonomy (NCBI): domain Eukaryota; kingdom Metazoa; phylum Chordata; class Amphibia; order Anura; family Bufonidae; genus Bufo; species Bufo gargarizans. The sequence continues at coordinate 22,692,810 of NC_058088.1, read as the reverse complement.
GAATGGTCAGACAGAGCGCGTCAATCAGAATCTGGAGACATATCTGCGCTGTTTTGTGGCGGAGAATCAAGAGGATTGGTGTTCTTTTTTGTCCCTTGCTGAGTTTGCTTTAAATAACCGTCGTCAGGAGTCCTCTGATAAGTCACCATTTTTTGGTGCATATGGGTTTCATCCGCAGTTTGGGACATTCTCTGGAGAGGGGTCTTCTGGTTTACCTGATGAGGACAGATTATCCTCGTCTTTGTCATCTATTTGGCAAAAGATTCAGGATAATCTAAAGAGCATGAGTGAGAGATATAAGCGTGTGGCGGATAAGAGACGTGTGCCTGGTCCGGACCTGAATGTTGGTGATCTGGTGTGGTTGTCTACTAAGAATATCAAATTGAAGGTTCCCTCCTGGAAGTTGGGTCCTAAGTTTATTGGGCCTTACAAAATCTTGTCCGTCATCAATCCTGTTGCCTACCGTCTTGATCTTCCTCAGACTTGGAAGATCCATAATGTTTTTCATAAGTCCTTATTAAAACCTTATGTCCAACCCATTGTACCCTCGTCTTTGCCTCCTCCTCCGATTGTGGTTGATGGTAATCTTGAATTTCAGGTCTCTAGGATTGTGGATTCTCGTGTTGTCCGCGGCTCTCTCCAGTACCTTGTTCATTGGGAGGGTTATGGTCCTGAGGAGAGGATGTGGGTCCCAGTGACGGACATTAAGGCCACTCGTCTCATCAGGGCTTTCCATAGGTCCCATCCTGAGAAGGTGGGCTCTGAGTGTCCAGAGTCCACTCGTAGAATGAGGGGTACTGTCACCACCAGACATCTGAGAAGCTCTGACAGACGTCCTTCAGAACCTCCTCCTTGAGGTTCCTTTTGTTTTGCTTTCATTTTCTCATCTCGTTAGCCTCTCTCAGCTGTCATGTAGTTGCACTGATTGCATCCCTTTAAATCCCTTCCCAGACTGCTTCACTTTGCGGTTTATATTCCTTCCTGGAGTGTGTGCATGCTGATGCTACTACTGAGTCTTCTACAGATAAGTTTTGTTCATTCATTTGTGTTTTCCTGTTTGCTGGATCCCAGGTGACCCTGACTCCCTCCGTATCAAGTGTAGGGGAGCCGGTGGTTGTGTCCCCTGACTATTATAGGGTGTTCAGGTGTTATACAGTCGAGGTACGAGGATATGCGATCATCTACCATTGAGATTTTCGCATAGGCTGAGTAGTTAGGGAGAGAGCCAGGTCTGTTGCAGGGCTCTCCCTTTGGTTCCTTAGTTTTGGATCCAGTCAGTCGGATCTTCATTTTGTGTCTTCTAGTTTTCTGTACACCTTCCGTGACACTCACGGTCTCACGGTCCGTGTTCCACGGATGTGTGCAAGGAGCTTAGGATGTTGTTATTAAGAAGGATAATGATCCAATAGATACATGTCATCACGTTTCAAAATTCTATCTTGACGTTTGTATCTTTCTGGTATAATTTATACAATTTTTCTTATTTTATATGATTATTTAGTTTTTTTTTCTCACCCTTCTTTTGAGCACATTTGACCATTATTTACCTTTACTTATTTTATTTTAAGGGTAATAAAAGCAGAGTTTTAATGTAATAATTATTCCAATTCCTCTTGTGATGTAAGATAATTTATGGCAAGAGGCTTATGTGCCGGAACACCATTAGTTTTGTGTACTGGCCTGGGTTTATAGTTTACTACTAGAAGTTATGACTGAATTGCTAGCAGTCTGCAGTAAGGGTACAGAGGGGCGGTAACAAGTTGGAGGTGTGTACCTGCAAGGTCTGAAAATGGCAGCACTGATTGGATAGAGTGAGTCTGTGCATGCACACCCCCCAACTGGTTACCGACCCTCTGTACCATTACTGCAGACTGCTAGCAATTTGTTCATAACTTCTAGTAGAAATAATAGAAGAATCGCACAACATAGAACCATAAGAATAGATGCTCCAGAATTGTTATTACATGGGGAATGCATGAAGCTATTAAAACAGACATGTCTGGAGTGGTGAAAGGTCCTCTTTAAAAGCATGAACATCAGGACACTCCTTCTTGGGGGTCATGCTCTCCAGACAACAGAGGCAAAAAGCCCTGACTGTCTTGATAGCACAAGATCCAAGGGAAGTAAGACTTGAGGGGTGGGAGAACAGGGTAAATGAGAGCAAGAAGTGCATTTTCAGTGTTTCCCTGGAGTTACACTTTAAGTGCAGTAAATGGCAGGAGGTGCAGTTTTAAGTCAGCAGGTGACGGATACTTACGGCAGCGGCTAGGTTTGTCCATATCTGTCCATGTTCCGTCCGGCTGGCACTTGCGCACTTTTGGCCCAGAAATCTCCCGTTCCCCACGGCAAACAAATTCAATCTCATAATCCAGAGGGAGATATTCCACAGCTTTTACCTGAGAGAGGGTCAGGCCCCTGTAACGTATTCCCCCATCTCTCGGTGGGTGTATGATACGGCAGCCTGCAAAGACGAAGAGCAAAGTGTTAAAACAACGCAAGAAATTTATATCCTGACATCTCTGTATACTGGTCCTCATCTATCTGCATTCAGAAATCTCTACAATACCCTGGTCCTCCTCAATATCCTGAACTTCATCAATATCCTGACATCTCTACCATATCCTGATCATCATCCATATACTGACACCTCTACTATACCCTGACATCTCTACCATACCCTGGTCCTCCTCTATATCCTGACATCTCTACTATACCCTGGTCCTCCTCTATATTCTGACATCTTTACCATACCCTGGTCCTCCTCTATAACCTGACATCTCTACTATACTCTGGTCCTCATCTATCTAAATCCATAAATCTCTACCATACCCTGGTCCTCATCTATATCATGACATCTCTACTATACTCTGGTCCTCATCTATATCTTGACATCTCTACTATACCCTGGTCCTCCTCTATATCCTGACATCTCTACCATACCCTGGTCTTCCTCTATATCCTAACCTCTCTACTATACCCTGGTCCTCCTCCATATCCTGACAGCTCTATCATCCCTTGGTCCTCATCTATATCCTGACATTTCTACCATAACTTGGTCCTTATGTATATCCTGACATCTCTACCATACCCTGGTCCTCATCTATATCCTGACATCTCTGTACACTGGTCCTCATCTATCTACATCCAGAAATCTCTACCATACCCTGGTCCTCATCTATATCCTGACATCTCTGTACACTGGTCCTCATCTATCTACATCCAGAAATCTCTACCATACCCTGGTCCTCATCTATACAGTGACATTTCTACCATACCCATATCATCTATATCTTGACATCTCTACCAGACCCTGGTCCTCATCTATATCCTGACATCTCTGTATACTGGTCCTCATCTATCTACATCCAGAAATCTCTACCATACCCTGGTCCTCCTCTATATCCTGACATCTCTGTATACTGGTCCTCATCTATCTACATCCAGAAATCTCTACAATTCCCTGGTCCTCCTCTATAACCTGACATCTCTACCATACCGTGGTCCTTATCTATATACCGACATCTCTACCATACCCTGATCATCATCAATATCCTGACATCTCTTCCGTACCCTGGTCCTCATCTATATCCTGACATCTCTACCATACCCTGATCATCATCAATATCCTGACATCTCTACCGTACCCTGGTCCTCATCTATATCCTGACATCTCTACCATACCCTGGTCCTCATCTATTTCCAGATATCTCTGTGTACTGGTCCTCATCTATCTACATCCAGAAATCTCTAGCATACCCTGGTCCTCATCTATATCCTGACATCTATACCATATCCTGATCATCATCAATATCCTGACATCTCTACCGTACCCTGGTCCTCATCTATATACTGACATCTCTACCAGACCCTGGTCCTCATCTATATACTGACATCTCTACCAGACCCTGGTCCTCATCTATAAGCTGACATCTCTGTATACTGGTCCTCATGTATCTACATTCAGAGATCTCTACCATACCCTGGTCCTCCTCTATATCCTGACATCTGTGTATACTGGTCCTCATCTATCTACATTCAGAAATCTCTACCATACCCTGGTCCTCCTCTATATGCTAAGATATTTATCCTGGTCCTCATGTATCTACATTCAGAGATCTCTACCATACCCTAGTCCTCCTCTTTATCCTGACATCTCTATCATACCCTGGTCCTCCTCTACATTCTGACAAGCCCTGGTTCCACCACCCTGACTGTCCAGGCCTATTCTCCAGGTTTTGTCCTGTGTCCATCTCACCTGTTGTGCTGTTATTCACTGATCCATAGACAGGAGACAGCCAGAGAGCAAGGAGGAGAGGGAAACTGCAAGACATCTGAAAGCAAAGCGATGGAAACGGAGAGTAAGAAGGTGACCATAAGAGAAACGGGAGAAGGAGGACGAGATATAGGAAGACCCCGGTGGAGGAGGCCTCGTCCATTCTCTAAAGTCAGTCAGACGAGGGTTAGACGGTGATTTCTACATTACCACATTGTATGGTCCAGAATGCCCTTTTAGTTCACGGTAGTGTTATGCATAATGCCCATCCCACAGAGCGGCACACAATTGCTTGCAACTTTTTGTGTGATGCAACCATAGCTGACCTGATGTCCTGTGCGGTACCGTCTGTCTCTGCCCCTCCCCATATGGTGCCCTGACATACAATGTACATAGAACAATATTATATAGTGACTGCTATCAGCATCATACATGATGGCGCCCAAATAACAGTACCCTATGTTACATACGTAACAATGCCAAATAGTGCCGACAACACGTGCACTGTAAAATAATATACTGTAACACTGCCAAACTAAGTAAATACCACCATACAGTGCTCAAATACCAACATAGAGCGACCAAGTAAAAGCTCCCTACATAACACTAAATAGTGCCACCACCATGATCCATGACCAATAATATACTGCAGTAGAAGGACCACACTATGCCCATATGAATACCACCATACAGTGCTCAAATACCAACATAGAGCGACCAAGTAAAAGCTCCCTACATAACACTAAATAGTGCCACCACCATGATCCATGACCAATAATATACTGCAGTAGAAGGACCACACTATGCCCATATGAATACCACCATACGGTGCTTAAAAACATATAGAGACCAAATAAAAGCTCCATACATAGTCTTATCCCAGTTCTGTTAAATAACAGCGCTAAATAGTGCCGCCACCATGTACACTGCAAAGTTATATACTGTAGAAAGGCCACACTATGCCCATAAATAAATACCACCATACAGTGCTCAAATAAAGACTTCATACATAATCTAATCCCTGTGCTGTACAATGACTAAATATAAGCTCCATACATAGTCTTATCCCAGTGCTGCACAATAAATAACAATGGCAAATAGTGCCGCCACCATGTACACTGCAAAGTTATATACTGTAGAAAGGCCACACTATGCCCATAAATAAATACCACAATACAGTGCTCAAATAAAGACTTCATACATAATCTAATCCCTGTGCTGTACAATGACTAAATAACACCAAATAGTGCTGCCACCATGTACACTGCAGAGTAATATACTGAGGTAGAAGCACACTATGCCCACATGAATACCACCATACAGTGCTCAAATACCAACACACAGTTCACATGTAGCAGCCCCACACATAAAGTGATCTCCAACCAGTGCTGTAAATGGCTAAAATACAATGCTAAATAGTGCCGCCACCATGTACACTGCAAAATAATATACCGTAGCACTTCCAAACTAAGTAAATACCACCATATAGTGCTCAAATACCAACATACAGAGACAAAATAAAAGCTCCCTACATAGCCTTATCCCAGTGCTGTACAATAAAAACAATGCCAAATAGTGCCGCCACCATGTACACTGCAAAGTAATATACTGTAGAAAAGCCACACTATGCCCATAAATAAATACCACCATACAGTGCTCAAATAAAAACTTCATACATAATCTAATCCCTGTGCTGTACAATGACTAAATAACACCAAATAGTGCCGCCACCATGTACACTGCAGAGTAATATACTGAGGTAGAAAAACCACACTATGCCCACATGAATACCACTATACAGTGCTGAGATACCACCACATAGTTCACATGTAGCAGCCCCACACATAAAGTAATCCGATACCAGCGCTGTACAATGGCTAAATTACCGTGCGACCACACAGGTCGTACACCCCTGAGGCCGACCATGACTCCCATCCTCCTCCCCAATACTCCAGTCAGGCGCCTGTGACTCTGGCGTTGTACTCACGTCTGTCTTCTTCATTCTGCAAGACGTGTGCTGTACCGCAGCCTCAATCACATGCTCACAATGATGTCCGCGTCACATGATGAGCATCATCCAATACGGCAGCTGAGGAGAGATCACATGACCAGAGGAAGGAAGGCACAAGGTATTTCTGGTTATAAATGGTTAAAAAAATTTAAGAGGGAGATTTATCAAAACTGGTGTAAAGTAGAACTGGCTTAGTTGCCCATAGCAACCAATCAGATTCCACCTTTCATTTTTGACAGCTCCTTTTGAAAATGAAAGGAGGATTCTGATTGGTTGCTATGGGCAACTAAGCCAGTTCTACTTTACACCAGTTTTGATAACTCTCCCTGTATAGAGAATGCGTACCAACATTTCAGATGGTAAAATCGGGACATTTAAGCCCCGCCTGCAGGAATTTCCCAAACCCACCAGAAACACCCTATTATGGACATAGTTCACATTAACCCTTCCCATTTTCGCCCCAAAGCAGCGCAAATTTGCCGAGACTGTCTCTGAAAATCAGAGACAGTCCCAGCAAATTCGAGACAGTTGGTTGTAGGCTTCTAAGTATAGAGTATAATAGGACTGTATTATGTCAGATGCAGCGATTGGACCATGTTGGGGGTTGTAGTGTTCTATGTATGGAGTATAAAAGGACTGTATTATGCCATGTCCAGTGGTCGGGTTATGTTGGGGGTTGTAGTGCTCTATGTATAGAGTATAACAGGACTGTATTATGCCATGTCCAGTGGTCGGGTTATGTTGGGGGTTGTAGTGCTCTATGTATAGAGTATAATAGGACTTATTATTTCATGTCCAATGGTCAGGTCATGTTGGGGGTTGTAATGTTCTATATTAGGACTGTATTATGTCATGTCCAGTGGCCGGGTGATGTTAGGAGTTGTAGTGTTTTATGTATAGATGATAATAGCACTGTATTACGTCATGTTCAGTGGTCTGGTCATATTGGGGGTTGTAGTGTTCTATGTATAGAGTATAATAGGACTGTATTATGTAATGTTCAGTAGTCAGGTTATGTTGGGGGTTGTAGTGCACCCTTGCTCTATAAGAGTATATGGTGGCAGAACTAGAACTATAGAAGCCATCACAATATTATGGAAATGAGACATAAATGGCAGTGGATTTCCTGTAATCCTCCAGATGCTTCTCTTCTTCTCAGATCCGATTTTTTTCAGCTCCATGGAAAATATAACCACAAGGGCAAACGTCTCACGTTGCATCACGGCTGGAAATCCAATATATGTCCGGACATTTCAGGGACATCAAAGCTTTACTTTTTAACAGCCGAAATGTAAAGGTTTTCTCCAGAACGACGCGAGCAAAGGAACAGCTCGGAACGAGGAGTATATCCTAGTCCTTACTATTCCAAGGACTGGTGGAGGTCCCAGTTCCTGAACCATCACCCCCATTATTACTGTGGAGGACGTATGTTTGGATGGAGCTCGTCATAAACATAGGGCACAGCCAGGCACCCCGATATCCCCGGATGCAGGGCCCTGCCTCGTGTCAATGCTGATGGGACCTGGGTGTAATAGGAGCAAGAACAGCAGCTGATGTGGGGCCCATCAGCCATGGAGGACCAATGTGATAAGGTTCTGGTCACATCTGCGTCATGCTGGATCTGTCCTATGATGAACACCAGTGATGGTGGACGGACCTCACTGTCATAGCACAGGGGTTCTGTCATGGCCTCCATCATCTCACCATTAAATCTGCTAAACCCAAGTGTGAACAGAGTCTAAGATGTTCAGCCGCTCTGGCACTCTGTAAGGCTCCCTTCACACGTCCGCAAAATGGGTCCGCATCCTTTCCGCAATTTAGCGGAAAGGGTGCGGACCCATTCATTCTCTATGGGGACGGAATGTGCTGTCCGCATCCACATTTGCGGATCCGCACTTCCGCATCTGTGCTTCCGTTTCCGCAAAAAAATAGAACATGTCCTATTCTTGTCCGCAATTGCGGACAAGAACAGGCATATTCTATTATGTCGGCAATGTGCGGTCCGCAAATTGCGGAACGCACATTGCCGCTTTCCGTGTTTTGCGGATCCGTGTCTCCGTGTATCCGCAAAACACATTGCGGACGTGTGAATGGAGCCTAAGGCTACTTTCACACTAGCGTTTTTCTTTTCCGGCATAGAGTTCCGTCACAGGGGCTCTATACCGGAAAAGAACTGATCAGTTTTATCCCCATGCATTTTGAATGGAGAGCAATCCGTTTAGGATGCATCAGGATGTCTTCAGTTCAGTCATTTTGACTGATCAGGCAAAAGATAAAACCGCAGCATGCTACCGTTTTATCTCAGCGAAAAAAACAGAAGACTTGCCTGAACGCCGGATCCGTCCTTCCGGTCTGTGCATGCGCAGACCGAAAAAAAGGTGAGAAAAATAAATGCCGGATCCGTTTTGCCGGATGACACTGGAAAGACGGATCCGGCATTTCAATGCATTTTTCTGACTGATCAAGCATTTTTAAGACTGATGAGGATCCTGATCAGTCTTACAAAGGCCATCAGTTGGCATACGTTTTGCCGGAGCCAACACGTAGTTCCGGCGACTGAACTGCTTGCCGGATCACTCTGCCACAAGTGTGGAAGTAGCCTTAGCTGGGTGGGTTGCAGATTTAGTTGGACAATGTTCTCCAACCTGATGCAAAACTACAACTCCCAGCATATCCTGACAGCAGCTGGAGACCCACAGGCTGGAGAACAGCGGTCCAGGATAAAGGGAAAGCGCACAAGGCTATGCAGCGTGTATACAGGAGATATACAGCCTCTTTATATCACGTATGCACGAGGGTTCATCTATCAATTGTGTCATCAGCAAACTGCACGATATATTACACCGGCTTCATCGCCTCAGGGCGGCTTGTATCTTGAGGCAATACATTTGGTGCATCCACTGCAAATTAGTAAATATGTCCCTGTGTATATAGGAGGATAGCTTCTTCTCACCAATTAACAAAATGCAGAGTGGATGAAGAAAAGAGAAATCTAAATCCAATCAACATTTGGTGTGACCCTTTCACACGAGCGAGTTTTCTGCGCCCGCACTGAATCCTGACCCATTCATTTCAATGGGTCTGTATACATGAGCATTTTTTTTTTTTTTTGCGCATCAGTTCTGCGTTGCGTGAAAATCGCAGCATGTTCTATATTCAGCGTTTTTCACGCAGCCCTGGCTCCATAGAAGTGAATGGGGCTTCAGTGAAAAACGCATCGTATCCAGAAGCAGGTGCGGATGCAATGCGTTTTTCACTGATGGTTGCTATGAGATGTTGTTAGTAAACCTTCCGTTTTTTATCACGCGTGTAAAAAAACGCATCAAAATGCATTGCACCACGTGGAAAAAAACTTAACAACTGAACGCAATCGCAGACAAAACTGACTGAACAAAATGGTGCAAGTTTAACTGAACGCATCCTGAGCCAAACCGTCACGCTCGTGTGAGAGAGGCCTTGGCCTTCAGCATCAGTTCTTCTAGGTACATTTGCACACAGTTTTTGAAGGACCTCGGCGGGGAAGTTGTTCCAAACATCTTGGAGAACTAAGCCCAGATCTTCTGTGGATGTAGGCTTGCTCACATCTTTCGGTCTCTTCATGTAATCCCAAACAGACTTGATGATCCTGAGGTCAGGGCTCTGTGGAGGCCAAATAATCACATCCAGGACTCCTTGTTTACTGTGAAGATAACTTCTTATGACATTAGCTGGATGTTTGGGGTTGTTGTCCTGCTGCAGAATAAATTTGGAATCAATCAGGTACTGCATGATAGGTAAGTATCTGACTGTATTTCTCCGCTTTGAGGGCACTATTAATCCCGGCGAAATCATCAAATCCATTTGCTAAATTTTTTAGCAGAGATGAAAAGACACATCATGCTTACTTTCCTTAAAAAACAAGATGATGTTTACCAGTGCCATCAGCTCAGAACTGTCAACTATCTACTGTTTGGAGAAGTCTGGTCAGAAGTGGTCATGGAAGAATTGCAGCTAAAAAGCCAACATGGAAACAAGGCCAAGCTACTCAAGTATGCACGAGAACATGGGAACTGGAGTGCAGAAAAATGGCAGCGGGTGGGGACTCCAGTGTGTTCACAGAAGACTCGGAGAGCGGTACAACAATTTGAGGGTCTACAGGCAGCAGTGAAGATGGTGGAGGCCCCTTGAAAGTTTGAGGCTCCATTTCACCAAATGGAGTTGGGGATTTAGTCAGAATTAATGGACATCTGATTTTTAAGGGAAGGAAGCAAGATGTGTCTTTCATCTACTGCGGTAAATTTTCAGCAAATGCTGAGAAATACAGGCAGATCTTTAGCTATCATACGATACCATCAAGGAGGCGTCTGAATGTCTCCAAGTGTTTTCTCCAGCAGGATAACGACCCCAAACATACAGTCAATGTCATTAAGAACTATCTTCAGCATAAAGAAGAGCAAGGAGCCCTGGAAGTAAAGATGTGGCCTGATCTCAGCATCATCCAGTCTATCTGGGATTACATGAAGAGACAAGATCTGAGCAAGCCTACATCCACAGAAGATCTGGGCTTAGTCCTCCAAGATGTTTGGAAAAACCTCCCTGCTGAGTTCTTTCAAAAACTGTGTACAAGTGTAACTAGAAGAACTGGTGCTGAAGACGAAGGGCGGTCACACCAAATATTGATTGGATTTAGTTCAGTTTTAGTTTAGTTTAGTTATTTTTTTATTTTGTTAATTCCCTTTGTATGTTGATAAAAAGAAAGTATTAACACTTCTATTTTTTAAAACATTCTTATGGGGTCATTTATCAAACTGGTGTAAAGTAGAACTGGTTTAGTCGCCCATAGCAACCAATCAGATTCCACCTTTCATTTTCCAAAGGAGCTGTCCAAAATGAAACGTGGAATCTGATTGGTTGCTATGGGCGACTAAGCCAGTTCTACTTTACACCAGTTTCATAAATGACCCCATTAGTTTGCAGCATTTTTTTCACACCTAAAACATTTGTGCAGCACTGTACATCTTTATATAATGTACACAAATCAACACCTAGTATATTGTCCTTCTATACAGTGTCTATATACCCTATATAGTATATGTGTAACTGTTGTATATGCTCTACAGACGTATACTGTGTGTATACTGGAGATGTAGGATATGATATGTAGGTGACATATACAGTGTGTATACAGGAGATGCAATGTATGATCTGAAGATAACATATACTGTGGGTATACAAGAGATGTATATGATTTTTAGATGACGTATACAATGTGTACACAGAAGATGTAGTATACTGTATGTGTAACTGTAGTATATGCTCTACAGATGTATATAGAGTGTATTCAACAAGGCTCTGGAGTTGGAGTCAGAGTCATTTAGTTGGGCCAAAGCTTGTTTGGGTGGAGTCAGTCGGTAGAAATGTACCCACTACAACTGTAGTCTAAAAGAATATTATCTGTTATTAAAATTGTATAATTCATTTATTAACTTTCATTTAAATGTACAAAATTTTAGAAATGTTAATGATAAAAAAAATTATGTGCTATCAAGTTAAGACCCTTATTTATAAAAAAAAAATGATAAGCAAGGTGTTCTAGTGATAATAGATAATCCGTTCTTACCTCTCCTGTGTTCTCTCCTGTCCCTTATACTATAATCAGTGATAAGCAGGGTGATCTAGTGATGATAGATAATCAGTTCTCACCTCTCCTGTGTTCTCTCCTGTCCCTTATACTATAATCAGTGATAAGCAGGGTGATATAGCGATGATAGATAATTAGTTCTCACCTCTCCTGTGTTCTCTCCTGTCCCTTATACTATAATCAGTGATAAGCAGGGTGATCTAGTGATGATAGATAATCATTTCTCACCTCTCCTTATACTATAATCAGTGATAAGCAGGGTGTTCTAGCGGTGATAATCAGTTCTCACCTCTCCTGTGTTCTCTCCTGTCCTTATACTATAATCTGTAATAAGCAGGGTGTTCTAGTGGCGATAGATAATCAGTTGTTACCCCTCCTGTGTTCTCTCCTGTTCCTTATACTATAATCAGTGATAAACAGGGTGTTCTAGTGGTGATAATCAGTTCTCACCTCTCCTGTTTTCTCTCCTGTCCTTATGCTATAATCAGTGATAAGCATGGTGTTCTAGTGGCGATAATCAGTTCTTACCTCTGCTGTGTTCTCTCCTGTCCATTATACTAATATTAGTGATAAGCAGGGTGATCTAGTGATGATAGATAATCAGCTCTCACCTCTTTTGTGTTCTCTCCTGTCCCTTATACTATAATCAGTGATAAGCATGGTGTTCTAGTGATGATAGATAATTAGTTCTCACCTCTCCTGTCATTATACTATAAACAGTGATAAGCAGAGTATTGTAGTGATGATAGATAATCAGTTCTTGCATCTCTTGTGTTCTCCTCTCTCCTCATACTATAAACAATGATACACAGGGTGTTCTAGTGCTGATTGATAATCAGTTCTCACCTCTCCTGTGTTTTCTCCTGTCTATTATATTATAGACATGGATAAGCAGGGTGTTCTAGTGGTGACAGGTAATAAGATTTCAAAATGTTCTGTTTTCTCCCATGTGTATACAGGTCATGTAGTATATGCTGTGTAGGCGATGTATACAGTGTGTATACAGGTCATGTAGTATATGCTGTGTAGGCGATGTATACAGGTCATGTAGTATATGCTGTGTCGGCGATGTATACAGTGTGTATACAGGTCATGTAGTATATGCTGTGTAGGCGATGTATACAGTGTGTATACAGGTCATGTAGTATATGCTGTGTAGGCGATGTATACAGTGTGTATACAGGTCATGTAGTATATGCTGTGTAGGCGATGTATACAGTGTGTATACAGGTCATGTAGTATATGCTGTGTAGGCGATGTATACAGTGTGTATACAGGTCATGTAGTATATGCTGTGTAGGCGATGTATAGAGTGTGTATACAGGTCATGTAGTATATGCTGTGTAGGCGATGTATACAGCGTGTATACAGGTCATGTAGTATATGCTGTGTAGGCGATGTATAGAGTGTGTATACAAGTCATGTAGTATATGCTGTGTAGGCGATGTATAGAGTGTGTATACAGGTCATGTAGTATATGCTGTGTAGGCGATGTATACAGTGTGTATACAGGTCATGTAGTATATGCTGTGTAGGTGATATATACATTGTGTATACAGGTCATGTAGTATATGCTGTGTAGGTGATATATACATTGTGTATACAGGTCATGTAGTATATTCTGTGTAGGTGATATATACAGTGTGTATACAGGTCATGTAGTATATTCTGTGTAGGTGATATATACAGTGTGTATACAGGTCATGTAGTATATTCTGGTAGGTGATATATACAGTGTGTATACAGGTCATGTAGTATATTCTGGTAGGTGATATATACAGTGTGTATACAGGTCATGTAGTATACGCGTAGTGTGTAATGTGTTTATTGTGTGTGTAGCATATACAGTGTGTACATATATATGTGTAAGGGATATATAGTATATACATATAGACAGTCTACCTGCTCTGGGTGTGGATGCTCCAGCAGTCGCCCCGGGAAGATGCTGTCTCTTTCTGTAGCCTGAGGAAGTTGCAGTCTCTTCAGTCCCTCGCCCGCTGTCACCGTCTCTTTATGTACGTGAGTCGGAGCTTGGCCTCATGGTAGGTGGCTGTCACCTGCGGTCTATGTCAGGCCTCCTCCATGCGATGGCTCAGCAGACGGGCTGTCTCAAGCTCTCTGGCTGTCTCATCCTTCTCCTCCCTCCTCCTCCCCCCTCTCTTTCTCTAGAGCTGTCTGTCTCTCTCCTCCCTTCTCTCCTCCCTCTCCCTCCCCCTCCTCCTGTCCCTTTACATCAGCCTCCCCCTGAGAGAGACAGACAGAGCCACAAAGAGACAGAGGGACATGGAGAGACCGCAAGAGAAAAGCAGCTGCAAGTATCCTTAGGATGGAGGAGATGGAGACTGCCCAAGAGAGCGAAGGAACTGTATGCCAATAAACCAAAGACAGCTTCACTGTAAAAGAAGAATAAGGAAAAACTGAGGAGAATATGGGTATACAGAGAGGTGTATACGGAGAATACGGGTATACAGAGAGGTGTATATGGAGAATACGGGTATACAGAAAGGTGTATATGGACAATGTGGGTATACAAAGAGGTGTATATGGAGAATGTGGGTATACAAAGAATACGGTTATACAGAGAGGTGGATATGGAGAATACGGGTGTACAGAGAGGTGTATATGGAGAATATGGGTATACAGAGAGGTTTATATGGAGAATGTGGGTATACAGAGAGGTGTATACAAAGAATACAGATATACAGAGAGGTGTATATGGAGAATACGGGTATACAGAAAGGTGTATACGGAGAACACGGGTATACGGAGAGGTGTATATGGACAATGTGGGTATACAAAGAATACGGTTATACAGAGAGGTGGATATGGAGAATACGGGTGTACAGAGAGGTGTATATGGAGAATATGGGTATACAGAGAGGTGTATATGGAGAATATGGGTAAATAGAAAGTTGTATATGGGGAATAAGGATATACAGATAATTGTATATAGAGAATAATGATATACAGAGAGCTGTATATGGAGAATATGTATATACAGAGAGTTTTTTTTGGAGAATATGGGATTATGGGTATACAGAGAGGTGTATATGGGGAATACATTGCGTACTACCGCTCAGATCGTCTTGAAGACAGGGAGGGCTGACCCACCCAATCCAAGCAGGCTTTGTATGCAGTGTGCACAGAAAGTACCGGTACATCGCTTGCCGTGATTGGCTGGTTGTTGTATACTGGGTTGGATTGGCGATTCTGAGGGAAGGCAGGGGGGGGAGCAGGAGCGTCTGCACTTCAGCCAATTCTAATGTTGGCGGATCTCTAATGAAGTTTGGTGTGCATCTTATCTGTGGTGAATAAACAGAGTCTATCTGGGGAGCAGATACATGTGGTGGTGAATACAGTACAACACCAGTATCTGTACCTGTACATACAGTACAGCACCAGTATCTGCATCGGTTCATACAGTATAGCACCAGCACATACAGTACAGCACCAGTATCTGTACCGGTTCATACAGTATAGCACCAGTATCTGTACCGGTTCATACAGTATAGCACCAGTACATACAGTACAGTATACAAATGGCTAACAGTCAAGACCCCATCATGGCTCTACCAGCAAGATAAAAGAAATATGAAGCCAGTTTCAAACTTAAAGTTGTAAACTTTGCCATGGAACATAATAGCTGCGCTGCTGCAAGACAACATGGAGTAACAGAAAAGATGGTTTGCGACTAGAAAGCAAATTAAAAGCATTAAAGAGTATGCCAAGGGGTAAGTGTGCATTAAGGAGAGGCACCCCACATTGGCCAGAACTCGAAAAACATGTAGCAGACATGGTGAATGAGCATCGCCAAAACGGTTATGTAGTGACACAAAATAAAATACGTTTGTTTGCACTTCAGTGGCCAAATCTAACCCAGATCACAGCAACAGATTTGAGGCCACTGCATCCTGGTGCACTAGATTCTTGGAAAGGCATAGTATGGTACTGAGGCAAAAGACGAAAATTGCACAACAATTACCTGCAGATCTTGATGCCAAAGTAAATGTTGTTGGAGGGGTAGTCTTATACGGTGAGTATAGCCCAAACCCTATATTTCAACTGGAAAAGTTGGGGGTCGTCTTATACGCCCAGTCGTCTTATACGCCGGAAAATACGGTAACACTGAAGAGGACAGTATACTACTACAGAGGGATCTGGATAGACTGGAGGCTTGGGCAGATAAGTGGCAGATGAGGTTTAACACTGACAAATGTAAAGCTATGCACATGGGAAGGAATAATGCAAGTCACCCGTACATACTAAATGGTAAAACACTGGGTAACACTGACATGGAAAAGGACCTAGGAATTTTAGTGAACAGCAAACTAAGCTGCAAAAAAACAGTGTCAGGCAGCTGCTGCCAAGGCCAATAAGATAATGGGTTGCATCAGAGGGGGCATAGATTCCCGTGATAAGAACATAGTCCTACCACTTTACACATCACTGGTCAGACCACACATGGAGTACTGTGTACAGTTCTGAGCTCCGGTGAACAAGGCAGACATAGCAGAGCTGGAGAGGGTCCAGAGGAGGGCAACTAAAGTAATAACTGGAATGGGGCAACTACAGTATCCAGAAAGATTATCAACATTAGGGTTATTCAGTTTAGAAAAAAAAGAAGACTGAGGGGAGATCTAATAACTATGTATAAATATATCAGGGGTCAGTACAGAGATCACTCCCATCATCTATTTATCCCCAGGACTGTGACTGTGACAAGGGGACATCCTCTGCGTCTGGAGGAAAGAAGGTTTGTACACAAACATAGAAGAGGATTCTTTACGGTAAGAGCAGTGAGACTATGGAGCTCTCTGCCTGAGGAGGTGGTGATGGTGAGTACAATAAAGGAATTCAAGAGGGGCCTGGATGTATTTCCGGAGCTTAATAATATTACAGGCTATAGCTACTAGAGAGGCCTCTTGCACACGAACGTTGATAAGATAACAGGCCGAACTGGATGGACAGATGTCTTTTTTCAGCCTTATTAACTACACCACGGCGTGGCATGGAGACACGTGGCAATGCTGAGGGGTTATGGAGACCTATGTTGCATTGATAGCAGCTTTCAGGTCGTCTGCATTGTTGGGTTTGGTGTCTCATCTTCCTCCTAACAATACCTGATAGATTCTCTAGGGGATTTAGTGGCAGGTGTCCACAATTAATTCAAATTATTGGTTCAGATTATTATGTTGAACCACAATTGTAAAGCAACGTCTGATTTTTCATTTGTTGATTTTCAGTACATTTTTTATTTATTATTACTTTAAACAGTTTAAAGTTATTCCAGTGACCATTGAGAGTTTTTCTTTCTTAAGGGCGCATTCACACGACCATAGTTCTGGGTCCGCATCCGTTCTGCAAATTTGTGGAACGGGTACGGACCCCTTCATTTCAAAGATGCGGATCGCACACCGTGTGCTATCCGTAGTTCCGTTCCGCGGCCCCCCGCAAAAGAAGATAGAGCATGTCCTATTCTTGTCTGCAATGGTGGACAAGAATAGACATTTCTATTATAGGACAGGCCATGTGCATACCACAAAATACAGGACACACACAGCCCTGTATCAGTGTTTTGCGGATCCACAATTTGCAGACCGCAAAACACATACGGTCCTTTAAATGTAGCCTTATCGGAAGGGTACCAACAATTTTGTCAACGTGTGTATGTATATATATATATATATATATATATACACTCACCTAAAGAATTATTAGGACCACCATACTAATACGGTGTTGGACCCCCTTTTGCCTTCAGAACTGCCTTAATTCTACGTGGCATTGATTCCACAAGGTGCTGATAGCATTCTTTAGAAATGTTGGCCCATATTGATAGGATAGCATCTTGCAGTTGATGGAGATTTGAGGGATGCACATCCAGGGCACGAAGCTCCCGTTCCACCACATCCCACAGATGCTCTATTGGGTTGAGATCTGGTGACTGTGGGGCCATTTTAGTACAGTGAACTCATTGTCATGTTCAAGAAACCAATTTGAAATGAATCGAGCTTTGTGACATGGTGCATTATCCTGCTGGAAGTAGCCATCAGAGGATGGGTACATGGTGGTCATGAAGGGATGGATATGGTCAGAAACAATGCTCAGGTAGCCCGTGGCATTTAAACGATGGCCAATTGGCACTAAGGGGCCTAAAGTGTGCCCAGAAAACATCCCCCACACCATTACACCACCACCACCAGCCTGCACAGTGGTAACAAGGCATGATGGATAAATGTTCTCATTCTGTTTACGCCAAATTCGGACTCTACCATTTGAATGTCTCAACAGAAATCGAGACTCATCAGACCAGGCAACATTTTTCCAGTCTTCAACAGTCCAATTTTAGTGAGCTCGTGCAAATTGTAGCCTCTTTTTCCTATTTGTAGTGGAGATGAGTGGTACCCGGTGGGGTCTTCTGCTGTTGTAGCCCACCTTTCTTTCCCATTCTGACATTCAGTTTGGAGTTCAGGAGATTGTCTTGACCAGGACCACAACCCTACATGCATTGAAGCCACTGCCATGTGATTGGTTGACTGGATAATCACATTAATGAGAAATAGAACAGGTGTTCCTAATAATTCTTTAGGTGTGTGTATACAGACGTGGACAAAATTGTTGGTACCCTTTGGTCAATGAAAGAAAAAGTCACAATGGTCACAGAAATAACTTTAATCTGACAAAAGTAATAATAAATTAAAATTCTATAAATGTTAACCAATGAAAGTCAGACATTGTTTTTCAACCATGCTTCAACAGAATTATGTAAAAAAATAAACTCATGAAACAGGCATGGACAAAAATGATGGTACCCCTAGAAAACACAGAACATAATGTGACCAAAGGGACATGTTAATTCAAGGTGTGTCCACTAATTAGCATCACAGGTGTCTACAACCTTGTAATCAGCCATTGGGCCTATATATATGGCTCCAGGTAATCACTGTGTTGTTTGGTGATATGGTGTGTACCACACTCGACATGGACCAGAGGAAGCAAAGGAAAGAGCTGTCTCAAGAGATCAGAAAGAAAATTATAGACAAGCATGTTAAAGGTAAAGGCTATAAGACCATCTCCAAGCAACTAGATGTTCCTGTGAGTACAGTTGCACATATTATTCATAAGTTTAAGATCCATGGGACTGTAGCCAACCTCCCTGGACGTGGCCGCAGGAGGAAAATTGATGACAAATCTAAGAGACGGATAATCCGAATGGTAACAAAAGAGCCTAGAAAGACTTCTAAAGAGATTCAAGGTGAACTTCATGCTCAAGGAACATCAGTGTCAGATCGCACCATCCGTCGTTGTTTGAGCCAAAGTGGACTACATGGGAGACGACCAAGGAGGACACCATTGTTGAAAACGAATCATAAAAAAGCAAGACTGGAATATGCCAAACTACATGTTGACAAGCCACAAAGCTTCTGGGAGAATGTCCTGTGGACAGATGAGACAAAAATCGAAGTTTTTGCCAAGGCACATCAGCTGTATGTTCACAGACGAAAAAATGAAGCATATCAAGAAAAGAACACTGTCCCTACTGTGAAACATGGAGGAGGCTCTGTTATGTTCTGGGGCTGCTTTGCTGCGTCTGGCACAGGGTGTCTTGAATCTGTGCAGGGTACAATGAAATCTCAAGACTATCAAGGAATTCTAGAGAGAAATGTACTAGCCAGTGTCAGAAAGCTTGGTCTCAGTCGCAGGTCATGGGTCTTGCAACAGGACAATGACCCAAAACACACCGCTAAAAACACCCAAGAATGGCTAAGAGGAAAAAATTGGACTATTCTAAAGTGGCCTTCTATGAGCCCTGACCTCAATCCTATTGAGCATCTTTGGAAGGAGCTGAAACATGCAGTCTGGAAAAGGCACCCTTCAAACCGGACACAACTGGAGCAGTTTGCTCATGAGGAGTGGGCCAAAATACCTGCTGAGAGGTGCAGATGTCTCATTGACAGTTACAGGAAGCGTTTGATTGCAGTGATTGCCTCAAAAGGTTGCGCAACAAAATATTAAGTTAGGGGTACCATCATTTTTGTCCATGCCTGTTTCATGAGTTTATTTTTTTACATAATTCTGTTGAAGCATGGTTGAAAAACAATGTCTGACTTTCATTGGTTAACATTTATAGAATTTTAATTTATTATTACTTTTGTCAGATTAAAGTTATTTCTGTGACCATTGTGACTTTTTCTTTCATTGACCAAAGGGTACCAACAATTTTGTCCACGTCTGTATATATATATATATATATATATATATATGAGGTAATGTCGCACTCGAATAAGGTGGAGATCCAACAGAGGTGCTCCCACTAACAGACAACACCCAGTCTGATAATGTGGAAATAATATAAAAATAGAAGTGGGGCACTCTCTTAGGCCTCTTTCACATTAGCGTTTATCTTTTCCGGCATTGAGTTCCGTCACAGGGGCTCTATGCTGGAAAAGAACTGATCAGGCATATCCCCATGCATTCTGAATGGAGAGTAATCCGTTCAGGATGCATCAGGATGTCTTCAGTTCAGTCATTTTGACTGATCAGGCAAAAGAGAAAACCGTAGCATGCTACGGTTTTATCTCCGGCGAAAAAAAACTGAAGACTTGCCTGAATGCCGGATCCGGCATTTTTTCCCATAGGAATGTATTAGTGCCGGATTCAAAATACCGGATTGCCGGATCCGTCCTTCCGGTCTGCGCATGCGCAGACCTTTAAAAATGAGGGAAAAAAAAACAACTGATCCGTTTTGCCCGATGACACCGGAAAAACTGATCCGGTATTGCAATGCATTTTTCTGACTGATCAGGCAGTCAGTTCAGGCAACGGAACTACCTGCCGGAATCAAACAACGCAAGTGTGAAAGTACCCTTAGGCCTCTTTCACACAACCGTTTTTTTTTCCGTTTTGCAGGCCGTTTTTTGCGTTCCGTATACGGAACCATTCATTTCAATGGTTTCGCAAAAAAAATGGAATGTGTTCCATATGCATTCCGTTTCCGTATTTCCGTTCCGTTGAAAGATAGAACATGTCCTATATTTGGCCGCAAATCACGTTCCGTGGCTCCATTAAAGTCTATGGGTCCGCAAAAAAACAGAATGCATACGGAAATGCATCCGTATGTCTTCCGTATCCGCTCCGTTTTTTGCGGAACCATCTATTGAAAATGTTATGCCCAGCCCAATTTTTTATATGAAATTACTGTATACTGTATTTGCCATACGGAAAAACGGAACGGAAAAACGGAACGGAAACTGAACCACAACGGAAGCAAAAAACGGAACAACGGATCCGTGAAAAACGGACTGCAAAACACTGAAATGGACATACTGTCGTGTGAAAGAGGCCTTAAGTAGAGGGATCTTTATTACAGGTAAATTACAATAAATTGACAATATAAAATAGATATTAAATTCAACAATATTTAAAACAGCAGAGGATAAAAAGTGGTAACAATCCAACAATAAAAATGAATTAAATTAAGTTACAATCAGCATAAATATAGATCCCAATTTATGGTAAAAAAGATATTCGAATATTCAAATATTCAATAATAGTCAAATGAATATTCGTAAGAATCTTATCATTCACTGGTATATATATATATTATTTTTTATTTTTTTAAGTCATTCCGTGTTTTCTACATCCTGTCCTGACTCTTTAACTTCCTCTTTGTTTGGACTTTTCTCACGTAAACTCTCTCAGTCAGACCATCAGCTCGGCCAGAGAGGGACGCGTGACTCAATTAGCACATTGCAATGATAAGTGCACATCTTTATCCAGAGCTGCCATACTCTTATTCCAATTCTACACCTACTAATATCACAAGGATTACCTTTCAGCTCTTACCCCCCCCCCCCCCACATCAGTAGTAAACTGGGGACGGTTTAATTATCTATATAGTTCTTCTCTATTAATTTTTTAGCGCTATAATACTGCCAAAAAGGAAAAAGTTAAAAAAAATTATAATAAAATAGTTTTCTAGGAATTTTTCGTTTTTAAAAAAATACCCTTTTTGAAGTGTTTCCAAATACTTTTTCTGGCCCGGCAGTGTATTCTCTTGTCAGCACACTCGTAAACTGCGGTAGTTCATCATTTCATCCCTGAGTACGGAAAGCAAATAGAAAATAAAGGCGGCAAATAATAAAAAGAGGTATTATTTCAGAGAAGAGTGTGTAAGGGTTCTGTCCCCAGCTGACGGTAGTGTCGCTTTAAGGAAACGGGAAGCTGAAGATCTCAGTGTGCACACAAGCGGTAATACGCCGCCAGCTGTGCCGGTCTGATCACTACCCACCCCTGCTGCCTGTACACGGCGCCTCGCACCTCAGGTGTCTGCCGCAAATGACATTCCCTGCGGTGTGGCCAGTGGCACTGCGCCCTCCAGGATGTAGGTCGCTCTGTACGCAGCGCTATAATGTATTCCTTCTTATGTGCTGCTTCCCTTGGATAAGACAGAGATCCCGCTGCACCGCGCAGAAAACAGTCCACGCTATTACTGAATGAACGAATCTAGCGTCCCCTCTCCTGACACCTCACTTTGGGTAATTCTCCCCAGTTGTGCTGTTCCTCTGTAATTCCTCATGGAAATGTGTGCCTAGATTAACAATGGGTGTTACCAATTGGGGGGGTGTTTCTGTAGACTGTTACACTATCCAATCAGTGCAGACAGTCACTAAGTGTGAAAGAACACCCCCCGAATGGTAACACCCATTGTCAATTTATTTATACATTTCTAGGAGGAATAACAGAGGAACAGCACAATGAAGAATTATGAGAAAAGATGCTCCAGAATTGTGATTTCGAGGGACAGCTAGTGACAGAACCTGTACATATTCTCTGAATAATATCCTTTTTAATTATTATTATTTGCCGTCTTTAGTCACTACTGATCTTCAAAGACCTGGATGAATGAGAACCTTCACAGACCTACTGAGTGCCATAGTGTATACATCTGTGTGATATGAACGCCCCCTAGTGGTGGCTACAGGCAACAAGAATTTTATGATTTAAATGGTCTCTGTAGTTTCAACCAACTTAGCATAAATCAATAGTACAGGTAACTATAAGAAACTATGTAATATAGCTTATCAGAGAAAAACGCCTTTCTCCCTCCCCTCTCCATAGACTTATATGGGCAGCTTGTGTGTCCCATCTGGACATTTACGGCATATCGATATTATATACCATAAATGTCCGCTATGTGCCGGTCCCACCTCTGGGACCTATTTCAAGCTCGGGGTCCTGCTGTGAATGCAGAGAACACAGCGCATGCGCTCTATGGACCTTGCCAGCTCTCTCCTCCAGTCTCATAGAGAGCAGCAGGGTATCAGGATGGGGGGGGGGGGGGGGGAACAAGGCTTAAGATTGAAATATGTGTTACCAAAGTTTGTGTAATATGCACCAATTTTATTGAGGGGGTTATCCAATGTCTAAAACATGCCCCTCAAATATATATATAATACTTACCCCGGCACACATGTCGCTTCAGATCCCCTCATGGCCAGCACTGCATCCGCCGAAGGGGAAGAGCAGCCAATAGCAGGCCGCGACAGGGACGAGCCTCCCCCGGAAAAGCGGCGGCTGTGTGGGGATCAGGAGCAACACGGGTGCCGGGGAACAAGGCAAGCATAATCTATATGAAGGCCCGGACTTTGGGGGTCATCTTTTAGACATTGGATAACCCCTTTAAGAACTGCATGCCTATGACTAATTTTGGCACATCTTGGGAGATCTGGAACACCAGAAACTGAAATTTGTGTTATTTCTGGTGTAACGTTAAACTTGTCGGGCCACGTAGACATCGGAGGGTAAAACAGCAAAAAGTTTTTCTGCTGCCGCTCTCTGGGGGTGGGGCTCTGATCCCCGGATTGACAGTCACATTGAACCCCCCCCCCCCCATCTATCCCATGTTTGCGTGATGGGAATCGACCTTCTGATGTGATGCGGAGTCCTATCTGTTGGTTGGGGTAATCACAACACAGAGACACATACGAGATGCGTTCCTCGTTATGACGTTCCCCTAAGGCTGCATTCACACAAACGTATCCGTTCCGTTCTTGTTTTTATTTTGCGGATAGGACGCGGACCCATTCATTTCAATGGGTCCGCAAAAAATGTGTACAGCACACTGTGTGTCCGTTCCGTAGCCCCGCAAAAAAAAAAAGATAGAACGTCTTATTCTTGTCCGTTTTGCTGACAAGGATAGGCATTGTTACAATGTTTCCGCAAAAAAAACGGATGCCATATGGAACGTCATCCGTGGGGTTTTTTTGTGGACCACAAAAAACATACGGTCGTGTGAATGTAGCTTTAATTGTAGCGAGCAGTGAATACACTGTATATACACATCTTATAAAAAAAAAAGCCGCAAAAGTCTTGCGTTTTGTGGAGACAAAAACATTCGGCGTCGAACAAAAATACAAGAATTAGCATTTGGGAATTTCTCTGCTTCCCTCCACAGGTTACATGAGTTTCTTTCACAATCCCCCTCCTATCTACGTACATGTTAAAGGTTTTGTTAGATCGATATAAAACGAATACATCTACAAAGTGGATGTCCTCACGCCTTCCCTCATAATGGCCCAGGCCTCCTCACGAGGTGAACCCCGGCATCTGTCCAGCTTCACCCTCCAGATCACACTAATGAAACCTCTACTTATCTGTATCTTAGTCTTGGGGAAACCTAATGCTGCAGAACCCAGAGGAGCGGTCACCCAGGACCGTCCTAGCCCGCCAACAGGTAAATCTCCCAGGTTCCTTGACTTTCTTCATGAAGGTCGTCCACTATAGAAAGTGAGCTCAACGGCATTTTCTATAACCATTAATCCAGATCGTTTCACCGTCCAGCCGAGGTCACATCCCGAATAATTTCACCCTCTGCACAATTTTGGTTCTACACCAGGAATCCAGATACAAGTCAACCGGGAACAACCTCCATCTTCTGAGGTGTGAGCAAATTTGAGGATTCTTGCCTGTGATTCCAGCAGGACGCGCTTTACCTCCACAGAATCATTTCATGCACCATCTTTTTCTGGTTAGATGGAACACAAGTGGATGTAGTGAAAAACAACTGGTTAAAAGGCTTTGTCTTGGAATGTCCACACAGGACGGATATGATGAAAATGTGCAGCAAATCAGCAGCATTTTACAGTACCAGCTGAGGGGATGAGATTTTGAAGGGGTATGTTGGGGTCATATTTGTAGGGTATGTCCCCAATGTCTGATAGGGACCCACATCTATACTTAGAACGGAGCTGGAGGGTGCACTGGGCATGCGCGGCTGCCCTTCATTCATTCCTAAGGGAGTGCCGAAAGAGTGCTGGCTCAGCTATTTCCATCAGCCCCATAGAATGGAAGGAGAGGTAGCCGCGCTTGCACAGTGCGCCTCCCATTCATTTCAATGGGACTTCAATGCGCGTCGCTCAGCTAGGTAGGACCGTTAGGAGAAGGGCAACAACGAGCTGAATTAGAGATGCTCACCTGATGGGGTTGAGTGTAGTTAGTGGTACTGATGCAGCATACAAGTGAGGGGAAGTACATTGTCAGGAACCTTACCTGACAGCGCCGCGGCTTTTCCCGTATTACCTCCTATTCCAGCCCGGCTATTTACGGCACTCCCATAGGAATGAATGGAGGGCGGCCGCACATCCTAGCGATATGCCCCATATGTCTGAGATGGGACAACCCCTTTAAGCAATTTCACGAAAAGTTGCATAAGGCTAGGTCTACACGACGACATGTGTCGCGCGACACATAGGGCACAACTACGCTGCAACATATGTCGCGCAACAATTTTTTATAATGGTAGTCTATGGTGTCGCACTGCGACTGCAAGTTGCAGAAAAATCCATCTTGAATAGGTTTTTTGCGACTGTCGTGCCGCAGTCGCAGCATGACACCATAGACTACCATTATAAAAAAACGTCGTTGTGTAGACCTAGCCTAAATGTGCAGCATGTTTTTTTTGGGGGGGAAGGATTTCACCCTTTGTAACTCCAAGCACCTGAAAGGAACCGCCCATGTTTTTCTAATCCTGGATAACACCCTGTAGGACCCAGTCAATTTTTGTTGTCCACTTTTTTTTTTTTTTTTTACTTTTCTGTTCACATAGCCGAAGGGGAGCTTGTTTTTTTGTGACAAGTTATATTTTTTAATGCAAAATGCAATTCTGCCATCTTTTTGCGTTTTTATGTCATTGTGCACTAATACTGACATGACGACCTTATTCTGCAGTTCAGTATGTTTAGGGCGATACCAAATTTAGATATTTTTAATTAGGTTTTACCACTTTTTTTTTTTTTTTAAATAACCTTCGAAAATAAAATAGTTTTTCTTTGCCTCACCATATTGTGACAGCTATAACGTTTTTATATTTCCATCTACAAAACTGCTTGTGGTTTTTCTTTTTTTGGCGGGATGAGCTGTAGGTTTTTCATATCACCATATAGAGGTAAATTAGACTTTTTGATCAGTTTTTATTCAAATATTTTTTGGGGGTGGTGGCGTCAAAATGCTAAAAAACAAAAAGGAAAAAATCGGCCATTTTTTATTTTTTTTTCATTACAGCGTTTACCGTGCACGATAAATATGATTATATTCTAATAGTTCGGACATTTAGACACAGTGATACCCATTATGTTTACATATAAAAGTGGGAAATGGCTGTGATTAGAATTTTTTATATATTTTAAGAACATTTTTTGCTTCGAGACTTTAACATGAGATCTTCTGATTGCTTAATCCATAGACTGCATTAGTATACTATTGCAGTCTATGGTTTGTTTTTTGCTCTGCCTGGGCAAGGCTTAAAGAGGACCTTTCACCTAAAAAAAAAAAGTAAACTAAGAACATAGCTTTACTTACATGCCCCCATTAAGTGTTGATCGTTTTTTCTTTTTTCAAATAGTGCCCCCGTTTGTCCGCTATGCCCCCCCGGAATAATTCCCGCCGTCTATGGTAATGAGCCAGCCTCAAATGGGCTGGCTTTAAAAGTTCTCCTCGGCGTGCCTTCTCTCTTCTCCCTGGCACGGAGCGCATCCAATCAGCGCGCTCCGCTCTTAGCCAGGGAGAAGACGCTCCAGTTCTCGCGAGACTTCAGAGAACTGGAGCGATTTCGTCTATCCGGCTAAGAGCGGAGCGCGCTGATTGGATGCGCTCCATGCCAGGGAGAAGAGAGAAGGCACGCCGAGGAGAACTTTTAAAGCCAGCCCATTTGAGGCTGGCTCATTACCATAGACGGCGGGAATTATTCCGGGGGGGCATAGCGGACAAACGGGGGCACTATTTGAAAAAAGAAAAAACGATCAACACTTAATGGGGGCATGTAAGTAAAGCTATGTTCTTAGTTTACATTTTTTTTTTAGGTGAAAGGTCCTCTTTAAGGCCTCATGCACACGAATGTGTACCGGACCGTATACGGAACCATTCAATTCAATGGGTCCGCAAAAAAAAAAACGATGTTACTCCGTGTGCATTCTATTTCCGTATTTCCGTTCCGCAAAAAAACAAAACACATCCTATTATTGTCTGCATTACGGACAAGGATAGAACTGTTCTATTAGGGGCCAACTGTTCCAATCCGCAAAATACGGAAGGCAAACCGACATCATCCGTATTTTTTGCGGACCGCAAAATACATACGGTCGTGTGCATGAGGCCTAAGAGGACGTTTGCTATGACAGGCCTGGGAGCCTTCACTTCTATTGCTTCTATTAGGCTGACAGAAATAGCCGAGCCAATTGGAAGCCTGCGATTTTGCTGCAAGGGCTCCAATCAGAAGACAGAGGGAGCCCCTCCTACTAACTGCCTAGATGCCGCAGTTGCTACTGACCACGACATCTTGGGGGGGGGGGGGGGGGGGGGGTGTTAAATGACCAGAGGTGGCGTTATCTCTGGGTGTGAGCTGTATTACAGAGCTGACACCCACCACGTATGGAGCACGCTCAGCTCGTGAACCCGCTCTACGCTTGCGCACCTCAGATGTACAATTACGTCCGGGTGCGTGAAGGGATTAAATTATGTCAGGCCTCCTTTAATTCCAATACACCTTGTACCGCAGCCAAGTCTAAGCATTGCATCGAAATCCCAACGCGGCTGGAGAGGGTTAAAAAAACTACACGATCAATATCACTGCAGCCGTACAGACTCCAAGCCACCATGTTAATTATCCCACAGGGTCAACAATGTAAAAAATAATCTAGATTAAAAAAATATATATAATAACCAAAATTCTTGTTCTTTGCTCATCCACTTCCCAAACCGTGTAGTAAAAATGTATTAAAAAGTCTCAAAACTACAACTCGTCCCACAAATAACAAGCCTCATACTGCTCTAATGACGGAAATGTAAAAAAAATAAAGATATGGGGTCTCTAAAACGGAGCCCTCAAAGTGAACGAGGGAGCACGCTCCTTCACTTTGGGGACCCTCTTCTAGAGATCCCAGAGGTGCCACCAATGTCTCCGATGAAGAACCATCCTAGTTTGGGCACAATAATACAGGGCAGTGTTATACTGACAGGTGACCCGCTAGGTCCTGCCTCCAGTACCCCAGGCCTAGGGGGTCATGGTTACACCCAACACACCCCATTGCTGGGTCACAGTGGCACATATGGAGCCCTCTCCCTCTGTAAAGCCACGGTCAGGATCAAACAGCTGACCCCTGCTGTAGCTGGCGCAGGAACAGCTTCTGAGACTGCGCTGTGGGGAAGGGTTAAATGTACCGCTGACATGGTGGCGATTTAGGCTCTACTGCGTATTGCGTTGCCCTACATAGGACGTCGTCCATGGCACTGTCCACACACACGGAGACATCACAACATATTTTTATTTAGAGCGACATAGTGCTGCATCAAACAGAGACAGTTCTCATAGCAGCGAGACGTGTCACAGTCCGCGTCACCCGCCTATGTCCTCAATACTGAAGAAGCGCCCTCCTGTTCCGGCTACAAATACTTCCCTAGACCTAGAAGCGTTCTGCTGGAAAATGTCAATGGATTAGAGTCGGGCCTCTCTTCGCTCCAGTCTTTAGTTAGTAGTTTTACTCCCCCACCTCCCTCCTTGGTGCCTCGTACAATATATGAAGAGCCCCTGCTTTTCTAGCTGCGTCTTCCCCTATAGCTTGCTTCAATGCCACCAGCTCCTCTCTCCGTAGACCTAACCCCAGCCCCCCCTCAGCTCACAGACTGACGCTCCTGTTATGTCTGAACATCCCTCCGCTCGCTCTGCCCCCTCCTCGCTCTTTGCTACTCTCGCCGTCCTCGGGTTCTGTGTCCCTTCCATCCAAGCTGGTCACGTCGCTCAGACCCTTCAAGTGTTCCACGGAATCGCTCTTCTGCAGATCGGATGCGATGGTCTGCAGGCTGATGAGGGAGACAGTGTCTGCCAGTGGGCCCTCTTCCCCTTCTGGCAGGGAGGCGGGGGCTTCGGCTCCGAGAGGTGGGGCCCTAAGCGTTAAAAGAGGCCCGTGTGTGCGGCGGGCGTGGATCTCCTCGCTTATCAGCTCCAAATTACGCAGTGTGCCGGAGTATCTCAGCTTTGACTGCGACACTTTGACTTCCAAGGAGGTGACCCGAGCCTTGTGTTCCTGGAAGACAATCAACAGTCCCTTGTGAAATCCAGTCCTGGCCTAGTCCCGCTCGCACAGCTGCAGTTTGTTACAATCCTTCGTAAGCTAAACGCAGCAGCGACACATAGTAACAAACTTCAGCTGTGTGAAAAGTATAATAAGGTTATTCCCATCTTCCCATGCCATAACTGATTGGCGGGGGCCAGACCACTGGGATCGTCCCCTATCCTGAGAATGGAGGGGCCACAGCGGTAGATCAGAACTGCCTCTTTTTGAGTTTTTCCACCTATCTGTGCAGGAAAACGCAGCACTGTCCGGGCGCTGCTCTGCATGGGAAGTGAAGGGGCCACGGCACGAAACTAAAGCTGCACCCCTGAATTATCAGCATCCTGGGGGGGTTAAAGAGTTTGGCCACCCACTGATCAGAAAGTGATGCCTTTACGTTACAGGATGGGTGTATGCCTCTAAGGCTACATGCACACAACCGTATGTGTTTTGCGATTCGCAAAAAAAAATAAAAAAACGACATCCGTATGCCATCCGTTTGTCTTTTTTTACGGATCCATTGTAACAATGCCTAAAACCCGGGGCTATGGAACGGACATACTGATGCGGACAGCACACGACGTGCTGTCCGCATTTTTTGCGAACCCATTGAAATGAATGGGTCCGCATCCGATCCGCAAAAAAAAAAAACAGAATGGACACGGAAACAAAATACGTTTGTGTGCATGTAGCCTGAGTGTGTAGAGACTTTAGCTTCTGAATGCAGATAAGAATGTTCCCATTCACTGACAGCAAGTCGAGATCCTGAAGTATGTTAGAAAGTTTTGATGCCAACTAAAAGGGGTTCTCCGGGAATTATTAAAATAAAATCACTGAAAATGGCCGCTGCCCTGTTCGCACGCACAAAACCCGTCCTAATACAACAGCTGGATGGGTCACATGAGAGCAGTGAGCTGAAGCGCTCATTAGGCTGACGCGCTACACGGCGACACCGGTACAACTACACTGCAACATGTGTTGCGTGACATTAATGTCGCACAACACTTTTTATAATGATAGTCTATGGTGTCGCATAAAAATCCATCTTGTACGGATTTTTTGCGACTGTCGTGTCGCAGTGCGACAATATAGACTATAATTGTAAAAGTTGTCGCGCGACTTTTGTGCGAGTAGCCCTGGCCTTATTCTGGCTGTCATGAATTACAAAAAATACATACTGCTGATATCAGTGTGTGAAGGGAGTAAAGTGGAAGTGCAGAGCGGACGGACAAGGAGGGGGGGGGGGGGGGGGATGTGGCACTTGTATGCGCTCTGCCACGTTACCAAACCCCCCACCCGTCCTCTGTACTTTTACTTTGCTCCCTTCACACATAGCAGATATCAGCGGTATGCAATATTGTAATTCATGACAGCCGAGACAGCGCCTCAGCTCACTGCTTTGATGTAACCCAGCCAGCCTTGTCATTAGGACGGGTTTCGTGTGCGCTAATAGGGCAGCGGCCATTTTATTTCCCCTGATGCTTGCCCCCTAGAGAAAACGGGCCATTATAAACAATGAAAACTATTTGGCAGTATATTTATAATAAAGTCATATTTAGGTATTTTCAGTAATTGTATTCATTCCCGGATAATCCCTTTAAGCTTGACTGGATGAGCCCTTTAAAACCATGTTGTAATGTAGTGAGGCTGCATTGTACGGACGTTCCAGTCACAGATCGCCAAGTCCGGAATGGTCACCGAGAGGCTTGGATTGTATTTTGCACAGATACAGGATGAGCGGCGGGCGTATAATGGCCTTGTGGTTTAGTAGGTAAATTGCATTTTCCTCCTGACTGCCAAGCGGTGTACGGCACCTCCGAGCAGCTTCACTGCCAGCCATAAACAGCGGAGCCCCCCACGAGGCAGCGGGCGCTCTGCTCTACTTATCTGCCCTACTCTCAGGAAGGCGGCACCATACAACAGGAGTCCAGACTGACGTCTAAGGGAAGGAATATATACGGAGAATACTCCCACCTCCTCCGACCGCTGTAGACAAATGTGCACAGCCTGCAGAGTTAGGGTCGTCCTCTCCCCCTTCTCTTTTGCTGTGTGACCGGGCTCTTCCTGGTGTGATGTCAGAGCTGTGCTGTGTGTCCTGAACCAATCAGATGTCCCCACACCCCTCCACCTCATGTCTTACTGAGGATCTGCAGCCGCGTCCCCCTCCTCCTCATCTACCTCTTTACTATGCTTTAAGCACTGCACAGAAGCCAGGTGGAATCTCTGCTTGCTGTCAGTGAAAGGAAAACATTTCTCTCTACATCCAGAGGTTGAACACCAGCCCTGATCATGTCCAACTAACACAACATGGCCGGGAGAGAGCGAGCTGTAACACTGTAACGGGTGGTGCCAGCTTTGCATCCATATCTTGAACGTGGAGAAGAACGGAGACTAAAATCAGAAAAGGCTAAAATATTCAGGGAGTTAATAAATTAGCCATTGACTGAAGGAACGCCTCCGTCCGCAGGAGGCACCTCCCTCATCATCGTCACTCACCTCTAACACAGTGTTGAATTGTGCCTTCAGTTCAAAGTAAGGACGACTCTTCATGATGACGCGTTTCAAGCTCTTCTGCAAGGTCTGAACTTTGGCTTCAGCTTCGTGGCACTGACGGGTCACTCTCTGGTGCTCGTACTCACTGCGCAGCCGCTCCTCCTCAGCCTCGTTCACCTGGTACCAGGGGACAGAAGAAGGAAAGTTTCCAAGTTGTTGGGGTTCGGCCTGGGGTTATGATGTTCTACACCCCAAAGCTTTACCTGCCTCAGAACCAGCTCTTCAGAGATCCCCCATACTATATCAATAGTAATAAGTGAGAGAAAGTGGACTTCTTGTGTTTTGTCTTGAAGACGTTTGGTTAGTCATCAGGGTTAGTTTTCAGCCAGTCAGATGACCAGTGAAGTGACTAAGAGAAAACACAAGAAGTCCAGCTGCTCTGACTTATTACTGCTGATACACCATGACCTGGATGAATGAGAACCCTCACAGACATCACCCAGTGGGTTTTCCCTGCTTGTAAAGCTGCAGGTTTAGAGCTCAGTGGGTGTTCCCTGCTTGTAAAGCTGCAGGTTCAGAGCTCAGTGGGTGTTCCCTGCTTGTAAAGCTGCAGCTTTAGAGCTCAGTGGGTGTTCCCTGCTTGTGGGGATGCAGGTTTAGAGCTCAGTGGGTGTTCCCTGCTTGTAAAGCTGCAGCTTTAGAGCTCAGTGGGTGTTCCCTGCTTGTGGGGATGCAGGTTTAGAGCTCAGTGGGTGTTCCCTGCTTGGGGAGCTGCAGGTTTAGAGCTCAGTGGGTGTTCCCTGCTTGGGGAGCTGCAGGTTTAGACGTCAGTGGGTTTTCCCTACTTGTGGAGCTGCAGGTTCAGAGCTCAGTGAGTGTTCCCTGCTTATGGAGCTTCAAGTTCAGAGTCCAGTGGGCATACCCTAAGACACTGCTTCCTCCGTCTCCCTCCTTTCAAAGTCCTAACCTGTGAGCCTGTGTCTCCTCCTTCCCTCACACAGCAGCTCAGAAGGAATATATAACGTCCTGTGAATACCGCAAACCTGCTCTGACCACTGAGGCCTCACTGGGCGGCGCCTGGGGAGCAGTGGCCCTCCGGGGGATGGGCGGCGCCTGGGGAGCAGTGGCCCTCCGGGGGATGGGCGGCGCCTGGGGAGCAGTGGCCCTCCGGGGGATGGGCGGCGCCTGGGGAGCAGTGGCCCTCCGGGGGATGGGCGGCGCCTGGGGAGCAGTGGCCCTAAGGAGGATGGGCGGCGCCTGGGGAGCAGTGGCCCTCCGGGGGATGGGCGGCGCCTGGGGAGCAGTGGCCCTAAGGAGGATGGGCGGCGCCTGGGGAGCAGTGGCCCTAAGGAGGATGGGCGGCGCCTGGGGAGCAGTGGCCCTAAGGAGGATGGGCGGCGCCTGGGGAGCAGTGGCCCTAAGGAGGATGGGCGGCGCCTGGGGAGCAGTGGCCCTAAGGAGGATGGGCGGCGCCTGGGGAGCAGTGGCCCTAAGGAGGATGGGCGGCGCCTGGGGAGCAGTGGCCCTAAGGAGGATGGGCGGCGCCTGGGGAGCAGTGGCCCTAAGGAGGATGGGCGGCGTCTGGGGAGCAGTGGCCCTAAGGAGGATGGGCGGCGTCTGGGGAGCAGTGGCCCTAAGGAGGATGGGCGGCGTCTGGGGAGCAGTGGCCCTAAGGAGGATGGGCGGCGTCTGGGGAGCAGTGGCCCTAAGGAGGATGGGCGGCGTCTGGGGAGCAGTGGCCCTAAGGAGGATGGGCGGCGTCTGGGGAGCAGTGGCCCTAAGGAGGATGGGCGGCGTCTGGGGAGCAGTGGCCCTAAGGAGGGCAGGCTTTGAATCTGAACATATTACAGAGGAGGAGTGCACGCTCCCACTCTCTATGCCGCCCTATAGCTGCCCTCCCGCTCTCACTTTGCAGGTGGCGTGGTTCAGCATTTCTTGCCAGGTCGGGTCCAGCCTGTTCTTGTCGGCGGTGACCCCCTGCTCTGCGACAAACACCATCTCCCGTGCTGCGGAGTGCATGCTGACCGCCCTCTCGTACCGCAGAGCTGCGCTGTGTGTGTCCTGCTGGGCCTGGGAACGGAAAATGACAAATGTAAAGTACTTAAATCGAATCTCCTCATTGTCCCAATTATCTTCAGCTTCTGTGACATTCCACATTATACTGGAAACCAGTGGCGGATTATCAGACTTTCTGGATGAACAGATGCCAGATTACTCTCCACTGTGCAGCTGAATGCAGGCTACTGCTTACCGTTATCAGCCCGGGGAGCGGCTGGCGAGATCTGACGATGCAGAAAGGAGTCGATGAATATTTAATTTCCATTTATCATCTCTAAATATAAACCTCCCCGACCCCCCCCCCCCCCGCCCCCCGCCCGCAGCAGAGCGAGTGCTACCTCCTTGGCCAGTCTCCGAGCTTCATAGTACGGCCTGGCCTTCTCGATACAAGCCCCGAGCTGAGTGGCCAATGTGTTCAGGCGTCTGGTGGACTCGGTCAGTATGCGGCGGTAGGCGGTGCGGGCATCCTGCAGGGGGCAGCGTGTAACACGTCAGTGCTCTTTAGGCGGATACAGTGACATAGAAGGACGGAGCGCGGCACTTACATCCAACTGCAGCTCCAGCAGGTTAATCTCCTCGCTTGCCTGGTTCAGACGCTCCAGTTCCTCCTGAGGAGCACAAGACAGAGAATCAGCGGGGGAGCAGGGGGGGGGCAGGGGGGGGCAAATCAATTCGGAAACATTTTAATTTAGCCGAGGAACTTCATTAAAGTGCTCCACCCTTTTCTACCATTACTGATTTGGGTGGAGGATGGGAAAGGGCTGACAACCTTTAGTGGCGCCCCCTTGGAGATTAGCCCTAGTCTAGGACCCTCCCGGCTCAGAGAAGGCTGGGCACCAATGTCCTCAATTTCGGGACAATAAAAGAATGATTTCGGAACTATTGAATCGCCCCAGCACCTGCTGACCCTTACACGGCAGCTGTCAGCAGTTTTGTACCTATGACACTGGCTGACCTGTTACATGTGCGCTTGGCAGCTGACGGCATCTGTGTTGGTCCCATGTTCATATGTGCCCTCGTTGCTGAGAAAAATGATGTATTATATATGCAAATGAGCCTCTAGGAGCAACGGGGGCGTTACCCTTACACCTAGAGTTCTTTAACTGTTTCGATACCAACATTTTGATTAGTTTTCAATACCATAAAAAAGTATTGCGATACTCCATACCATTCGAAAAAAATAAAACGACAAAAAAAGCCGCGTGCATTCCGCATTTTATGGAACGTCCGGCCCATAATCGAACAGTCCGATCCTATTTTTGGGGGAGACAAGGTGACAAAAAAAAAATTAAAAAAAATGTTGAACCGCGCAGTTTTTATTTTACATTTTTTTATTTTACGGCGTTCACCGCATAGGAGATATTTTTAACATATAGAAGATATTTTTTTTTAACAGTTTGGACTTTTCGGACGTGGCGATATGTAATTCTTTTTTTTTTTTTTACAATTTATTTATTTATTAACTATTTCCCCCCTTAGGGGCTAGAACCCTTGTCCTATTCACCCTGATAGATCTCGCACTCTCCCTGCTGCCCTGTACACACAGCAGCAGGGAGGTCACCATGGCAGCCAGAGCTTCAGTAGCGTCCTGGCTGCCATGGTAACCGATCGGAACCCCAGGATTACCCTGCTGGGGCTCCGATCAGAAGCTGCCACTGCCACCAATTAGAGGAGGTGAGAAGACCCTGTGGCCACTGCCACCAATGTTTTTAATACTGGGGATGGGGGAGAGCGCACTGCGCCACCAATGATAATTAACGTTTAATATACAAGTACAGCCGGCGGCAGAAACACATTGCCGGCACAGGAGCGCTGACAGGGCGCTGCGATAAGCGGCAGTTAACCCCTCAGGTGCGACACCTGAGGGGTTAATTGCTGTGGCTCGCAGCACCCTGTCAGAGGCAGGGTGCCGGCAATGTGTTTCTGCCGCCGGCTGTAGTTGTATATTAAACGTTAATTATCAATGGTGGCGCAGTGCGCTCTCCCCCATCCCCAGTATTAAAAACATTGGTGGCAGTGGCCACAGGGTCCCCTCACCTCCTCTCATTGGTGGCAGGGTCCCCTCCCCGCTCTCATTGGAGGCAGCAGCACAGGCAGGAGGGAGAGACTGCTTCCTTCTTCCCTGTGCTGCTGAGGGAACATGGCGCGCTCAGAGCAGCGTGCTCCATGTTCTCTGATACTGGGCTGTGCAGTAGCGCAGCCTAGTATCGATAAGGCTCCATTCACACGTCCGCAATTCTGTTCTGCATTTTGCGGAACGGAATTGCGGACCCATTCATTTCTATGGGGCTGCACGATGTGCTGCCCGGTTCTGGAAATGCGGACCCGCACTTCCGGGTCCACATTACCGTTCCCGAAAAAAATAGAACATGTCCTATTCTTGTCCGCAATTAGGCATATTCTATTATAGTGCCAGGGATTTGTGGTCGGCAGAATGCGGAACGCACATTGCCGGTGTCCGTGTTTTGCGGATCCGCAAAACACACACGGATGTGTGAATGGACCCTTAAAGACAAATCCCGGTATCGATAAAAGTATCGACTGGGTAACGAAAGTTCGATACCCGAAATGACCCCAGGGCCACGTACCCTGCACTTTGATTGACGGGGCCTGGCGTGATGATGTTTATACTGCCTGGCGCTGTCCAGCAAAGTGCGCAGCAGTTCCAGAGAGGGCAGAGCCTCTAGGAGTAATGACAACGCCCCCGTTACTCCTAGAGGCTCATTTGCATATATTAAAAGCTCATTTTTCTCAGCAATTTGGGCACCAACACAGATGCCTTCAGCTGCCGGGCGCACATGTACCAGGTCAGCCGGCGTCATAGGGACAGAACTGCTGACAGACGCCCTTTAAGGTAACATCTGCGAGGACGCCCCCTCACACCGGTCCCTGCGCTCAGGACCTGACATCTCCCTCGTCCATTAGGAGTCACTGAATTATGCATGGCGGATTATCCTCCTTTCCGTCGTCCACCTCCTGTAAGTGTCGACTGAGAGGTAAAGCAAGGCGGTGATGGAGGAGCTGACGCCTAAACGTCGCCCAGTCCCCGATGTATAGGAGCGGCGTTATTAGTCTCTGGTCACATGACTTATTCAGAAGTGCACCCTCCCTCTCCACTGGATGATTAGGGGCTAGTTGGCGGGCACATGTGTATCTTATAGATGCCCCTGCTTGGCACTACGCCTACTTGGGGGCAGAGTGCCAATCCCAACACACATCTCAGTTGGCGCCGACTCCATTTTGACATCAGTGGGGTCCCAGCGGTCAGACCCCGGGTGATTTTTCATCCTCACAGCCATATATACCTGTATCCTGGGGTCCAGCTCCTCCTCCACTTCACCCTCATCCTTCCTCGCCTCGCCGGGGCCCTCAGGTGCTTTCTTCTCAAGGCTCTCGCCGAGTCCTGCCAGCTCCGCATGGATGCTCTTGTCACCCTCTGCGCCAGGAGTGGGAAGCCTCTGCTCGCGGGGGAATCCCTCTGTGACCTCCATAACCGGACAGCTCAGCCGCGCATGGTACCACGAAAACTGCAAAACAGCGTCATAGAGGAGCGTTACCGACCGCCGGGCTATACCGTACACAGCACAGAGCACACTCACCGCTGCCCCCACTCCGCTCAGCAGAGCACAGAGCGCACTCACCGCTGCCCCCACTCCGCTCAGCGGAGCACAGAGCGCACTCACCGCTGCCCCCACTCCGCTCAGCGGAGCACAGAGCGCACTCACCGCTGCCCCCACTCCGCTCAGCGGAGCACAGAGCGCACTCACCGCTGCCCCCACTCCGCTCAGCGGAGCACAGAGCGCACTCACCGCTGCCCCCACTCCGCTCAGCGGAGCACAGAGCGCACTCACCGCTGCCCCCACTCCACTCAGCGGAGCACAGAGCGCACTCACCGCTGCCCCCACTCCGCTCAGCGGAGCACAGAGCGCACTCACCGCTGCCCCCACTCCGCTCAGCGGAGCACAGAGCGCACTCACCGCTGCCCCCACTCCGCTCAGCGGAGCACAGAGCGCACTCACCGCTGCCCCCACTCCGCTCAGCGGAGCACAGAGCGCACTCACCGCTGCCCCCACTCCGCTCAGCGGAGCACAGAGCGCACTCACCGCTGCCCCCACTCCGCTCAGCGGAGCACAGAGCGCACTCACCGCTGCCCCCACTCCGCTCAGCGGAGCACAGAGCGCACTCACCGCTGCCCCCACTCCGCTCAGCGGAGCACAGAGCGCACTCACCGCTGCCCCCACTCCGCTCAGCGGAGCACAGAGCGCACTCACCGCTGCCCCCACTCCGCTCAGCGGAGCACAGAGCGCACTCACCGTTGCCTCCACTCCGCGGAGCACAGAGCGCACTCACCGCTGCCCCCACTCCGCTCAGCGGAGCACAGAGCG
Organism: Bufo gargarizans; assembly: GCF_014858855.1. Lineage (NCBI taxonomy): Eukaryota > Metazoa > Chordata > Amphibia > Anura > Bufonidae > Bufo > Bufo gargarizans. The sequence goes on along the minus strand of NC_058088.1, from coordinate 22,654,364 downwards.
CACTCACCGCTGCCCCCACTCCGCTCAGCGGAGCACAGAGCGCACTCACCGCTGCCTCCACTCCGCTCAGCGGAGCACAGAGCGCACTCACCGCTGCCCCCACTCCGCTCAGCGGAGCACAGAGCGCACTCACCGCTGCCCCCACTCCGCTCAGCGGAGCACAGAGCGCACTCACCGCTGCCCCCACTCCGCTCAGCGGAGCACAGAGCGCACTCACCGCTGCCCCCACTCCGCTCAGAGGAGCACAGAGCGCACTCACCGCTGCCCCCACTCCGCTCAGAGGAGCACAGAGCGCACTCACCGCTGCCCCCACTCCGCTCAGAGGAGCACAGAGCGCACTCACCGCTGCCCCCACTCCGCTCAGCGGAGCACAGAGCGCACTCACCGCTGCCCCCACTCCGCTCAGCGGAGCACAGAGCGCACTCACCGCTGCCCCCACTCCGCTCAGCGGAGCACAGAGCGCACTCACCGCTGCCCCCACTCCGCTCAGCGGAGCACAGAGCGCACTCACCGCTGCCCCCACTCCGCTCAGCGGAGCACAGAGCGCACTCACCGCTGCCCCCACTCCGCTCAGCGGAGCACAGAGCGCACTCACCGCTGCCCCCACTCCGCTCAGCGGAGCACAGAGCGCACTCACCGCTGCCCCCACTCCGCTCAGCGGAGCACAGAGCGCACTCACCGCTGCCCCCACTCCGCTCAGCGGAGCACAGAGCGCACTCACCGCTGCCCCCACTCCGCTCAGCGGAGCACAGAGCGCACTCACCGTTGCCTCCACTCCGCGGAGCACAGAGCGCACTCACCGCTGCCCCCACTCCGCTCAGAGGAGCACAGAGCGCACTCACCGCTGCCCCCACTCCGCTCAGAGGAGCACAGAGCGCACTCACCGCTGCCCCCACTCCGCTCAGAGGAGCACAGAGCGCACTCACCGCTGCCCCCACTCCGCTCAGAGGAGCACAGAGCGCACTCACCGCTGCCCCCACTCCGCTCAGCGGAGCACAGAGCGCACTCACCGCTGCCCCCACTCCGCTCAGCGGAGCACAGAGCGCACTCACCGCTGCCCCCACTCCGCTTAGCGACGAGGAATGGCTTTACCATTCCTTAAAGGGGTATTCCTATCTCCACATAAAAAGCCATAAACGTCTGCACCCATCTCTGGGACCCCCGACCTCGTCCTGGCTGTATGTGGTCGGGCTGTGTTATGTCGCTCCCATAGTCCCGACCACCTACCGCCAGGACGAGGTCGGGGGAAAACCCCTTTAAAGGGGAAAATTCCCCCCAAGTGTGACCCGAAATCATCACCGATTGTCAGGACCCCCTTCCCCGTCCTATACGCAGTCCTGGCTCTATTCCCTGCACATTACGAGTCCTCTTCATAAGCCCCACCCCCATTGTTACTGGTTGTCACTAGCGACAAAGTGGACAGAGCGACAATTACCCCCAACAGTAACAACTACTACCACCCATCAGATCCTCCGCTGACATCCCATGACACCGCCCTCATCTCCCACCCAGGACAGATATATTGGACCCGGGAAACATGATTTAAAGGGGAGCTCCACTGTGCAACAGGACAACGATCTACAGAATCTCCGGAGTCCCCCTGTAAATACTTTGCGCTGATTCTCGGCGACATCAGGGTTTCTTCTCTAAAGCTAAATTCTGAATTTTGCACGAGCAGTGCATTGTGGGAGCTCCGAGCGCAGTCACATGACTGCCAGTGGGTGGGGCTAAATTGCAGCAAAATCATGGGAGTCATTCGCTGCCGCAACTCCAGACGTGACGGCGCTAATAAATTACTGAACAGAAAGACTGGATAATAAAAAGAGTGCTCCAAGATCTCTGCTTGCTGTCAATGACTGGTAGCACTCTTCATTTACATCTAGAGCATGAAAGTCTCCTGTTACAACTGAATCCAAAGTACACAATCCTCTGTGATCTACACAAGCAGGACGAGGGATTCCGTTTACTTTATGCACTGATACATTGTAACAAGCGACTGCTCTCCAGCAGGCGCTGTAAGCAGGGGGCGCGCTCCCCGTCAGGCGCTGTACACAGGGGGGCGCGCTCCCGGCAGGCGCTGTACACGGGGGGGGGGCGCGCTCCCGGCAGGCGCTATACACGGGGGGGCGTGCTTCCCGGCAGGCGCTGTACACGGGGTGGCGCGCTCCCCGGCAGGCGCTGTACACGGTGTGGCGCGCTCCCCGGCAGGCGCTGTACACGGTGTGGCGCGCTCCCCGGCAGGCGCTGTACACGGTGTGGCGCGCTCCCCGGCAGGCGCTGTACACGGTGTGGCGCGCTCCCCGGCAGGCGCTGTACACGGGGGGGCGCGCTCCCCGGCAGGCGCTGTACACGGGGGGGGGCGCTCCCCGGCAGGCGCTGTACACGGGGGGGCGGCGCGCTCCCCGGCAGGCGCTGTACACGGGGGGGGGGGGGGCGCGCTCCCCGGCAGGCGCTGTACACGGGGGGGGGGGCGCGCTCCCCGGCAGGCGCTGTACACGGGGTGGGGCGCGCTCCCCGGCAGGCGCTGTACACGGGGGGGGGGCGCGCTCCCCGGCAGGCGCTGTACACGGGGGGGGGGGCGCGCTCCCCGGCAGGCGCTGTACACGGGGGGGGCGCGCTCCCCGGCAGGTGCTGTACACGGGGGGCGCGCTTCCCGGCAGGCGCTGTACACGGGGGGGGGGGGGGGCGCGCTTCCCGGCAGGCGCTGTACACGGGGGGGGGGGCGCTCCCCGGCAGGCGCTGTACACGGGGGGGGGGGCGCTCCCCGGCAGGCGCTCCCGATGTAGTGGGAGTGGCCAGTATTTGTGGGTGGGGCTCCTGAGCTCCTCCTGTTACATCTAGTCCCCCTGATGACAGTATCACACAGGCGGCTCCTCTGTTCTGGGCCTGCACTGTACTACTACAGCTGGGCTGCTGGGACTTGTAGTTCCTCCATGGAGCCATGTTCCCGGACAGGGCCCAGCACTGGCAGGCCGAGCCCCAGGGAGCACACTAGGGGCCCCTGCCCCGCCGGGCCCCGCTCACCCAACACCAGTCACATGACACGGACAATACACCCACCTGCGCCTTCTTCTTAGGCCATCCTGGGATAGACCACCCGCTGTGACGTCACGGAGCTGTCAATGACGTCACAAAGACCCCCAGCGCAGCCTTGTTGTGCTTGTTGGTCCGGTTGCCTGGGGTCTAGGCGGCGCCCGGTGACCCGGAACCGGAAGCTGAATCAGGGGTCCTTCCGTACGACAAGATGGCGGGGCGGGCTGAGCGACGGCGTCCGTACGGGAGAATACTGAGCAGTGCGCGCCCTGCTGCTATGGAAACGCAGCATGGCCCCCCTGTTACCATGGAAACCGCTCGCCAGGTTTTCTAGTTCCTAGCAGCCGTCACCTGAGAACAGCAATGGCTTCATCTTCCCAGGAGCAGCGCCACGGCCGTGCACAGGATGCGTGTGGTAGTGCAGCCGGGGCCATTCACTTCAATGAGGCAGAGGCGCGGGCTGGAAGGAAGCAGCCATTACTGTCATCCTGGGCAGACCCTGACCTGTCTGTGGAGGAACCACAAGTCCCAGAATGCCTACCGGATACTAAAGCTGTACATGAGCATTGTGCCCGAACCTATCCTGTGTGATACTGTCTGCTGAGCTGTGTATCTAATCCTATCCTGTGTGATACTGCCTGCTGAGCTGTGTATCTAATCCTATCCTGTGTGATACTGCCTGCTGAGCCGTGTATCTAATCCTATCCTGTGTGATACTGCCTGCTGAGCCGTGTATCTAATCCTATCCTGTGTGATACTGCCTGCTGAGCTGTGTATCTAATCCTATCCTGTGTGATACAGTCTGCTGAGCTGTGTATCTAATCCTATCCTGTGTGATACTGATTGCTGAGCTGTGTATCTAATCCTATCCTATGTGATACAGTCTGCTGAGCTGTGTATCTAATCCTATCCTGTGTGATACTGCCTGCTGAGCCGTGTATCTAATCCTATCCTGTGTGATACTGCCTGCTGAGCCGTGTATCTAATCCTATCCTGTGTGATACAGTCTGCTGAGCTGTGTATCTAATCCCATCCTGTGTGATACAGTCTGCTGAGCTGTGTATCTAATCCTATCCTGTGTGATACAGTCTGCTGAGCTGTGTATCTAATCCTATCCTGTGTGATACTGATTGCTGAGCTGTGTATCTAATCCTATCCTATGTGATACAGTCTGCTGAGCTGTGTATCTAATCCTATCCTGTGTGATACTGCCTGCTGAGCCGTGTATCTAATCCTATCCTGTGTGATACTGCCTGCTGAGCCGTGTATCTAATCCTATCCTGTGTGATACTGCCTGCTGAGCCGTGTATCTAATCCTATCCTGTGTGATACTGTCTGCTGAGCCGTGTATCTAATCCTATCCTGTGCGATACTGCCTGCTGAGCTGTGTATCTAATCCTCTCCTGTGTGATACAGTCTGCTGAGCCGTGTATCTAATCCTATCCTGTGTGATACTGTCTGCTGAGCTGTGTATCTAATCCTATCCTGTGTGATACTGTCTGCTGAGCTGTGTATCTAATCCTATCCTGTGTGATACTGTCTGCTGAGCTGTGTATCTAATCCTATCCTGTGTGATACTGTCTGCTGAGCTGTGTATTAGGGCTGCGCATCTTCACTCGTCTCACGATTCGATGCGATTACGATTATCAAGTCCACGATTCGATTCGGCGATGCATCACGATTATTACCACATGGCACATGGTAGGCGGCGGTAGAGAGTTTACATTGGTGCTCGAGGCTGTGCTTAATGCTACTTTCACACTTGCGTCAGAGGATTCCGGCAATCTGGACGCAAACGGATGCATTTGTCAGGCGGATCCGTCTGACAAATGCATTGAAATACCGGATCTGTCTCTCCGGTGTCATCTGGAAAAACGGATCCGGTGTTTATTTTTTTCACAGATTTAAGGGTCTGCGCAGATCGGAAGAACGGATCCGTCAATGCAGCAATTTTAATGCCGGATCTGGCACTAATACATTTCAATATAAGTTTAAAGCTGGATCCGGCAAGTGTTCAGGATTTTTGGCAGGAGAGAAAACTGTAGCATGCTGCGGTATTCTCTCCGGTCAAAAAACGTAAGAGGGACTGAACTGATGCCTCCTGAACGGATTGCTCTCCATTCAGAATGCATTAGGATAAAACTGGTCAGTTCTTTTCCGGTATTGAGCTCCTAGGACGGAACTCTATGCCGGAAAAGAAAAACGCAAGTGTGAAAGAACCTGAGAGACCATCAGTATGTTAGTCCTGGAGGTTTCAGGTTGATAGATCCTGTGTATGCTACATTGTATCCACAATAACCATCCTCTCAGTAGGGACTGATACACGTGTGAAGGGGCTCTGATGGTGCAGGATCAGTAACTGTCAGTAAATCTGACACCCCAGCAGTTTCAGATCCCTGCCCTTAGCTGAGAGTTGTCAGTGTGGATCACCTCCTGCTGGGAGCAATCTCCTGAATAGTGTGAGATAAATGTAGACATTCCCAGACTGGCCACTAGGGGCCGCTGTTTGACCGCCTTTCATAGACCCGGAACCTAAAGTTCCGTCCACTGTAGACGGAGGGGAAGAATAAGAAGAGAAGAGACACAACCGAAAAAAATAAAGAAGAAACATGGCGCGGGCGGCAAAGGTATGAGAAGCGGCAATATGAGCTGTGTAGGTGGCAGGCGGTAGGTGTATATGCTGTGTAGGTGGCAGGCGCTTTGGAGGTAGATATTACATACTCATAGGTGACAAAACTCACCTCGCCGCCAGCCACCGCACGTCCGCACTGCCGCCTGCTTCTGAGTGTCTGACTGGGAGCCGGAGATGCGCGGAAACCACGCCTCCAGCTCCTCCTCACTCAGTCAGACCTGGCTCACTCAATGTTGTGGCCACCCCCTCTGACGCGGGAGGCGGGAAAGAAGGCGCCCAAAAACTTTTTTCCGACTCGGCTGCACGGCGGACGCGACGCTGACGTCATCAACATGCATCGATTATTTAAAGCAACCGCATCGATGCAGAATCGCCGGGGGTCGAATCGCGATGCATCGCTGCATCGATTATATTCGACAGCCCTACTGTGTATCTAATCCTATCCTGTGTGATACTGATTGCTGAGCTGTGTATCTAATCCTATCCTGTGTGATACTGTCTGCTGAGCTGTGTATCTAATCCCATCCTGTGTGATACTGTCTGCTGAGCTGTGTATCTAATCCTCTCCTGTGTGATACTGTCTGCTGAGCTGTGTATCTAATCCTATCCTGTGTGATACTGTCTGCTGAGCTGTGTATCTAATCCTCTCCTGTGTGATACTGTCTGCTGAGCTGTGTATCTAATCCTCTCCTGTGTGATACTGTCTGCTGAGCTGTGTATCTAATCCTATCCTGTGTGATACTGTCTGCAGAGCTGTGTATCTAATACTATCCTGTGTGATACTGACTGCTGAGCTGTGTATCTAATCCTATCCTGTGTGATACTGTCTGCTGAGCTGTGTATCTAATCATATCCTGTGTGATACTGTCTGCTGAGCTGTGTATCTAATCCTATCCTGTGTGATACTGTCTGCTGAGCTGTGTATCTAATCCTATCCTGTGTGATACTGTGTGCTGAGCTGTGTATCTAATACCATCCTGTGTGATACTGTCTGCTGAGCTGTGTATCTAATCCTATCCTGTGTGATACAGTCTGTTGAGCCGGGTATCTAATCCTCTCCTGTGTGATACTGTCTGCTGAGCTGTGTATCTAATCCTATCCTGTGTGATACTGCCTGCTGAGCTGTGTATCTAATCCTATCCTGTGTGATACTGTCTGCTGAGCTGTGTATCTAATCCTGTGTGATACAGTCTGCTGAGCTGTGTATCTAATCCTATCCTGTGTGATACAGTCTGCTGAGCTGTGTATCTAATCCTGTCCTGTGTGATACTGTCTGCTGAGCTGTGTATCTAATCCCATCCTGTGTGATACTGTCTGCTGAGCTGTGTATCTAATCCTATCCTGTGTGATACTGATTGCTGAGCTGTGTATCTAATCCCATCCTGTGTGATACTGTCTGCTGAGCTGTGTATCTAATCCCATCCTGTGTGATACTGTCTGCTGAGCTGTGTATCTAATCCTATCCTGTGTGATACAGTCTGCTGAGCTGTGTATCTAATCCTATCCTATGTGATACAGTCTGCTGAGCTGTGTATCTAATCCTATCCTATGTGATACAGTCTGCTGAGCTGTGTATCTAATCCTATCCTGTGTGATACTGCCTGCTGAGCCGTGTATCTAATCCTATCCTGTGTGATACTGCCTGCTGAGCCGTGTATCTAATCCTATCCTGTGTGATACTGTCTGCTGAGCTGTGTATCTAATCCTATCCTGTGTGATACTGTCTGCTGAGCTGTGTATCTAATCCTATCCTATGTGATACAGTCTGCTGAGCTGTGTATCTAATCCTATCCTGTGTGATACTGCCTGCTGAGCCGTGTATCTAATCCTATCCTGTGTGATACTGTCTGCTGAGCTGTGTATCTAATCCAATCCTGTGTGATAATGTCTGCTGAGCTGTGTATCTAATCCTATCCTGTGTGATACTGTCTGCTGAGCTGTGTATCTAATCCTACCCTGTGTGATACTGACTGCTGAGCTGTGTATCTAATCCTATCCTGTGTGATACTGTCTGCTGAGCTGTGTATCTAATCCTATCCTGTGTGATACTGTCTGCTGAGCTGTGTATCTAATCCTATCCTATGTGATACAGTCTGCTGAGCTGTGTATCTAATCCTATCCTGTGTGATACTGCCTGCTGAGCCGTGTATCTAATCCTATCCTGTGTGATACTGTCTGCTGAGCTGTGTATCTAATCCTATCCTGTGTGATACTGTCTGCTGAGCTGTGTATCTAATCCTATCCTGTGTGATACTGTCTGCTGAGCTGTGTATCTAATCCTATCCTGTGTGATACTGTCTGCTGAGCTGTGTATTAGGGCTGCGCATCTTCACTCGTCTCACGATTCGATGCGATTACGATTATCAAGTCCACGATTCGATTCGATTCGGCGATGCATCACGATTATTACCACATGGCACATGGTAGGCGGCGGTAGAGAGTTTACATTGGTGCTCGAGGCTGTGCTTAATGCTACTTTCACACTTGCGTCAGAGGATTCCGGCAATCTGGACGCAAACGGATGCATTTGTCAGGCGGATCCGTCTGACAAATGCATTGAAATACCGGATCTGTCTCTCCGGTGTCATCTGGAAAAACGGATCCGGTGTTTATTTTTTTCACAGATTTAAAGGTCTGCGCAGATCGGAAGAACGGATCCGTCAATGCAGCAATTTTAATGCCGGATCTGGCACTAATACATTTCAATATAAGTTTAAAGCTGGATCCGGCAAGTGTTCAGGATTTTTGGCAGGAGAGAAAACTGTAGCATGCTGCGGTATTCTCTCCGGTCAAAAAACGTAAGAGGGACTGAACTGATGCCTCCTGAACGGATTGCTCTCCATTCAGAATGCATTAGGATAAAACTGGTCAGTTCTTTTCCGGTATTGAGCTCCTAGGACGGAACTCTATGCCGGAAAAGAAAAACGCAAGTGTGAAAGAACCTGAGAGACCATCAGTATGTTAGTCCTGGAGGTTTCAGGTTGATAGATCCTGTGTATGCTACATTGTATCCACAATAACCATCCTCTCAGTAGGGACTGATACACGTGTGAAGGGGCTCTGATGGTGCAGGATCAGTAACTGTCAGTAAATCTGACACCCCAGCAGTTTCAGATCCCTGCCCTTAGCTGAGAGTTGTCAGTGTGGATCACCTCCTGCTGGGAGCAATCTCCTGAATAGTGTGAGATAAATGTAGACATTCCCAGACTGGCCACTAGGGGCCGCTGTTTGACCGCCTTTCATAGACCCGGAACCTAAAGTTCCGTCCACTGTAGACGGAGGGGAAGAATAAGAAGAGAAGAGACACAACCGAAAAAAATAAAGAAGAAACATGGCGCGGGCGGCAAAGGTATGAGAAGCGGCAATATGAGCTGTGTAGGTGGCAGGCGGTAGGTGTATATGCTGTGTAGGTGGCAGGCGCTTTGGAGGTAGATATTACATACTCATAGGTGACAAAACTCACCTCGCCGCCAGCCACCGCACGTCCGCACTGCCGCCTGCTTCTGAGTGTCTGACTGGGAGCCGGAGATGCGCGGAAACCACGCCTCCAGCTCCTCCTCACTCAGTCAGACCTGGCTCACTCAATGTTGTGGCCACCCCCTCTGACGCGGGAGGCGGGAAAGAAGGCGCCCAAAAGCTTTTTTCCGACTCGGCTGCACGGCGGACGCGACGCTGACGTCATCAACATGCATCGATTATTTAAAGCAACCGCATCGATGCAGAATCGCCGGGGGTCGAATCGCGATGCATCGCTGCATCGATTATATTCGACAGCCCTACTGTGTATCTAATCCTATCCTGTGTGATACTGATTGCTGAGCTGTGTATCTAATCCTATCCTGTGTGATACTGTCTGCTGAGCTGTGTATCTAATCCTATCCTGTGTGATACTGTCTGCTGAGCTGTGTATCTAATCCCATCCTGTGTGATACTGTCTGCTGAGCTGTGTATCTAATCCTCTCCTGTGTGATACTGTCTGCTGAGCTGTGTATCTAATCCTATCCTGTGTGATACTGTCTGCTGAGCTGTGTATCTAATCCTCTCCTGTGTGATACTGTCTGCTGAGCTGTGTATCTAATCCTCTCCTGTGTGATACTGTCTGCTGAGCTGTGTATCTAATCCTATCCTGTGTGATACTGTCTGCTGAGCTGTGTATCTAATCCTATCCTGTGTGATACTGTCTGCTGAGCTGTGTATCTAATCCTATCCTGTGTGATACTGTCTGCTGAGCTGTGTATCTAATCCTATCCTGTGTGATACTGTCTGCTGAGCTGTGTATCTAATCCTATCCTGTGTGATACTGTCTGCTGAGCTGTGTATCTAATCCTATCCTGTGTGATACTGTCTGCTGAGCTGTGTATCTAATCCTATCCTGTGTGATACTGTCTGCTGAGCTGTGTATCTAATCCTATCCTGTGTGATACTGTCTGCTGAGCTGTGTATCTAATCCTATCCTGTGTGATACTGTCTGCTGAGCTGTGTATCTAATCCTATCCTGTGTGATACTGTCTGCTGAGCTGTGTATCTAATCCTATCCTGTGTGATACTGTCTGCTGAGCTGTGTATCTAATCCTATCCTGTGTGATACTGTCTGCTGAGCTGTGTATCTAATCCTATCCTGTGTGATACTGTCTGCTGAGCTGTGTATCTAATCCTATCCTGTGTGATACTGTCTGCTGAGCTGTGTATCTAATCCTATCCTGTGTGATACTGTCTGCTGAGCTGTGTATCTAATCCTATCCTGTGTGATACTGTCTGCTGAGCTGTGTATCTAATCCTATCCTGTGTGATACTGTCTGCTGAGCTGTGTATCTAATCCTATCCTGTGTGATACTGTCTGCTGAGCTGTGTATCTAATCCTATCCTGTGTGATACTGTCTGCTGAGCTGTGTATCTAATCCTATCCTGTGTGATACTGTCTGCTGAGCTGTGTATCTAATCCTATCCTGTGTGATACTGTCTGCTGAGCTGTGTATCTAATCCTATCCTGTGTGATACTGTCTGCTGAGCTGTGTATCTAATCCTATCCTGTGTGATACTGTCTGCTGAGCTGTGTATCTAATCCTATCCTGTGTGATACTGTCTGCTGAGCTGTGTATCTAATCCTATCCTGTGTGATACTGTCTGCTGAGCTGTGTATCTAATCCTATCCTGTGTGATACTGTCTGCTGAGCTGTGTATCTAATCCTATCCTGTGTGATACTGTCTGCTGAGCTGTGTATCTAATCCTATCCTGTGTGATACTGTCTGCTGAGCTGTGTATCTAATCCTATCCTGTGTGATACTGTCTGCTGAGCTGTGTATCTAATCCTATCCTGTGTGATACTGTCTGCTGAGCTGTGTATCTAATCCTATCCTGTGTGATACTGTCTGCTGAGCTGTGTATCTAATCCTATCCTGTGTGATACTGTCTGCTGAGCTGTGTATCTAATCCTATCCTGTGTGATACTGTCTGCTGAGCTGTGTATCTAATCCTATCCTGTGTGATACTGTCTGCTGAGCTGTGTATCTAATCCTATCCTGTGTGATACTGTCTGCTGAGCTGTGTATCTAATCCTATCCTGTGTGATACTGTCTGCTGAGCTGTGTATCTAATCCTATCCTGTGTGATACTGTCTGCTGAGCTGTGTATTAGGGCTGCGCATCTTCACTCGTCTCACGATTCGATGCGATTACGATTATCAAGTCCACGATTCGATTCGATTCGGCGATGCATCACGATTATTACCACATGGCACATGGTAGGCGGCGGTAGAGAGTTTACATTGGTGCTCGAGGCTGTGCTTAATGCTACTTTCACACTTGCGTCAGAGGATTCCGGCAATCTGGACGCAAACGGATGCATTTGTCAGGCGGATCCGTCTGACAAATGCATTGAAATACCGGATCTGTCTCTCCGGTGTCATCTGGAAAAACGGATCCGGTGTTTATTTTTTTCACAGATTTAAAGGTCTGCGCAGATCGGAAGAACGGATCCGTCAATGCAGCAATTTTAATGCCGGATCCGGCACTAATACATTTCAATATAAGTTTAAAGCTGGATCCGGCAAGTGTTCAGGATTTTTGGCAGGAGAGAAAACTGTAGCATGCTGCGGTATTCTCTCCGGTCAAAAAACGTAAGAGGGACTGAACTGATGCCTCCTGAACGGATTGCTCTCCATTCAGAATGCATTAGGATAAAACTGGTCAGTTCTTTTCCGGTATTGAGCTCCTAGGACGGAACTCTATGCCGGAAAAGAAAAACGCAAGTGTGAAAGAACCTGAGAGACCATCAGTATGTTAGTCCTGGAGGTTTCAGGTTGATAGATCCTGTGTATGCTACATTGTATCCACAATAACCATCCTCTCAGTAGGGACTGATACACGTGTGAAGGGGCTCTGATGGTGCAGGATCAGTAACTGTCAGTAAATCTGACACCCCAGCAGTTTCAGATCCCTGCCCTTAGCTGAGAGTTGTCAGTGTGGATCACCTCCTGCTGGGAGCAATCTCCTGAATAGTGTGAGATAAATGTAGACATTCCCAGACTGGCCACTAGGGGCCGCTGTTTGACCGCCTTTCATAGACCCGGAACCTAAAGTTCCGTCCACTGTAGACGGAGGGGAAGAATAAGAAGAGAAGAGACACAACCGAAAAAAAATAAAGAAGAAACATGGCGCGGGCGGCAAAGGTATGAGAAGCGGCAATATGAGCTGTGTAGGTGGCAGGCGGTAGGTGTATATGCTGTGTAGGTGGCAGGCGCTTTGGAGGTAGATATTACATACTCATAGGTGACAAAACTCACCTCGCCGCCAGCCACCGCACGTCCGCACTGCCGCCTGCTTCTGAGTGTCTGACTGGGAGCCGGAGATGCGCGGAAACCACGCCTCCAGCTCCTCCTCACTCAGTCAGACCTGGCTCACTCAATGTTGTGGCCACCCCCTCTGACGCGGGAGGCGGGAAAGAAGGCGCCCAAAAACTTTTTTCCGACTCGGCTGCACGGCGGACGCGACGCTGACGTCATCAACATGCATCGATTATTTAAAGCAACCGCATCGATGCAGAATCGCCGGGTGTCGAATCGCGATGCATCACTGCATCGATTATATTCGACAGCCCTACTGTGTATCTAATCCTATCCTGTGTGATACTGATTGCTGAGCTGTGTATCTAATCCTATCCTGTGTGATACTGTCTGCTGAGCTGTGTATCTAATCCCATCCTGTGTGATACTGTCTGCTGAGCTGTGTATCTAATCCTCTCCTGTGTGATACTGTCTGCTGAGCTGTGTATCTAATCCTCTCCTGTGTGATACTGTCTGCTGAGCTGTGTATCTAATCCTATCCTGTGTGATACAGTCTGCTGAGCTGTGTATCTAATCCTGTCCTGTGTGATACTGTCTGCTGAGCTGTGTATCTAATCCTCTCCTGTGTGATACTGTCTGCTGAGCTGTGTATCTAATCCTGTCCTGTGTGATACTGTCTGCTGAGCTGTGTATCTAATCCTCTCCTGTGTGATACAGTCTGCTGAGCTGTGTATCTAATCCTATCCTGTGTGATACAGTCTGCTGAGCTGTGTATCTAATCCTGTCCTGTGTGATACTGTCTGCTGAGCTGTGTATCTAATCCTGTCCTGTGTGATACTGTCTGCTGAGCTGTGTATCTAATCCTGTCCTGTGTGATACTGTCTGCTGAGCTGTGTATCTAATCCTATCCTGTGTGATACTGTCTGCTGAGCTGTGTATCTAATCCTATCCTGTGTGATACTGTCTGCTGAGCTGTGTATCTAATCCTATCCTGTGTGATACTGTCTGCTGAGCTGTGTATCTAATCCTGTCCTGTGTGATACTGTCTGCTGAGCTGTGTATCTAATCCTGTCCTGTGTGATACTGTCTGCTGAGCTGTGTATCTAATCCTATCCTGTGTGATACTGTCTGCTGAGCTGTGTATCTAATCCCATCCTGTGTGATACTGTCTGCTGAGCTGTGTATCTAATCCTACCCTGTGTGATACTGTCTGCTGAGCTGTGTATCTAATCCTATCCTGTGTGATACTGTCTGCTGAGCTGTGTATCTAATCCTATCCCGTGTGATACTGTCTGCTGAGCTGTGTATCTAATCCCATCCTGTGTGATACTGTCTGCTGAGCTGTGTATCTAATCCTCTCCTGTGTGATACTGTCTGCTGAGCTGTGTATCTAATCCTCTCCTGTGTGATACTGTCTGCTGAGCTGTGTATCTAATCCTATCCTGTGTGATACAGTCTGCTGAGCTGTGTATCTAATACTGTCCTGTGTGATACAGTCTGCTGAGCTGTGTATCTAATCCTATCCTGTGTGATACTGTCTGCTGAGCTGTGTATCTAATCCTATCCTGTGTGATACTGTCTGCTGAGCTGTGTATCTAATCCTGTCCTGTGTGATACTGTCTGCTGAGTCGTGTATCTAATCCTATCCTGTGTGATACTGCCTGCTGAGCTGTGTATCTAATCCTATCCTGTGTGATACTGTCTAATGAGCTGTGTATCTAATCCTACCCTGTGTGATACTGCCTGCTGAGCTGTGTATCTAATCCTCCCCTGTGTGATACTGCCTGCTGAGCTGTGTATCTAATCCTACCCTGTGAGAAACGATTCAGGGGATGTAGAGGGGGAAGAACCAAACACCCCAAAAAAAGAGAAAACGCAAACCGCTCACTACACCAATAAGCATAACCATAGACCCGACACCTGAGTTCCCATCACACTAAAAGAAAACACAAAGAATGACACACCACAAGACACCAAAGGAATATTCAACCTATCAAAATACGAACTCAAAACAGATGAACTTAGTGTGCTCAGTAAAGGACTTTTTTTTTGCCCCACAAACACCTCCGATCCCCCCTCCACTACTCAAGAATTGGTACCATCTGCCCAAAACAAAGATCCAACAAACACCCCCATCCCATCAGGCCTAAAGAACAAATCTTTTTATCCACTACAAAGCAGAGGCCCCCATCTAGAGAGCTTTCTTAATAAAGTTCTAGATGACTTAAAAACCCTAAAAGAACCCCGAATCTCCGATACTCCAAACAATCTCAACAATCGAGAAAAAAGAGCATTGACAGATCTGAAGAAAAACAAAAATATCATAATAAAAAACGCTGACAAAGGAGGAGGGGTCGTAATTATGGACCTCGCCTACTATATACAGGAATCCAATAGAATCCTGTCCGACCAAACCTATTATAAAGTCCTTATAGATGACCCAACGGCCATTTTCAAGAAAACATTGCTAGAACTTATAGATTCTGGTTATAACCAAAACATTCTAAACAAAAAAGAAAAAACATTCCTCACGCCCAATCACCCCACCACTGCTCGCTTCTACTTCCTACCTAAAATCCATAAAACCCTCACCAACCCACCTGGTAGACCAATCATTTCCGGCATAAACTCACTTACATCTAACCTCTCAGCGTATGTCGACACGTTCCTACAAAAATATGTACAGAAACTCCCCTCCTACCTAAGAGATTCTGCAGACCTCATAAACACCCTCAACAATATAGTTTGGAAGGATTACTACATTTGGGTCACGCTTGACGTGGCATCCCTCTACAGTAACATCCGGCATGATTTAGGATTACGTGCAATCAAACATTTCCTGGAACGGGACCAAGAAATGTCCTCCCCTCAGAAAGAATTCATTTTAAACTCAATACAATTTATTTTGGAACATAATTTTTTCACCTTTAACAATACCTTTTACATCCAAACAAGGGGTACCGCTATGGGTACAAAATTCGCACCCTCATACGCAAATTTGCTGGTAGGCCTCTTTGATGAGTCTCTAGGTCTCCAATCCCATAAGGATGTGCATTTTTACCGCCGATATATTGACGACATTATCTTTATCTGGGGGGTAGCACTGAGGACCTAACTCCTTTCATATCGATGCTAAACCAGAACGACTGGGGTCTTCAATTTACACATGAATCCGACTCCAAGAATTCAACATTTTTAGATTTACAGATCGAAATCATCAACAACAAAATCACCACTAGTACCCATTTTAAAAAAGTAGATGCCAACAGCTACCTAGAATACTCTAGCTGCCACCACACCAAATGGAAGAAAAATATACCGTACGGGCAAATGAAAAGAATACGGAGAAACTGTTCCAATGAAAAGACCCTGAAAACACAACTTGGAATTCTTAAAGATCGTTTCTTGGAAAAGGGCTACCCAAAAAGTCTAATTAAAGCGTCAACTCAGAGGATCATAAAAATAGATCAAAGAGAAGCGTTGAAACCACCACCCCCAAAAACTACTGACGAAAAAAGATACCAATACAATCTTATTACCAGATACAACAGAGACCATCAAAACATCAGAAAGGTAGTTACGAAGCATTGGAACATCCTGCTAAAAGATCCCATCCTCAAAAATATACTACCCCAATTACCGTCCATAACCTTTAGAAGGGCACAAACCATCAAAAATATCATCGCCCCATCCTGCCCCAAACTCAAAGCCCCCACAAAGACAATCTTTCCACTGCCAATAAGAAAAGGGTGTTTTAAATGTGGCATCAAAAAAATGCAAATGCTGTGCAATGATTACACACGACACTAAGGCCATCGAAACAGGGGGTCCCTCGGGCCCTTGGACTATAAAACAAGATTTAAACTGCGGAACCAGAAACGTCATATACCTCCTAAAATGCCCCTGCGGTTTAAAATACGTTGGTAGGACCACGCAAACTCTCAGAGAAAGAATGTGCGAGCATAGGTCTAACATCAAACGTAAAGTCCCGACACACAGCGTATCACGACATTTCTCCGAAAGACAGGGCTCCATAATCGGTCTCACAGTCACACCCCTAGAAACCATCACCTCATCATACCAACAGCTATGCCGGAAGGAAATGTTCTGGATATTTACACTAAACACCCTATCCCCTTTCGGTTTGAATGAATGTCTAGAATATTCTAATTACTAAAAAAGTACCATTGCCTAAATCCTGTATTTGCCACCTATGGTACAATCTCATCATCATCTATACATCCTGATTTATATGCGCATTAACAATATAACATTTATTTATATTGATATATATAATCATCCACTCCAATTTTTTGTGCTTTTTTACCCAACACGTTTTATCTAATGTATTCTTGTATCAAATATATATTTTTTTTATCTAGTTATATATATATGTGTGATCTAAATATGATCTAGATATTTATTTATATATTTATTATCATCACCATTGTTTATGCTATTAATTAATTATAATTTTTCTTTTTTATTATTACCAATCATGTCAACTCATTGCTAGATGACTGTGGGTACCTGCAACAGTTCCCCTTGTATGAACTATTTAAAACACTGCCCCCCCCCCTTTTTTTTATCAGTACCATCCCCTTGAAATCCTAACCACGTGACAAGGGAGCCAATCATATGACTCCACCCATACTAATGATACCGTTGTGCAAAATCCACATTTATTCACGTCCTTAGGCTTAGTGCAAACCTATCACCAAGGACCCTCCTCTCTTTTCCATACCTCTCGCCCATTAAATATATTAAACGGAATAACAACCGCACTCAACTTGAGTTCTGATGTGTTTGTTTTTATTTATATGGCAACTTCACCAATTTGTGACGTTTCGGTCATAGGACCTTTATCAAACACTGTGATAATGAGAAAATATTTCTATAAATATACAATATAATGGCAACATCAAAAAATACCATTGTACCTTATTAAATCATATGGTATTGACACTTTCTACAATGGAAAATATTCAGATACAGGTATCAAGAAAATCAAGAAAAACCAAAACAATCCAGAAAGAGAATAAAGATACAAATAAAATAAAATAAAAAGTACAAAATCAGAAATAACAAAAAGAAATAGCTAATACAGCAATACAGACATGTTTATTTACATGAATTATCAAGAGCATCAAATCGTGGCACTCCATATATAGTAGATCGACATTAAGGATAATTATTCTCTTTTTAAAAAGATATATTGTACATATATTAATATGCATAGATGAATAGATCCGTGCTCCTTTGACATAGGTAGCTATAACTACAGTTCAAGAACGACCTCTGTCCCAGACTAAAATTGGCAGAGTGAAAATTAAAATTATGAAAACAAACAGATGCAATTGTGACTATTTCTAATAGAACTGGGTGCCGCCATATAGGCAAAACAACACTTACCAAGTTGCCGTAAGGAAGAGAAAACATAAGAGAAGTAGAGCTGATGGTGTATCCACACCCATATGAACGCTGAGGCTAGGTGGTGCATGTGCTGTGATATAGTCGGCCCGGGAGGAAATTGCCGAAACCGGAAGTGCCTATGCGTTCCAAGCTGGAACGCATATCACCTCAACTACTATGGTTAATGTAGTCTCTATGTATTACTTGGGGGGGTATTATATAGTGTCACTAGTGTTATGGAAAGAGAGAACCTTGTTATGAGGGGCATAGCTGTAGTTACTATATTAACTTCTAAAGATCGCGAACCGGAAGTACGTTCCGGCCCAGACTGTCACGTCTTATCCATACAAAGTAATATTTTCCTAGACGAAAGGCACCTGTCCGGCGATGTCAAGCCTGACCTTCTCTTACAATCAAGAAGAGACTGATTCTATTCTGTCTCAAGTCACTTTACCTACAGATTTTTTACAGACTCCGGCGTCAGAGCTGAGAGCACGGGATTATGAACGAGAATCCAGAAGATTACTAAATTATGAATTACATTGCGTGACTCTGGCAGAGTACGTACGAGCTCAGAGGATCCCTAGGGGTCTCCGTATGTCCACACGACCCACAATATTCAAGGAGGATAAAACCTTCTGCGATCAATTTGAGCAGATATTAAACAAATGTTCCTTTGATTTGATGACACTGACCATATCATACTTGCAAAAATCTATAATATCAATCAAGGAATCTATTACTGCAGCAGAACAACAGCTTAAAACGACCCTGGCACCGGAAACCCTTACCCAACTACAAGACCGACTGACATCCACCCTGACAAACCATAGAAAAGAATCCGAGGCAGCAAAGAGAAAAAAAATTCTGAGAGATTCAGAAGACTACAGAAACAATCGTGTATACAGATGGCAGGAATCCTACTTCTCACAAAACCGCAGGAGATCATCTTCACAAGCTTCCTCAGGTTCCAGCACAGACATCAATATGGAATCCTCTCGATCAACCGGTTTTTTAGGCCGACGCTCACAAGGCAGAAACCGACACGGAGGGGGAGACAATCAAAGAGGACGAGCAACAGTCACGACGCGCTCACAGGTAAGGAAGAACCGATTGTGATTAACATTTCATCATCCCTTCTCAGTCCTGCGGAACTTATGCTATTGCAAAAAGGACTTTCATTTTGTCCGACATACAATTTTAATACTTTTCAATTAGAGATGGACCTACAAAGATTCTATCGCAATCTGAGATTGAAAGCACACTTCAGTGATAAAGTTATCACTGAAATGCTGGAACCTAAGAAGGATACGACTATTACGCTTAAGTCTTTAGGTTTACGAGTAAAATCACATTTTACCCCCCCAAGGACTAACTCTGCAATAGAGACATTTGTAAACTTGGTAAACAGGGACATCTCCACCTTTACCAAAAAGGTGAAAGGTGGTGACTATTATATTTCTCCGAATCTGTCCAATATAGAGCGCCAGACTTTGATGACACTTACTAAAAACCGCAATTTAGTGATCAAACCTGCAGACAAAGGCGGAGCCATTGTGGTTATGAACCGCATAGAGTACAGAGAAGAAATCCTACGCCAATTAGACGATAGGAATATCTATGAGAAAGTAAGCTTCAATCCAACCTTTCAGATATCATCCCTGATTCAAACGACACTTACTCATCACTCAATACAGGGTACTATTGATGATGACATCATAAAATTCCTGACAAATCAACACCCTATTACCCCTGTATTTTATACACTCCCCAAGATACACAAGACTCTCAATAAACCTCCAGGCCGTCCCATTGTGGCATCAACGGATTCAATTCTGTCTCCTCTTTCTATTCTATTAGAAAAAGTCCTTACCCCCCTAATTAAAACTACTCAGTCTTTCCTATTAGATACTAGTGCATTCCTCAATGTCATTCGAAAAATAGGTCCCCTCTCGAACCAATGTTATCTTGTCACATGGGATGTTAATAGCCTTTACACGTCCATCCATCACACCAAAGGCATTAGGGCCACTAAACTCCTCTTAGAGGAAGCCAACACACCACCTCAACTTGTCCAATTCTATTTGGATCTCCTTACCATGGTTTTGCAAAAAAAATTCTTTATGTTTGAGGATTCCTTCTACATACAGAAACAAGGAACCGCAATGGGGTCACATGCAGCGCCACCTTATGCTAATGGTTATATGACAAGGTTCGAGATTGAACACGTATACCCACACGATCTATTTAAACAACATGCCAAAACCTGGAAAAGATACATAGATGACATTTTTTGTCTATGGGAAGGCACGGAGGAGTCACTTGTAAACTTTCATTTATATCTCAATTCTATCTATCCAGAGTTACAATTTACAATACATTATGATCAGCAAAGTATTAGCTTTCTTGACACCTTGGTCCTTAAACAACAGGATGGTTCCCTACACACAGATCTGTACCGAAAACCTACGGACAGAAACAACTTACTCCATTACAGGAGTTGTCATGCACCCTCTACAAAAAAATCATTACCCAGATCACAGTTTGAGCGCATCACAAGAATAGTTACATCAGAGGAGAATAAACAGAAAAGATTATTAGAAATGACTTCCAAATTTCAGCAGAGAGGATACCCTCAGGAAATAATCTCACCAAAACCAGGTCCCAATTTACAACTAAGAAGAGAGAATAAAAAAAGAATCCCTTTTGTACATACCTATCATCCACATTCCTATAAGATTACAAACATTCTCAACAAACACTGGAACATACTCACTCGTTCCTTTCCCAATATAGAGGAATTCCAAACACGATGTCTACCCTGTAGTAGGAGACCGAAAAATTTGCGAGATTGGCTTGTCAGGGCGGATATTGGTCTGAGCAGTACCACTTTACATCAGCGCCTACTTGGTAAAGCAAGACAGGGTACGTTTCCCTGTCTTCACTGTGCGCAATGCTCTAACGTAATGAAAGGGGACAAAATTTATCATCCACAGACTGGTGAGTCCATTCAAATTAAGGGGTTTCATACTTGTCAATCCAATTATGTAATTTACCTTCTGAAATGTCCATGTGGCCTGATATATGTAGGGGAAACCACTCAGAACGTGAGGGATCGTATCTGCCAACATAAGTCCACTATCAGATGCGAGAACTTACTACTCCCGGTCCCTCACCATTTTCATAAAATGAAACACAGTGTATCCCAATTGAAATTCCAGATAATAGAAAAAATTGAATTACCCAGAAGAGGAGGTAATAGACAGCTAATGCTTAAAAAACGTGAGGCATACTGGATACATAGGCTACAGAGTTTAGAACCTAAGGGGCTCAACAGAGATTATGAATTGTCCTCATTCATTTAAACAAATATAATGTCATTGGTACATATGTCAAATAGTGGATATGATGACTAACTATCTATCTTTTCGTTTTTTTCAGATGCACTAAGAACCGGACCCCCACCATGTTTGCCACTTTCCTGTATCCTTTTCTAGGTGTTGGTCCTTGTAATTTTCCTGATTTCCCCCCCCCCCCCCTTTTTCCTGATCTTCTCTCCTCTCTGATTCTCTCTCTCTCCTTTGTTCTGTCCCTTTCTTCTTTGTTCTTATCATTCCCCTTTTCTCCTTTTTACTTTTTTCTCCCTTTTCTAGATTTTTACTTTCACTTTTAACAATAAATTAAAAAATTTCCCATATTCTATCTATTATCTTCCTATTATAGCTGTAGACTGTATATCCTAAATTAATATGTTCCACATAATTCATTCCACCTCATGCTCACTAGTAGGATAACAGATACTGGCTTATGTTTAATAGGATGATCGCTTCCGATGCGTTCCAAGCTGGAACGCATCGGTCACTTCCGGTCTGGGCCGGAACGTACTTCCGGTTCGCGATCTTTAGAAGTTAATATAGTAACTACAGCTATGCCCCTCATAACAAGGTTCTCTCTTTCCATAACACTAGTGACACTATATAATACCCCCCCAAGTAATAAATAGAGACTACATTAACCATAGTAGTTGAGGTGATATGCGTTCCAGCTTGGAACGCATGGGCACTTCCGGTTTCGGCAATTTCCTCCCGGGCCGACTATATCACAGCACATGCACCACCTAGCCTCAGCGTTCATATGGGTGTGGATACACCATCAGCTCTACTTCTCTTATGTTTTCTCTTCCTTACGGCAACTTGGTAAGTGTTGTTTTGCCTATATGGCGGCACCCGGTTCTATTAGAAATAGTCACAATTGCATCTGTTTGTTTTCATAATTTTAATTTTAATTTTCACTCTGCCAATTTTAGTCTGGGACAGAGGTCGTTCTTGAACTGTAGTTATAGCTACCTATGTCAAAGGAGCACGGATCTATTCATCTATGCATATTAATATATGTACAATATATCTTTTTATAAAGAGAATAATTATCCTTAATGTCGATCTACTATATATGGAGTGCCACGATTTGATGCTCTTGATAATTCATGTAAATGAACATGTCTGTATTGCTGTATTAGCTATTTCTTTTTGTTATTTCTGATTTTGTACTTTTTATTTTATTTTATTTGTATCTTTATTCTCTTTCTGGATTGTTTTTGTTTTTCTTGATTTTCTTGATACCTGTATCTGAATATTTTCCATTGTAGAAAGTGTCAATACCATATGATTTAATAAGGTACAATGGTATATTTTGATGTTGCCATTATATTGTATATTTACAGAAATATTTTCTCATTATCACAGTGTTTGATAAAGGTCCTATGACCGAAACGTCACAAATTGGTGAAGTTGCCATATAAATAAAAACAAACACATCAGAACTCAAGTTGAGTGCGGTTGTTATTCCGTTTAATGTGTTAGTGTGGCTGGGAAGCCAACACAACCAGCACCACGACCTCAAGAGACAAGAGTGCCACGTCTTATCCATACAAAGCCCAATATATACACTCCCGTCTTGAGGCACATTTCCGGTTCTGGTACGCTCCACGGTGGATACTGCACAAGAGAGACACAGACCCATAGGAGCACCCGGGACTTCCGGTTCCGGTGCGCTCCACGGTGGAGCAGGCCGGAAGTCCGGTATGCGTTCCACCGTGGGCGCACTATGAAAGAGGGACACACACCTATTTTTCCACCCGAAAGTGGTGAGGAGGTACCCCCCACCAACCTCACATGTACAAACCGGATTCCCAAAAAGTTGGGACACTATACAAATCGTGAATAAAAACTGAATGCAATGATGTGGAGATGCCAACTTCTAATATTTTATTCAGAATAGAACATAAATCACGGAACAAAAGTTTAAACTGAGAAAATGTTCCATTTTAAGGGAAAAATATGTTGAATCAGAATTTCATGGTGTCAACAAATCCCCAAAAAGTTGGGACAAGGCCATTTTCACCACTGTGTGGCATCTCCCCTTCTTACAACACTCAACAGACGTCTGGGGACCGAGGAGACCAGTTTCTCAGGTTTAGAAATAGGAACGCTCTCCCATTCTTGTCTAATACAGGCCTCTAACTGGTCAATCGTCTTGGGCCTTCTTTGTTGCACCTTCCTCTTTATGATGCGCCAAATGATCTCTATAGGTGACAGATCTGGACTGCAGACTGGCCATTTCAGTACCCGGATCCTTCTCCTACGCAGCCATGATGTTGTGATTGATGCAGAATGTGGTCTGGCATTATCTTGTTGAAAAATGCAGGGTCTTCCCTGAAAGAGATGACGTCTGGATGGGAGCAGATGTTGTTCTAGAACCTGAATATATTTTTCTGCATTGATGGTGCCTTTCCAGACATGCAAGCTGCCCATGCCACACGCACTCATGCCACCCCATACCATCAGAGATGCAGGCTTCTGAACTGAGCGTTGATAACAACTTGGGTTGTCCTTGTCCTCTTTGGTCCGGATGACATGGCGTCCCAGATTTCCAAAAAGAACTTTGAATCGTGACTCGTCTGACCACAGAACAGTCTTCCATTTTGCCACACTCCATTGTAAATGATCCCTGGCCCAGTGAAAACGCCTGAGCTTGTGGATCTTGCTTAGAAATGACTTCTTCTTTGCACTGTAGAGTTTCAGCTGGCAGCGGCGGATGGCACGGTGGATTGTGTTCACTGACAATGGTTTCTGGAAGTATTCCTGAGCCCATTCTGTGATTTCCTTTACAGTAGCATTCCTGTTTGTGGTGCAGTGTCGTTTAAGGGCCCGGAGATCACGGGCATCCAGTATGGTTTTACGGCCTTGACCCTTACGCACAGAGATTGTTCCAGATTCTCTGAATCTTCGGATGATGTTTTGCACAGTTGATGATGATAGATGCAAAGTCTTAGCAATGTTTCGCTGGGTAACACCTTTCTGATATTGCTCCACTATCTTTCTGTGCAACATTGTGGGAATTGGTGATCCTCTACCCATCTTGGCTTCTGAGAGACACTGCCACTCTGAGAAGCTCTTTTTATACCCAATCATGTTGCCAATTGACCTAATTAGTGTTAATTGGTCTTCCAGCTCTTCGTTATGCTCAAATTTACTTTTTCCAGCCTACTGTGTATCTAATCCTCTCCTGTGTGATACTGTCTGCTGAGCTGTGTATCTAATCCTCTCCTGTGTGATGCTGTCTGCTGAGCTGTGTATCTAATCCTGTCCTGTGTGATACAGTCTGCTGAGCCGTGTATCTAATCCTATCCTGTGTGATACTGCCTGCTGAGCTGTGTATCTAATCCTCTCCTGTGTGATACAGTCTGCTGAGCTGTGTATCTAATCCTATCCTGTGTGATACTGTCTGCTGAGCTGTGTATCTAATCCTGTCCTGTGTGATACTGTTTGCTGAGCCGTGTATCTAATCCTATCCTGTGTGATACCGTCTGCTGAGCTGTGTATCTAATCCTCTCCTGTGTGATACTGTTTGCTGAGCCGTGTATCTAATCCTATCATGTGTGATACTGTCTGCTGAGCCGTGTATCTAATCCTATCCTGTGTGATACTGCCTGCTGAGCTGTGTATCTAATCCTCTCCTGTGTGATACAGTCTGCTGAGCTGTGTATCTAATCCTATCCTGTGTGATACTGTCTGCTGAGCTGTGTATCTAATCCTGTCCTGTGTGATACTGTCTGCTGAGCTGTGTATCTAATCCTGTCCTGTGTGATACTGTTTGCTGAGCCGTGTATCTAATCCTATCCTGTGTGATACCGTCTGCTGAGCTGTGTATCTAATCCCATCCTGTGTGATACTGTCTGCTGAGCCGTGTATCTAATCCTATCCTGTGTGATACTGTCTGCTGAGCTGTGTATCTAATCCTATCCTGTGATACTGTCTGCTGAGCTGTGTATCTAATCCTGTCCTGTGTGATACTGTTTGCTGAGCCGTGTATCTAATCCTATCCTGTGTGATACTGTCTGCTGAGCTGTGTATCTAATCCTATCCTGTGTGATACAGTCTGCTGAGCTGTGTATCTAATCCCATCCTGTGTGATACAGTCTGCTGAGCTGTGTATCTAATCCCATCCTGTGTGATACTGTCTGCTGAGCTGTGTATCTAATCCTACCCTGTGTGATACTGACTGCTGAGCTGTGTATCTAATCCTACCCTGTGTGATACTGTCTGCTGAGCTGTGTATCTAATCCTATCCTGTGTGATACAGCCTGCTGAGCTGTGTATCTAATCCTATCCTGTGTGATACTGTCTGCTGAGCTGTGTATCTAATCCTCTCCTGTGTGATACTGTCTGCTGAGCTGTGTATCTAATCCTATCCTGTGATACTGTCTGCTGAGCTGTGTATCTAATCCTATCCTGTGTGATACTGTCTGCTGAGCTGTGTATCTAATCCTATCCTGTGTGATACAGTCTGCTGAGCTGTGTATCTAATCCTATCCTGTGTGATACTGTCTGCTGAGCTGTGTATCTAATCCTATCCTGTGTGATACTGTCTGCTGAGCTGTGTATCTAATCCTATCCTGTGATACTGTCTGCTGAGCCTTGTATCTAATCCTATCCTGTGTGATACAGTCTGCTGAGCTGTGTATCTAATCCCATCCTGTGTGATACTGTCTGCTGAGCTGTGTATCTAATCCTATCCTGTGCGATACTGTCTGCTGAGCTGTGTATCTAATCCTATCCTGTGTGATACTGTCTGCTGAGCTGTGTATCTAATCCTATCCTGTGTGATACTGACTGCTGAGCTTTGTATCTAATCCTGTCCTGTGTGATACTGTCTGCTGAGCTGTGTATCTAATCCCATCCTGTGTGATACTGTCTGCTGAGCTGTGTATCTAATCCCATCCTGTGCGATACTGTCTGCTGAGCTGTGTATCTAATCCCATCCTGTGTGATACTGTCTGCTGAGCCGTGTATCTAATCCTATCCTGTGCGATACTGTCTGCTGAGCTGTGTATCTAATCCTATCCTGTGTGATACTGTCTGCTGAGCTGTGTATCTAATCCCATCCTGTGTGATACTGTCTGCTGAGCTGTGTATCTAATCCCATCCTGTGTGATACTGTCTGCTGAGCTGTGTATCTAATCCCATCCTGTGTGATACTGTCTGCTGAGCTGTGTATCTAATCCCATCCTGTGTGATACTGTCTGCTGAGCTGTGTATCTAATCCCATCCTGTGTGATACTGTCTGCTGAGCTGTGTATCTAATCCCATCCTGTGTGATACTGTCTGCTGAGCTGTGTATCTAATCCCATCCTGTGTGATACTGTCTGCTGAGCCGTGTATCTAATCCTATCCTGTGTGATACTGTCTGCTGAGCTTTGTATCTAATCCTGTCCTGTGTGATACTGTCTGCTGAGCTGTGTATCTAATCCCATCCTGTGTGATACTGTCTGCTGAGCTGTGTATCTAATCCCATCCTGTGTGATACTGTCTGCTGAGCTGTGTATCTAATCCCATCCTGTGTGATACTGTCTGCTGAGCCGTGTATCTAATCCTATCCTGTGTGATACTGACTGCTGAGCTTTGTATCTAATCCTGTCCTGTGTGATACTGTCTGCTGTGTATCTAATCCTCTCCTGTGTGATGTATCCAAGCCTGTTTGATACAGGATGCTGAGCTCCTGTATATACAGCTGTACACAGGAGCAATACGCAGCAGCTGAATCTCAGAACAATCGGACCCAGCGCATGCGCTCATCGCGTACAGTGAGCGGCTGCTCAGGAGGTTCCAGCCGCCGTCATCATTCGTGTGTCTCTCAGTCGATGACAGGACTCCTGTCTACGGGCGGTGATCAGGTGGGGGGCAGGGGGGGTCTTATCCATAGCAGACCTGTGGGGGCACTATGGGCACCACCCACCTCTCCATCGTACATGGCAGCAGCCTGTCGCCGGGATCATGCCTGGCCGCGAGGAGCGGTACCGGACCAAGGACGGTGGATCCGCGATTCCTCTCAGGACGTATCCCAGGGCACAACACCCGCATGGACACCACGCTGTAAACTCCGGTCATTAAACCTGCTGTTGGGAATCGCAGCCGTAATCCTGACAGTAAAATACACGCACCTTGCGCGGGAGGTCCAGGGTTTTAGATATAGTGGGCTTATAGTAAAGGTGGCCCTTTACGCCGATGATGCTTCTGTTCCTAGACGAGGGGAGCTCCTCTCCGTAGTCTGTCAGGTCCCAGTCTCTGCTGATGATGGGAGAGATTACTGCTCGTCAAGTCTATTACATATCTAGGTGTCCAGCTCACCATTGATGCTGAAGATTATGAAAAACTGAATTTAACTCCGCTGTTAGAGAGATTTCGGCAGAAGGTACAGATTTGGACCAAATTACCGCTCAGTAATAGAAAGGGTTAACCTTCTTAAAATGATACTAATGCCACAACTGCTATACTTGCTGCACAATGCGCCTATATGGGCTCCTGCCCGATTCTTTGTCACAGTTAATGCAATATTCAGGGACTTAAAGGGCTTCTGTCACCCCACTAAACAGTTTTTTGTGTTTATCTATAATCCCTACACTGCGATTTCTGCCTACATAATCTAATTAATCATTTTGGTCCAGTAGATTTTGTTTAAAACGTGCTTTTAAAATATGCAAATTACCTTGCTACCAGCAAGTAGGGCGGCTACTTGCTGGTAGCAGCCGCCTTATGATGCCCCCTCCGCATGTTGATTGACAGGGCCAGGGAACGGGATCGTCCTCTGCTGGCCCTGTCTGCTATCAAGATCTTGCACCTGCGCCGTAACGGTATTCAGTTGGCGCAGGCGCACTGAGAGGCGGCCGCTCGCTCGGCCCTCCATCCTCAATGCGCCTGCTCCGATGACATCACATCTACACCCGCCTCTCAGTGCACCTGCGCCGATTGAAGACAGGTACAGCGCAGGCGCGAGATTTTGAATGCAAACAGGGCCAGCAGAGGACGATCCCGTTCCCTGGCCCTATCAACCAACATGCGGAGGGGGCGTCTTTAGGATCGGAGGATGCGGCTGCTACCAGCAAGTAGCCGCCCTACTTGCTGGTAGCAAGGTAATTTGCTTATTTTAAAAGCACGTTTTAAACAAAATCTACTGGACCAAAATGATTAATTAGATTATGTAGGCAGAAATCGCAGTGTAGGGATTATAGGTAAACAAAAACCGGTTTAGTGGGGTGACAGAAGCCCTTCAATCTGGAAGAGAGGCGTTCCACGCATAAAATTGGCTACACTTTGTCGACCAAAAACAGATGGGGGACTTGAGGCTCCAGACTCATGGATTTATTATTTGGTTGCCCAACTTCAACATCTGCGGGGCTGGAAGAGGGAATTAAGAAAGCGGGGAGAATTGCGCAAATTCTTGTAGGGGGGGGAAAAAAAAAAAATCTAATAACAGCATTACAGGATGGATCGCTGGACAAAGCGGGGGATGATATTCCGCTACTTCGAGGAATCCATAAAGTAGCAGGGATACAGGGTTACACTAGGTTTACCGCAATTTGGCCCAATCTCATCTGTACAGAATTGCATACGGTATCTAATGTTCGGATTTGGGGACGATATGGACTCACCTACATGATGGGGGCACCCTGAAAGAATATGCCCAACTACTACGCGAGTTTCAGCTTCCAGACTCCCAATTTTATTTCTATTTGCAGCGTCGGCTGCTATCCGCTCCCAAGACAAAGCAGAGGGGATTGGGCCGGCTTCCAAAAATCCGATTATAGATCTGGCGGATCCACCTGTGGGGGTTATATTGCTGCAGTACAGCAGTCTTATGGAAACACAATTTTAAAGGCAGCCTCTCCGAGTGTATGATAAATGGCGGAAGGATATCGACGACTTGACGGAAGACCAGTGGCGCACAGCGCTGGAAGGGTTTACCGATAGAGCGCTAGGCGAAACAGAATGTCACAGCTATTGTTACACAGGGTTTATCGCAGTGCGCCTCCAGCGGTTACAAAACTACAACTCCCAGCATGCCTGCACAACCAAATGCTGTCCAGGCATGCTGGGAGTTGTAGTTTTGAAATAGCTGGAGGCGCACTAGTTGGAAAACATTGGTTTATTGGACACCTGCCCTCCTAAGGAAAATGGGGTACAGGTCAGATGACGGTGCACCCAATGCTACGGGTCACACTGTCACAAATGGAGAGATTTGTATACCAAAGGAGGAATAACCTCAAGAAGTAGGAGAAGATTTGGGGCAGGTGGTTGCAACACTACAGTATTGGAGATTAACATTGATTTGAACAGTTGGTGACCAGATTGCCCCGGTCTTACAAGTTGTCCCTCTGGAAATATGGTACTGGTGCTCCCTGGGGGCAGGAGAGACGCGGTAGATACGGGTCTAGCTTTTGAGGGACCGATTCTACCTACGACTTATTACGTTACCTTGTAATATGCCAGTGTATGAACCAATTGTTCTCTTTAATGCTTTAAAATCTCAATAAAAATAATCTAATTTAAAAACAAAATACACGCATCTCAATTATCCCACCCCCGCAGACCTACCCCTCTGTATGGCGCAGGGTGAAGCCCTGGCCCCTACGCTGAGATGCATATAGATTGTGTCGCAACTTGTTTTTAAAATAAAAATCTGCAGCATATTTACCACGTGTGAACAGGGCGGTGTGACTTCATGTACACACAGGTAATATAGTATTGTGATTGTCCATATTGCCTCCTTTGCTGGCTGGATTCAGTTTTCCATCACGTTTCCATGGTTACAACCACCCAGCAATCCAGCAGCAGCGGTGGTCGTGCCTGCACACTATAGGAAAAAGCTTTGGCCTCTGGTGGTCGGGAGCGTTCAGGCAGTGGCCGTAACCATGGAAAAGAGCAGCGTATGATGTGATTGAAAGAGGATTCCAACCAGCGAAGGAGGCAATATGGACAATCACAATACATTAGTAACTGCATCTACCATAAATGCCACTTGCTGAAGCGAGACAAGTTTCCAGCAGTTTTTGCCCCAAAGCAGGACCTATGGAGGAATCTTTACCCCCCAGCCATACACCACAGATGGGGCCACATGCACCTCTGAAGCCAAAGGCCTGTCATTGGCCCTGTGCATGCAGAAGATGACAGATGGGGACCAGACCACGAGCAGGGAGTATGGACTTCTCCATAGGTCCTGCTTTGGAGGGGGGACAGTAAGACCCCCCCCCCCCAGGGTCAAAGCCGCCCCAGTGATCCCTCCATGTACAAGTGCAGGAGACGGACAGTGACTGAAATATTTTCTTTATTTGATGAGGGCAGAGGATGGCGACGACTTAACGGTTGGATTTGGCGACTCTCTCCAGTTCATCTTTCTTCTTGATGGCGTAGGAGTTAGAGGAGCCCTGCAAGGAGAGAAGAAGAAAGAGTGAGTCTCATCGCCCGGCGCTCCCGGCGGCGTGCACTCGTACAGACTGCGGCGGCGCTCACCTTGGCTGCGTTGATGAGCTCATCAGCCACACATTCTGCAATCGTCTTGATGTTCCTGAAAGCGGCTTCACGAGCACCGGTGCAGAGGAGCCAGATGGCCTGCGGGAGAAGCAGAGGCGGGTAAGAGGCTGGCACATGGGGGGGGTATAAGAATCTTAGGCCAACACTAGCCTTGGCGGATACCTGGTTGACTCTTCGGAGAGGGGACACGTCCACGGCCTGTCTCCTGACTGTTCCGGCTCTACCGATACGGGTGGAGTCTTCCCGGGGGCCACTGTTGATGATGGCGTTCACCAACACCTGCAGAGGGTTCTGGTGAAGAGACAGACGGGGCGGCAGTGATTAGTGTTCAGGGCTTTTCACATCAGCACAGGCACTACATTTCCAGCTGTCCCACCTCACCCACGGAGAGAGGTCCCCTAGATCCCATCTAGATGGCTGAGGCGTCCGCGGCACAATACGGACACCGAGTATTACAGCCTCATTCACACCCGGGGACACAGGAGCTGCATTTTTCCCTCAGGATAGGTCTCCAAAATATCTCACAGACCACCGCCGAGCAGCAGAATATACACGTGGATTTTCTACAAAATACCCCACATGTCGCCAGAACCAATTACCACGACTTATCTCCCATCCATAGGATAGGGAACAAGGGTACATTCACACAACCGTCTGTAGATACAGCTCGTGTGTACTCCTAACAGTCCTACCCTTGTCAGTAATGCAGACAATAGGACTTTTTTTTTGCGGAACAGCCATACGGACATGTAGTCATTTCCGTTTTTTGTGGCCACATTGGAGCAATTGGTTCTGCGTACAGGCCGCAAAAAAACAAAAGACATGGGGAAAAAAATATGTTTGTGTGTATGAGCCCCAAGTGTGACAGGCAGGTGTCTGACCACTCATGAGAACGGCGGCCTGTGAGAGCCGGACACAATCCGTTCGTGTGAAAGAGGCCCAAAGGTGTTGTCCCATCTCATTAGCATATCCCACTAATGTCTGATGGGTGCGGATCCTGCACCTATCTTTAGAATGGAGCTTGCAAAGTGAAGGACAGCGGTCAATGCACGCGCAGCCGCCCTCCATTCATTCATTTCTATGGGAGTGACGAAAACAGCCAGTGGCCTGCTGCATCTTGTGCTTGGCCGTCACATTAAAGGGGTTGGTGACATCGCTAGGTAATGCCACCAGTGTTTGATAGGTGCAGGACCCGCACCTCTAGAACAGAGCATGCACTGCGCATGCATACCCACTGCTCCATTCACTTCTATGGGGCTGATGGAAATGGCCAAGCTAGCGCTCAGCTACTATTGGAAGTGCCATATAAATAAATGGAGGGGGGCAGGGCATATGTGGTCCGCTCACCTTCACTTTACAGCCTCCATTCTAGAGATAGCTTCGGGTCCCACCTCTGGGACCCGAACCTATCAGACACTGGTGGCATATCCTAGTGATCTCTTTTAATGTGACCAGCTGTAGCTTAGTCATGACGAACCACACAGAGCCTACAGAAGAAAGATGGTTCTCCTTCACTACGGTGGATGGACCTGATGTCAAGAAGCAATGCCCTACGGTTATATTTCAGCATTATATTGGTAATGAAACCTTGTCACTCATCCAATATCAGGACTACATTCGAGGAAAAAAAAAAAAACTCAGCAGCTGCAGGGATATCGCCACCAGCGGAATACAGGCCACCATAAGACAGCCTGGGCTCTGCTAGGAAAGCACAAACCATGATCAGTTACTGGTCAAGCAGAAGACCAGGGTCCGTACACGCTGTATAAAAGCGTTCCCCATGGAGTCACGGGGGAACCTAAACGCAGGCAGGGACCCCTTCAGTGTTAGCCAGCCCTCACCTCTCCGGTCAGCAGGTGAATGATCTCGAAGGCATGCTTCACGATCCTGACGGTCATCAGCTTCTTGCCGTTGTTCCTCCCGTGCATCATGAGGGAGTTAGTGAGACGCTCCACAATAGGACACTGAGCCTTGCGGAAGCGCTTGGCAGCGTAGCGCCCTCCACTGTGGGGCAGGAACTTGGCATACTTCTCCTTCACAGCAATGTAATCCTGGAAGGAATAAACCGGAGATGAAACATGGACGCAGAAGACACCATCATGGACGAGCACAGATACTACAGGGGGACGTTCAGCGCCCCCTTATGAATCTGAGCAGCTCTGTCCGGCTGACACTTACCTGCAGGGAGATGTCGCTGATCTGGACGTCATCTGTACTCCATTTCCCGAAGAGTTTGATTTCAGCGGTCTCGGCCCCGACGGGAGCGGCTTCCCAATCTGCCATTCTGTAAATGAGATCAGTATAGGCGGTCACACACAGGAGATGCCACCAAGCCCACAGACACGAAGACGGGGCTCTGCCCTCATGAGTAACACCACTGAGCACACACGTTGCACTTCTACAGCGATGGCCGGTGCTTCACCTGGCAGGCTGCTATACGAGCGGTCTGCACGGAGAGGATCGGGGGCTACAAGTAGCGCCATTAGAAGTGTCCTCCTTTTAAAGACATGAAAAGACTGCGGGAGTCCAACCGTGGAGATCACTGATCCCAAGACCCCCTATGTGAGGGTCCATTCACACGACTATTTCTGGGTCCACATCTGTTCCGTAATTTTGCATAACGAGTGCAAGCGCAAACATCCAACGTGAAGGAGCTGGAGCAGTTTTGCAAGAAGGAATGGGCAAAACTCCCAGTGGTAAGATGTGGCGACTGCTCAGAGACTGATCCAAAGAGACTTGGAGCCGTGATTGCCGCAAAATGTGGCTTTACATAGTATTGACTTTAGGGGGGTGAATAGTTCTGCACATTGACTTTTTCTGTTATTTTGTCCTATTTGTTGTTTGCTTTACAATAAAAAAAAAAAAAAAAAAAAAAAAAAACATCTTCATAGTTGTCGGCATGTTCTGTAAATTACATGATGCAAATCCTCAAACAATCCATGTTAATTCCAGGATGTCAGGCATAAAAATATGAAAAAAGTCAAGGGGGGTGAATACTTTTGCAAGGCACTGAACACTCCATTGCCAGTCCATTTCAGCTTGGTTCCCTCCCCCATTCTCATGGTCAGTGGGGCCCTAGCAGATGCTGAATAGGTGATAATTTGGTATTATAGGTAAACGGCATTTAAAGGCTTTTGCTCTCAACAATTGTGACATATGAATAGATTACCCCGTGGATATCTGTTAGGTGCCGGTACTACCTCCGGGACCCGCTGTGAATGGAGCGCATGCACTGGGTCCTCTCCCTTCAATGCTATGGGACTTCTGAAAATAGAAGACTGACTGCGCAGCTTGCTCCCCTGGTGGGGCGGGTCCCAGAGGTAGGACCCACTCCTATGGACATCACCTTTAAAAGGTCACTGAGTTTTCCAAAAACCTTACATGTCAGTGTGATCTGAACACAGACTAGGCACATACATGTGAGGGGGTGCACATACAGTCAGGTCCATAAATATTGGGACATGGACACAAGCCTAACATTTTTGGCTCTATGCACCACCACAATGGATTTGAAATGAAACAAACAAGATGTGCTTTACCTGCTGACTGTCAGCTGTAATCTGAGGGAATTTACATCCAAATCAGGTGAACGGTGCAGGAATTACAACAGTTTGCATCTGTGCCTCTCACTTGTTAAGGGACCAAAAGTAATTGGACAGAATAATAATCATAAATAAAACTTTCACTTTTTAATACTTGGTTGCAAATCCTTTGTGGTCAATTACAGCCTGAAGTCTGGAACGCATAGACATCACCAGACGCTGGTCTCATCCCTGGTGATGCTCTGCCAGGCCTCTACTGCAACTGTCTTCAGTTCCTGCTTGTTCTTGGGGCATTTTCTCTTCAGTTTTGTCTTCAGCAAGTGAAATGCTCAATCGGATTCAGGTCCGGGGATTGACTCGGCCATTGCATAAATTTCCAATTCTTTACCTTAAACTCTTTGGTTGCTTTTGCAGTATGCTTTGGGTCATTGTCCATCTGCACTGTGAAGCGCCGTCCAGTGAGTTCTGAAGCATTTGGCTGAATATGAGCAGATAATATTGCCCGAAACACTTCAGAATTCATCCTGCTGCTTTTGTCAGGAGTCACATCAATAAATACAAGAGAACCAGTTCCATTGGCAGCCATACATGCCCACGCCATAACACCACCACCACCATGCTTCACTGATGTGGTGGTATGTTTAGGATCATGAGCAGTTCCTTTCCTTCTCCATACTCTTCTCTTCCCATCACTCTGGTACAAGTTGATCTTGGTCTCATCTGTCCATAGGATGTTGTTCCAGAACTGTGAAGGCTTTTTTAGATGTCGTTTGGCAAACTCTAATCTGGCCTTCCTGTTTTTGAGGCTCACCAATGGTTTACATCTTGTGGTGAACCCTCTGTATTCACTCTGGTGAAGTCTTCTCCTGATTGTTGACTTTGACACACATACACCTACCTCCTGGAGAGTGTTCTTGGTCTGGCCAACTGTTGTGAAGGGTGTTTTCTTCACCAGGGAAAGAATTCTTCGTCATCCACCACAGTTTTCCGTGGTCTTCCAGGTCTTTTGGTGTTGCTGAGCTCACCGGTGCGTTCCTTCTTTTTAAGAATGTTCCAAACAGTTGTTTTGGCCGCGCCTAATGTTTTTGCTATCTCTCTGATAGGTTTGTTGTGTTTTTTCAGCCTAATGATGACTTGCTTCACTGATAGTGACAGCTCTTTGGATCTCATCTTGAGAGTTGACAGCAACAGATTCCAAATGCAAATAGAACAGAACTCTGGACCTTTTATCTGCTCATTGTAATTGGGATAATGAGGGAATAACACACACCGGCCATGGAACAGCTGAGAAGCCAATTGTCCCATTACTTTTGGTTCCTTAACAAGTGGGAGGCACAAATGCAAACTGCTGTAATTCCTGCACCGTTCACCTGATTTGGATGTAAATGCCCTCAAATTACAGCTGACAGTCTGCAGGTAAAGCACATCTTGTTTGTTTAAAATCCATGGTGGTGTATAGAGCCAAAAATTTTAGAATTGTGTCGATGTCCTAATATTTATGGACCTGACTGTATATGGCAGTATTATGTGAGGGGCTCTACATACAGGCCAGGCACATGCATGTGAGGGGCTCTACATACAGGCCAGGCACATGCATGTGAGGGGCTCTACATACAGGCCAGGCACATGCATGTGAGGGGCTCTACATACAGGCCAGGCACATGCATGTGAGGGGCTCTACATACAGGCCAGGCACACGCATGTGAGGGGCTCTACATACAGGCCAGGCACACGCATGTGAGGGGCTCTACATACAGGCCAGGCACACGCATGTGAGGGGCTCTACATACAGGCCAGGCACACGCATGTGAGGGGCTCTACATACAGGCCAGGCACACGCATGTGAGGGGCTCTACATACAGGCCAGGCACACGCATGTGAGGGGCTCTACATACAGGCCAGGCACACGCATGTGAGGGGCTCTACATACAGGCCAGGCACACGCATGTGAGGGGCTCTACATACAGGCCAGGCACACGCATGTGAGGGGCTCTACATACAGGCCAGGCACACGCATGTGAGGGGCTCTACATACAGGCCAGGCACATGCATGTGAGGGGCTCTACATACAGGCCAGGCACATGCATGTGAGGGGCTCTACATACAGGCCAGGCACATGCATGTGAGGGGCTCTACATACAGGCCAGGCACATGCATGTGAGGGGCTCTACATACAGGCTAGGCACACGCATGTGATGGGGCTCTACATACAGGCTAGGCACACGCATGTGAGGGGCTCTACATACAGGCCAGGCACATGCATGTGAGGGGGTCTACATACAGGCTAGGCACACGCATGTGATGGGGCTCTACATACAGGCTAGGCACACGCATGTGAGGGGCTCTACATACAGGCTAGGTCACATGTATGATCTGCACAGGGAGTCTGGACATGTACCGGCGCCATAGAGCTGCATGTGGGGCCACAGCTCGTGAGCTCCTGGAGCGTTAACATGACGGATTTTCCTGCCTCAGCCCACCACACGAGCTCCGACCACATCCCTCGCTACCCTGCCTGCAGATCAGCCGCCAACAGACACCATTCCTCCCGGTATAACTCACTTGTGTGGTCGGCTATGTCCTAACCAGTCGGCGCTCGGAGCGGAAAGAGGCCGGGGCGGGGTCTCCTGCTCAGATATACAGGGGCCCACACTTCCGCTTAGCCCTGAAACGTAGCTTCTGCCCTCACCTTAGGTGAACGCGCCCATGCTGTAAAAGGCAGACGTAGGAACGGAGGCGCCATCTTTACTGAGGGCGACGCCTTTGACGTCACTTCCGGTCACCATTGCCTAAAAGGGCAAGGTAAGCTTGGAGCATGCGCTGAAGGAGAAGGGTGCCATGTTAACTGCTGGCGCAACGGCGTGGTGTACGGTAGAGCTGCTGACATGTGACATGAGCCATCTTGACTCGGCAGTCAATCAACTTTATTAATACCCTGACGCTGTGAACACTCACACCTAATTACAGTTGGGCTAAGGCTACACTGCCATTTTTATTGCATAACCCCCAAAAATGTATGTTATGTGATTTGGGTGCAAATTGCATATGATTTATGAGTTGCAAATAACACCCTTTGATGCGCTGCCACGGATTTATAGCTTCTGCAGCTTACATTGAAGTCAATGGCATGTGACCTGAGGCAAAGTCCAGCACATTCAGACCACGTCCACCATTCTCACTGTCCACGTTATGGTGTAAAATTTTAGTCTTCTTGTCGTGTGATGGAAGTTGTGTAGCCCCAGACTTTGGCCAGAGACACACCAACAAGTTCAATGCAAGAAACTGGCAGCGTGTGGCAGCGTGAGGTCCCGCTCTGCTCGTCTGACAGGATCGCTCAGCGTTATACTGATTTATAATGCTGTGTGTCTCAGCGAGACCTGGCATCTATTGAATGATATCGTTTCCAACTTTCCCGAATTTGCTGGGACTGTACCTGATTTTCAGAGACAGTCCCAGCAAATTCGAGCTGTCACGATCAAACTCTGCCCACAACTGGATTTTTTCCGGATGGGTTTGGGGCATTCCTGATATGCCCCGATTTTACCAACTGAAATGTTGGTAAGTATGCGATTATACGGGTATAGTGCTGTCGGTGTGGTAGATTCCAGGCCTATCAGCGTCACACCGCATTATAAATCAGTATAATGCTGTGTGATCCTGTCAGAGGAGCGGAACGGGACCTGTCACTGAGCTCCTCGCATTGAGCTCGCTCTTGTGTGTCTGGCCTTATTGGTGTGTAGTCGTGCGACTAATGTATCTGAACTGGCTCTGATTTCTCAACACAGGACAGGGAGAATTGTCATGGAGACTCACCCCTTTAGAATGCTAACATTTTTGCATTTATTGATTTTTTATTTATATTTATGTCCGGTGCTAATTGTTCCTTAAGGCTACAGTCACACAAACGTTAATAATGGCCGTCACACAGTTATTAGGGCTATTCACATGTCTGTTTATTTAACAGCCACTGAATACCAGCTATCCAAAAATAGGCCAAAAATATCCTTCTCTTAGGGCTCTTTCACACGAGCAGATCCCGTGCGTGAAATCCGCTGCGTGAAAGAGAACCCAGCCTCGTTCCGGACAGAAGAGATGTTAATGCTCCGTGCCTCTCTGTGACCTTTTTACTACAAAATAACAGTGAGGGCTCATGCACACGAACATATTTATTTTCCGTTTCCGTTCCGGTTTTTTTGCAGACCATATGCGGAACCATTCACTTCAATGGGTCCGCAAAAAAAAACAAAATCACTATGTGTGCATTCCGTTTGTCCGCAAAAAAGTAGTGCATGTCCTATTATTGTCCACATTACGGACAAGGATAGGACTGTTCTATGAAGGGCCAGCTGTTCCGTTCCGCAAAATACGGAATGCGTCATAATAGAAGTCTATAGGCTGCAAAACGGATCCGTTCCATTTCCGTTATGCAGGGGAATCCTGCACTTTTCGAAACAAAAAATACCGGCCAAGTTAAGCCACACCCCAAAGGGCTGGTTGTGGGGGCGTGGCTTAACACAGGATGTTAAAGG
Source organism: Bufo gargarizans (assembly GCF_014858855.1). Lineage (NCBI taxonomy): Eukaryota > Metazoa > Chordata > Amphibia > Anura > Bufonidae > Bufo > Bufo gargarizans. The sequence continues at coordinate 22,615,568 of NC_058088.1, read as the reverse complement.
GGTTCTGCAGTTTTTTTAAACTGATGATCTATCCTCTGGCTAGATCATCAGCATCTGATCAGCGGGGGTCCAACACCCGGGACCCCCGCCGATCAGCTGTTTGAGAAGGCAGCGGTGCTCCAGCAGCGCCGCGGCCTTCTCACTGTTTACCGCAGGCCCAGTGACGTCACAACTAGTATCACTGGCCTGGGCGGGGCTAAGCTCTGTTCACTTGAATGGAGCTTAGCCCCGCCCAGGCCAGTTAATACCAGTCGTGACATCACTGGGCCAGCAGTAAACAGTGAGAAGGCTGCAGCGCTGCTGGAGCACCGCAGCCTTCTCAAACAGCTGATCGGCGGAGGTAAACAAGGGGTTAATGTGATCCCAAGTGCAGTAGGAAGTGGGACATCCGCTGCATCGATAATGATATTCCAAAAAGTGTAGGGAGATATCCCCATATAGTATAAAGGTGCTCAGAACATCTGTCAGCTCCATGATAACGGAGTCCTCCATATGTCCGGTAAGGCTCTGTTCACATTGTATATTGAGCCCTTCGTTTTTATTGATCTCAGGAAAGCCCTCATTACATGCGTCAAGTGTATCCGTAGGAGCTCATTCTGACAGAAGCCAAAAGAGCGTCCTATTGGCCTCCACTGGGCTGGTATACGTCGGTATGTACATACTGACCAACGTTCTTCTTGATAAATTAAGGGCATTTAAGCCCCTAACCAGGGCTGCCTCAAACCAGCCTTGGATCTCCCACCTATGGGTGTGGCTCACGTAAACCCTGCTCATTTAAAACAAAAAAATTGTCCCAAGACAGCCTGAATTTGCCGGGATTGTTTCTGAAAATTAGTTGCAATCCCTGAAAGTTCAGGACGGTTGGCCGCTACTTATGCCTAGAAAAGCGTAGCTGACTATGCTCTTCTATGCAGAGACTTCCCACCAAAAAAACCTACCAATCGCAGGAGTCAACAGGTGACGTATACCAGTGTATGCATAGGTCGGGATCATTCATTGGAGGCGTACGTTGGTCAATACTGCCAAGGTAGATGTCTGATGGGAGGCTCAGATGTGATGTGATGAGAGCCTAAGTGTCACGGTGCGGTTCACCGTGACGTGGATTTCCGTGCAGGCTGGCTGCACCCCTTTTGTGTACTGGCTGCGGTGTTCCATGCAGGCTGGTTGCTTTTCGCTGCGTGCTGGCTGCGGTATCTTGTGTGTTCCTGCCCATGTGTGTGCATGTACCCCCATTTGGCTGTATTGTCTCCCTGTGGGTATTCAGGTCTGTTGCACTCTTGCGTACTTGGCTGCGGTGTTCCGTGCATGCTGGTTGCTAGGGGCTAAGTCCTGCATCGCAGCTAAGTAGGCTGCGGTTTATGGTTGCACCTGACCTGATTTGGTACCTCCCCGTTTTGGTTTTGCTGGGGTTAATTATTTTATTTTCATTTATATTAAAGGGGTTCTGCAGTTTGTTTAAACTGATGATCTATCCTCTAGATAGATCATCAGCATCTGATTGGCAGGGGTCCGACATCCGGGACCCCCGCCGATCAGCTGTTTGAGAAGGCTGCGGCGTTCCAGCAGCGCCGCGGCCTTCTCACTGTTTACTGCTGGCCCAGTGACGTCACAACTAGTATCAACTAGCGTGGCGGGGCTATGCTCAGTTCACTTGAATGGAGCTTAGCCGCGCCCAGGCCAGTGATACCAGTCACTGGGCCAGCATTAAACAGTGAGAAGGCCGCAGCGCTGCTGGAAAGCCGCGGCCATCTCAAACAGCTGATCGGCGGGGGTCCCGGGTGTTGGACCCCTGCCGATCAAATGCTGATGATCTATCCAGAGGATAGATCATCAGTTTAAACTAAGTGCAGAACCCCTTTAAGTCTCTGTCGTACTGTGGCCCCCAGTAATATTAATGCCCCCATTATTGTCCCCAATAATAGTAATGCACCCATTAGCGCCCCCCAAAATTAATACTGCCCCTAGTAATAGAAATGCCCCCATTAGGGCCCTCCGCTGGTACCCGCACCTATATCGAGAACGCAGCAGGGAAGGTGGTGGCTGGAGGACTCCAGGTTTCCCCAGGTCCGGCCACCACCAAGTGCTCTCCCTATAGAAGTGAAGGGGAGCGCACCGCACTTGCATGGCCACAGCTCCCATTCATTTCTATGGGGCCGACGGAAATAGCTGAGCCAGCGCTATTTTCGACGGCCCCATAGAAATGAATGGAGGGCAGCTGCGCACTTTTTAGGGCTCCGTTCTCTGTGTATCAGACAATGGGGCATATGGGAATAGCTCTTTAATAATGTCCCCCACTAAAAATAATGCCCCCATTAGTGCTCCCCAGTTAGAATAATGCCTCATTTGTGCGCACCAGAATAAAAAAAAATGACGGATTTCAATACCGGAAAATAGAAACGCTAGTGTGAAAGTAGGCTAAGGTTTATACTTTCTACAGGGAAGCGTGCACTTGGCGAGCTTCTGCAGTGACCATCGCAGAAGATTCCAGAAGAAAACCTTGTGCATGGAGCATTTATTTATTTTGAATGGACGCCATGCAGTACCACATTTCTCCTGCAGTGGCCGCTGCTTTCTCTTGCCGGGTGTTTCAGCTTCCGGAGCCGCTGCGGTTTGGCGATTGACGACAGGTCCTGCTTTACAGAAGAGGTCGGCCAGATGAAAAATACACAAATCACTAGGTCATCTGTTTTTCTTTTTGTTAATGCATTGATTGACAAGTTCCTGTGATCATTCAGTACATGACACAAACCTAGAGATGACTTTTATTGACTTCTCGCTCATCGTGCACCGGGTAGATATCACCGGCACTCTTATACAGCCTGCTCCCAGCGTTTAGTTTTTGTCTGGCATTGCCCCTCTCATAGGCACAGCCTCTCTCTTCGGCCCTTGGCGCTCCTCACCCGCAGTCTCGCAGCCTCACGGTCGATGCTCTCTCCTCGCAGCTTGTTCTCCTGATCGTTCTTTAAGGTTGACTGGGTGTAATGTAAGAGGCCAATTCTATCACGGTTCTTATCGAGAGACTTCTGCAAGGACACGGTGCCCTAAGAGAGCAGGACGGCAGGAAAACAAGGGGTTAATGTGATCCCAAGTGCAGTAGGAAGTGGGACGTCCGCTGCATCGATAATGATATTCCAAAAAGTGTAGGGAGATATCCCCATATAGTATAAAGGTGCTCAGAACATCTGTCAGCTCCATGATAACGGAGTCCTCCATATGTCCGGTAAGGCTCTGTTCACATTGTATATTGAGCCCTTCGTTTTTATTGATCTCAGGAAAGCCCTGATTACATGCGTCAAGTGTATCCGTAGGAGCTCATTCTGACAGAAGCCAAAAGAGCGTCCTATTAGCCTCCATTGGGCTGGTGTACGTCGGTATGTACATACTGACCAACGTTCTTCTTAAAGCCCTCACTCAGGAATGCCTCAAACCAGCCTTGGATCTCCCACCTATGGGTGTGGCTCACGTAAACCCTGCTCATTTTTAATTTATTTTTGGCCTAAGACATCCTGAATTTGCCGGGATTGTTTCTGAAAATTAGGTGCAATCCCTGGAAATTCAGGACTGTTGGCCACTACTTATGTCTAGAAAAGCGTAGCTGACTATGCTCTTCTATGCAGAGACTTACCACCAAAAAAAACTACCAATCGCAGGAGTCAACAGGTGACGTATACCAGTGTATGCATAGGTCGGGATCATTCATTGGAGGCGTACATTGGTCAATACTGCCAAGGTAGATGTCTGATGTGATGTGAAGACAGCCTAAGTGTCACGGTGCGGTTCACCGTGACGTGGATTTCCGTGCAGGCTGGCTGCACCCCTTTTGTGTACTGGCTGCAGTGTTCCATGCAGGCTGGTTGCTTTTCGCTGCGTGCTGGCTGCGGTATCTTGTGTGTTCCTGCCCGTGTGTGTGCATGTACCCCCCTTTGGCTGTATTGTCTCCCTGTGGGTATTCAGGTCTGTTGCGCTCTTGCGTACTTGGCTGCGGTGTTCCGTGCATGCTGGAAGTCCTGCATTGCAGCTAGGTAGGCTGCGGTGTTCCGTGCATGCTGGTTGCTAGGGGCTAAGTCCTGGGTCGCAGCTAAGTAGGCTGCGGTTTATGGTTACACCTGACCTGATTTGGTACCTCCCTGTTTTGGTTCTGCTGGGGTTAACCTCCCCGATTCAGTTCCTCGGCGTTTACTTTCAGGTGCGCTCGTTAGGCTGCTAATTCTGCCTTTGAGTGTGGAGTGTTGAGATCAGTCGTAGGCTACTTTCACACTGGCGTTTTGGTTTCCGTTTGTCAGATCCGTTCAGGGCTCTCACAAGCGGTCCAAAACGGATCAGTATTGCCCTAATGCATTCTGAATGGATAAGGATCCGTTCAGAATGCATCAGTTTGCCTCCATTCAGTCTCCATTCCACTTTGGAGGCGGACACCAAAATGCTGCTTGCAGCGTTTTGGTGTCTGTCTGATGAAACTGAGCCAAACGGATCCGTTCTGACAATGTAAGTCAATGGGGACGGATCCGTTTTCACTGACACAATAGAAAACGGAAACGTCCCCCATTGACTTTCAATGGTGTTCAAGACGGATCTGTTTTGGCTATGTTGAAGATAATAGAAATGGATCCGTTCTGAACGGATGCAGACGGTTGTATTATCTGAACGGATGCATTTGTGCAGATCCATGATGGATCTGCACCAAACGCGAGTGTGAAAGTAGCCTTAGTCAGTCTGTCGTTGCCATGTCTTGTGGGTGTTTCACCCTTATGCTCTGTTAGGTCTGTCTATGTTTGCCAGGTTTTGCCCTTTGCTGCTGACTCAAAGGGGCCGGCCATCTACGTCTCCATATGTGCCGCCTGGTTCTGCATTGTTGTCTTCTGTCCTGTACCATGCTATGCCTTGTACCATGCTTTGTTTCTGTCCTGTATTTGTTCGCCTAGCAGTGCGTAACTGTGTCTGATAGCTTAGCATGGCTTATCTGCGTCTGTTCCTGTCCATGTCTGTTCCATGTTCCTGTTATTGTCTGTCTGGCAGTCCTTACTGCTTCTGGTATTCCATTCATGTCTGCTTCTGTTCTTGTCAGTCCATGTCCACCTTCAGAGGAGGGTTCCTGTGTTCCCCGGAGGGGGAATGCCCATTCTCTGCCCTGCTATGCCTTGTCTGTCTCTATGTCTGTTTTGTACCATGCCATGCCTTGCTCATATACTGTCGGTACCTTGTCTGGTATCTCCTTGCCGCCGGCTCCTGCTGCCACTGACTTGGTTTACGCTCTAGAGTAGCCCCTGGCAACTACCATGGCTGAAGTCTATCCTCACCACCAGAGGCGCTAGTGAAGACCTGGTGTTGCTTAGTTACACCCCTCTAGAGTATTGCTAGTCAGTGGCGCATTGGATTCTCACCCACTGATCTGGTGCAGTACATTGAGGTCTTCTATTTATATCATTGTCACGTGTACTGGTTCCTTTGTATGGTTATGTGTTCAGTGGTCACTTGCCTGTTTTGCCTTGTCCAGCTCGTATGTCATCCTGGAGGTCCTCCTGGGGACATCCGGCACGTGACACTAAGGAGGTGGTCAGGTGGACTCTATTCCTTCTGATCCCCCCCCCCCCCCCCCCCCCCGCCCCGGCCATGCAAGTAATCTCGATCTCCCTTGAAAATAGAAAAGTTCTAACATGTCCACCCTCATCTGACCCATGTACTTTAGCTGATCGACTGACTCCATTGAAATCATCACGTTTGGCCATTATTTAGCAAATGTGTGGCCATCTTATGGACATATGGATAGACTTTTACGCCAAGGTTTAGATGCAGTTTTCATTAAAAATATTGCATGTTAGGCCACGCCCTTTTCTCACTAAGCCACACCCCTTTCCATCTCAGACCCTCCTATGGTCGGGCTAGGTGTTGTGGATTTTTTTTAAACTAGATGTTTGGCACATTTTACAAGATCTAGGCACAATCCAATTTTTATGAAGAATATTAAAGGGGTTTTCTGTTTAATATAAGGCAGGGCAGATCCCTTTAATAGGCCGTACTGTACCTGTATGATGAGCGTGCTCTCTGGGAGCTGGGTTCCAGGATGCCTCTGAAGGACTCTCACTAATGGACGATCTAAACGTTCTCGTGTGGAGAGATCCAGGCTGGAGACAGGGCCCTATAAATGTGGACAAAAAGTAACTACGAACTCAGTCTGCATTTCTTGTAAGCGCGCTCACTATTTCCGTAACACCCCATTGACTATAACAGAGGGTACAATGTACTCTCACGATTTTTCCACCTATTTCACTCTGCTGCTGCAAGATTTTAAAAAAATCATCATATAATGTTAAAAATATCTTAGATTAAAGGGTTACATTGGGTGCATTATGCTAGGATATGCCACCAATGTCAGACAGGAGCAGGTCCCACCTAGCACGGTCAGCCGTTTCTGGAACTCCCATAGAAGTGAATTTAGAGCTCGCCACGGTGTGCACTCGTTCACTTTGGGGCCCCGTTCTAGAGATAGGTGCGGGTCCGAGCAATATGCCACCAATTAAAGGAGTATTCCAATCTCAAACATTGATTCACAAGATATAGCATACATGTCTGATAGATGCAGGTGCTGTGGGATTGGGTACATGTTCATTACACTGATAAAGGTGAGGAAGGTACACCAAGCTTCACTGTGCGCGCTCCCGAAGTGTAGGGCATGCGCAGTGACCTGAGGTGTACTCCACTCGGCCTTATGTGCATGCATCTGATGCTGCTAAAGATGAGACCCAGGCTCCTCTTCCAGTTCTTCATTTACTGAACTTTGCAGGTCCAGATAGGTTTGGGATCCTAAACCCCAGCTCCATAATGGCATGTTGGTGGTTTAAGGGACCCAAACCAAGTGACGGGTTCCATTTAATACCCCACACCCAGACTGCTGTGATAATGGGGAGTTGGGCATGGATACTAACCAGCTGTAACTGGTAACCGGCCTCCATCTCATCGTGAATTCTCTGCTGCCTTTGCATCATGTTCTTCACATCTCCAGAAGTCAATGTTAAATCCTCCTAAAATACAAAGTCAAGAGCATTTCTAATGGCTGGGGATTGCTGTCCATTTCATCTACATTATTATGTATTTACAGGACTTCAAAGGGGGTTTCCAAGTGCATTGGTGCCCGCAACATACAGTAGATGATAAGATGCCCTCCCAGTATACTCACTTTTTAGACATTTTTACATAGGGGGATCTAGGGTTCAGTGATGGTATTCTTTTAATATGCCTGGTGGTCTAGAGTGGTTTACTGGCTAATACCTGGTATCTCTTAAGGTCTGTGTTGGGGAAGGGATTGACATTTATGATCCATTGTGGTTATGGGTTATTATCTAAAAACCCACCTCTCTAATGTTTACGGTGGTTTGGGTTGGTGAAGGGGTTTGTCAGGGTCGTTTTGGACATACATGTTCTCTTGAATCGGTTCCTGTATTGATGACTTCACAAATATAATAGCTGTGGTAACCGGTAGTTGTTCTGTGCAGCACAGAGGGGACCTTGTATCTTATGAAGTAGTAAGATTGTGCCCAACCATAAAATAGGAGTGCAAGCACCAAAAATGGGAGTAGAAGGGTCAGAAGGGATCTAGCAGCATACTTGTTTGACTTGTATGGACACTGATGGTTCACATTACTGCACATCATGTTACCCAGATGCGGGCGCTCTCCTCCGCCTTCTTGCACAGCGCTTGGGTCACAGTTTCTTTCAGCTCTCGTCGGTCCTCCGGTTTCTGCCAGTTAGGAGGGTGCGTGTTTCGGAATTTTTCAGATGTGACAAGAGCATTGCTGATAGCCACCTGACAATCTATTTAAGGATAGCGGTAAAGAAAAAACATTAAACATAGAGAAAGTCATAAAAAATTTATTTCTTGGTTTCCTTTTTCAATGTGCATCCCGGTACCTGAGTTTTCAGGACCCAGCAGCTTATTTCCACCAACTTGCTCTCGACATCGGGCGTTCTCACCGATAATGTCCAAGACCCGTCCCTTTTCTTTAGAAAAATCTAGGAGCTTCTGACGGTGTGAGTAGAGAACCTGAAAGACCGGAAGAAAATAGAGTCATATGCAAGAAGGGTCAATACTATGAGGACCAAACAATACAAAGCCTATAATGCGAAACATCTTGGTGTCCATACAAAGACTATACTACCTGACCACCAAGAAGCAAGAATTACTCCGTAACCATCTATTAAAACCTAGAGGGAAGACATATGATGGAAGTGGACAACAAATAAGCAAATCCTACTGAGAATAAATTCCACGTATAGAGTGACCTGGAGCTGCCTCGAGATTTGATGTAGCTGATTCTCCGAATGTCTCTTCAGGTCATGAAGGCCTTTCTTCTCTTCTTGTAAAAGATTATCAACTTTATCAGGATACTGAAAGCAAAGAAGCGTTAGTGACAGACTACTAAAAAAGTCTCCCACATCTATGAAGCCAAGATCTGTTTTATGCATCTTATAGTTTAGATTTTGGGACTTCTCTAGGGATCTGTTCAGCTAGGAGAGCATTAGGTTGGACACTGTCGTTGGATTATAAGGGCAGGCTGACAGTTGGTGCTATACATCATTTTAACTTGGGTGGAAGTCAGGACTTTGTGCACCACGACCATAGACTATGCTGGCCATGTTATTTATGGGCTTCTCCTAGGCCCATAAACAGTATGGACCTTCCCTACACCCCATATCATGACAGAGAAAATATTCCTACTTGAGCAAGTTTTAGGGGATTTGTCTCTATGGATTTAGGCTCATCCATTATGCTGTTAGGTAAATATTGGAGATGTATATTACACTACTACAGCCATCACTTGGCATTGTACATGGGAATCTCCAGAATTGGATACAACTGCTCTACCATCGAAACCTCATCCATGATCAGATGTGTAATTCTCAAGTTGCTTCCAGAGACAGTCTGCATCTCAGTGAGCAGTGAGAACCTCAATGGTCTCGTTTTATGAGCTTTCACTTTACAATCACTGGTGACCAGGACAGCAAGGATTTACTGACTGGTGTGGTGGTATCCTATGGGTATGCCATGTTGGAAGTCACTGAGCTCTTCAGTGCAACCTATAATACTGCTAAGGCACATTTGCTGATTACGGTGCTAATGATAAAGCAGATTTTCCATGAAAGTTTGATGTTCAGAGAGTAACTCCAGCCATAATCCCTATTGAATCTACAAAAAGGGGACGCGTATTATAGACTATTATATGACATCATCTTTATCCAGTAGATTGAGTACTGATCTCTCACCCTCTCGCTCATGGGCCTTGTGCTACGCAGATGAGTAGTCTCGTTATTCGTCAGGATGTCTCTTCTAGTATTAACATGGGATCTTTCTAGTGTGCTCCTCTGTTTTTGCAGTCTATGGATATGGTGGTTCATCTCGCACAAGGCTTGTCTCAGAATGGACATCGAGGTTCGGGTTTCTCTCATGTACCCGCGGGCGTAAGTATTGCATGTGTCGATAATTAGGTCTCGGTTGAAGGGCGGAGGTGTAGGGTGATCTCTTCTGATACTCTTCATCTGGGTCTTCTCATCTTCTGATCTCATCTTATCTTTGGTACTTGCATTGAGAGGAAGACAAGAAAATGGCGGTATCCTAAGATCCTTTGCCAGGAAGATGGTCTTATAAGAGGCATCTCGCCAGGTGGCCGATCCCACAGAGATTTCTGCCATGAGGTGGTCAGAGAGTCCTGGATTACAAAAATAAAATGAACAGGTCACAAAAGAGAATATCTTGTATAAAGTTCAGGAATGCAGAATTAGGAATCTGACAGTAATATCTCTCATCATGGAGCCCCATAGGAGACCTCTGAATGGGCCACAACTAAGAGCTCTGCCATAGGTACGCAGACTATTTTTTATTTAAAGTTAAAGGTTTTGCCCAGCCCATTCAGTGGTTTAAATGGTGTAAAATAATAGTATAAGTCATACTCCCCTTACCAATCCCCTGTTGTCCCATTCTGCCGGTCTATCTGGTCCTTCTTGACACAACCACTCAACTAATCACTGGCCTCATCGATCATGTGCTGAACATGCAAGTATCACCTCTGAGGCCAATCATTGGCTGCATCTTTCACATGAATGATTGATGCGGAACCGGTAGGGACTGAGGAAGCGGCAGAGGATTAATGGTGAGTAATGCTTATTTCTTTTTATTTTATGCCCTTTTCTGCATTTAAGCAACTTTCTTAAAGTCCTAGAAATGGTATAGTTCTTGCTATATGCAGTCACCACTAGGGGGAGCTAATGTGGATGGTAATGAACTCAATGGGAGCTGTATGTGTGTGTATGCAATAAGCTCTCCCTAGTATTCGCTGCAGATAACTTCGTTGGCAGTGAAACGGCAAGCAGGGGAGCAAGTTCAGTGCCAAGCCACCCCTTCCCCCACCATGGGCCCCGTGTCCAACCTGTTTGGTAGGTAGGGCCTTGGCCTGCAGAGTGATAAAAGAGACTGTAATCTTATTATAAGGGTAAATGCCCATCAATAGACGTTATAATTGGTTGTCCTACCTCTCCAGGATCTCAGTAATAGTCTGCCACCTTTGGATCTTTAACTTTAGGGAAACTACAACTCCCAGCAGGCTTAGGTTGCAGATCACTTAGGAATATCATGGAATATTGGCACCCAGTGCCGTAGCCATATTGGTCACAGATGTGAATGGGCCCCTAAGCTATGAGGCACAGAGGCCGCCTCACCACACAGTTGCCTTCCATGTCCCCTCCGTGCTCTCCTCTGTATGATCAGTGCATGGAGGAAACCAGAAGTTATAGGCAAGACAACACAGATGCCGGGAGGGGTAAGTATCAGCTGGACTCCAGGTGTGTACCATTATCCCTTCCACTGCTCTCCACCATAGATCCTTACATTAACCTCCTCACTGCTGTAGACCACAACAGATACTGGGGTTAAAGCCCCTCACTACCTTACCACCATTAACATTTTCACTGCTGTATCCTTACATTAACTCCTCCGCTGCCCAAGACCACCCAGAATACTAGGATTAATACCTTCAATGCCCAAGACCATGAGTAGTACTGGAATTATCTCCTTTACTGTCCTAAACAGCCAGGCATACTGAGATTAACCGGTTCACTACCCGAGATTGTCGTTAAAGGGGCTTTCCGAAAAAAAAAAAAAATTAACTGATGACCTAATCACAGGATGGGTCATGAGTATCTGATCAGTGGGGGTCCGACACCCAGGACCCCCCGCCGCTCAGCTTTCTCAGAATGCAGTGGCGCTCCTGTGAGCACTGTCACCTCCATTCTGGTTTTCCTAGGCCAGTGACAACCTGTTCGTCAGTAACATGGCCTAGGAGCAGCTCAGCCCCTTACACATAAATGGGGCTAAGCTGCAATACCTAGCATAGCCGCTATACAATGTGCTTGGTTGTCAGCGCCGCTGCCTTCTCAAAACATTTTTTCCCGGGTGTTGGACCCCCACGATCGGATACTGATCCTGAGGATAGGTCATCAGTAAAAATAAAAAAATCTTGAAAAACCCCTTTAACTTTTTCACTGCCCTAAATGACCAGAGTTGCTGAGACTAGCGCCTTTACTGCAGTACATCCCCTGACGCCCACCTCTCCTGAGATACAGAGGAATCATTTCCAGTGACGGGCAGGCTGCCGCCAGCAGTGATGAAGATAAGTGGGTTGGGGCAAGCTGTACTTTTACACCTCGGCCCACGAGCCTTTCTTTAGCTACGCTCCTGTGCACACTAATACTTGGTCTGCAGACAATCTTGTGAAATACTGTCTAGACTCATTGCTCCCGTGTCAGATCCTTTGGCCATAGTTATAAGTAGGCAGCCAGACTGGGAGTGCGCCAAGAACACAATGAAAGTGATATCGGCCAGACGTGAAGTTACTCCACCGACAAAGGGAAAGCTCTTGTAAAGTAACCAACGAAAGAGGACAGCACTTATAAAGTCAGACATAAAGTTACTCTACCGACAGAGGAAACACTTATAAAGCCAGACGTAAAGTTACTCTACCGACAAAGGAAAAATACTTATAAAGTCAGACATAAAGTTACTCCACCGACAGAGGAAACACTTATAAAGCCAGATGTAAAGTTACTCCACCGACAGAGGAAACACTTATAAAGCCAGATGTAAAGTTACTCTACCGACAGAGGAAACACTTATAAAGCCAGACGTAAAGTTACTCCACCAACAGAGATAACATTTATAAAGCCAGACGTAAAGTTACTCCACCGACAGAGATAACATTTATAAAGCCAGACGTAAAGTTACTCCACCAACAGAGATAACATTTATAAAGCCAGACGTAAAGTTACTCCACCGACAGAGGACAGCACTTATAAAGCTTGACATAAAGTAACTCCACCGACAGAGGACAGCACTTATAAAGCCAGACGTAAAGTTAGTCCACCGACAGAGATAACATTTATAAAGCCAGACGTAAAGTTACTCCACCGACAGAGATAACATTTATAAAGCCAGACGTAAAGTTACTCCACCGACAGAGGACAGCACTTATAAAGCCAGACGTAAAGTTACTCCACCGACAGAGGACAGCATTTATAACGCCAGACATAAAATAACTCCCCCGACAGATGACAGCCATATGTTTGACAAATGATTCATGCTTGCACAAAGACCTGCCCCAGGAACCATCCAAGATCACCCTATTTTTGGCGGGGCTTACATAAACCCTTTGTATAATATGCACAGACCTGCACTCCTTGGAACAGGTAACTTCTCTTTCTCAACAAGGACTACGCCCTCCACAGATGTAATCCTTTCTTCCTACCACCAACCTCTTGCTTGCACTCACAAATGGCCGAGACCTCCGTGCGTTCCGTCCTCTCCTTCTTCTGTCCTCCCCCGATCTGCAGGCACAGGGTCAGGATGAGCAGGGACTATAAATTGGGGCTACCAGTCTCCACAAATTTGGGACTGTTGGCAAATATGCACATGTGATGGGTTGCCAAATGGGGTGAAGATGTAAATACAGTGATCCGTATGTAATCCTTCATCGGCCTGTCAGAGCTCTGTTTACTAGAAGGGAATGTATAGGGGAACATTTACGGAAACTAAAGGATAAGCTGTTTTTGTTGCCCATAGCAACCAATCAACGCACAGCTTTCAATTTATATTCTGCTCTTGGAAAATGAAAGCTGTGATGTGATTGGTTGCTATTGGCAACAAGGACATGGGACATGGACACACAAGGCCGGATTTATCAAGACCCGCCGTTCTTGATATCCCCGGCGCTGCCAGAGGATGAGAAAAAGGTGTCGTCATAAATTAGGCACATCCTCCAGTAGTCTGTGCACCTGAACAGAAATCTAGATCAGATCAGAGCTACCGTAGATTTCTGGCTCCATTTGCGACAGAAAACTGGCATGAATGAAGATAAATTAGCGGCGGCTGCTGGCCACGCCCCCTCCCCAACCTTACCACGCCCCCTGTAGGAAAAGTGGCGAGTGCGGCGTAAAAACTGGGAGATGCGACTATTTTTAAATAGTTTCAAACACATGGGGGGGCCTATATTAAGAGCGGCGCCGGCCTCCACATAACTTTGGCACATCCACTACCGGTCTAAATCTACGTCAGCTCCCTTGTTGGCTTAAAGGGAACCTGTCACCGGGATTTTGTGTATAGAGCTGAGGACATGGGTTGCTAGATGGCCGCCAGCACATCCGCAATACCCAGTCTCCATAGCTCTGTGTGCTTTTATTGTGTTTAAAAATCGATTTGATACATATGCAAATTAACCTGAAATGAGTCCTGTCCCTGACTCCTCTCACATACAGGACTCATCTCAGGTTAATTTGCATATGTATCAAATCAGTTTTTTTACACAATAAAAGCACACAGAGCTATAGGGACCGGATATTGCGGATGTGCTAGCGGCCATCTAGCAACCCATGTCCTCAGCTCTATACACAAAATCCAGATGACAGGTTCCCTTTAAATTTAGACAATTTTTTACACCCAAAACAGGTGTAGAATATGATAAATTAGACCTGGCGTGAGCGGGGAAAAGACGCAGATAGTGGCGCAAATAATATTAGAGTGACACAAGAGATATGAGCTGGATACATGAGATAGAGAGATTGATATTATATAAGGAGATGAAAATAAAAAATCTGCAGCACTCTCATAAAGTAAAAAGGTAAAAAAAAGACCACATGGGTGAAAAAAAAACTCCTCTTTTTTACCTTTTTACTTTATGAGAGTGCTGGTAATTTTTATATTTTTTGATTATTTGGACTATAGTCCCAGTCCTTTAGGCTAGGTCTACACGATGACATAACATGTCGCGCGACACATAGGGCACAACTACACTGCCACATGTCTCTCGCGACAATTTTTATATTGGTAGTCTATGGCGTCGCACTGTGACATGCGACTGCGACGCATTTTGAATGGATTTTTTGCTACTGTCGCATGTCGCAGTCGCAGCATGTCGACTATATTATAAAAATCGCAGCGCGACATTGGTGCAACAAAATGTCGCGCAACAAATGTGGTCGCGTAGACCTAGCCTTAGGCTTGCACCTCTGTTATTTTCGGTTACTTTGTTCCGGTGCTGCCATTCTTTTCCTTTTTTTTTTTCTTTTAGATAGATAGATGAATATTAGATAGATGCAGAGAAGAATGGTTTCTGCAGGAATGATCCTCTACAAGAAGAGAACAATAAATGTAATGTCCGTCACCTAAAGGTCCGGTCTACGCCTGGTCTTGTCATAGAGGTGTCTGCAGAGTATCACTGGATATAATATATCGCACGTCTTCTTACCTAGTTTGTCCTGTGTAGATGGCTCTGATCCGGCGGGTCACACTAGTTAGTCTCTGTCTCTCCGCCCTGTCTCTCGCAGTCTGTGTGTGTGTCTCTCAGGATACAGTTACTATGTACAGTGTCTCATGTTCTCTCCCTATTGATTAACACAATGTCACAGTGTAACAAAGCCGTTCCTCACCCTGCAGGATCCTCAGCACCAGGTCACACACTGTGAAGGTTGAGTACGCTCCCCTCCCCTGCTAGCCACCAAGGCTACCCCCATAGTGACTATGGGGGTAGCCCCAGCAATCCCCTGTACCCATTTAGCAACTGGCGCAGCCTGATAACATAACAAGAGGGATATTTTTGGGGTTAAAGGGGTTCTGAGATATTTTAACTGATTGGTGGGGGTCCGATACCCAGGCCTCCCGCTGATCAGTTGCTTGAGAAGGCACCGTCGTTCGCAGAAGCACCGCAGCCTTCTTATAGCCTTCCCTAAGCCAGCGATGTCACGTTCATCAGTCACATGGCCTAAGAGCAGCTAAGCCCATAGAAGTGAATGGGGCTGAGCGCAAAACCAAGCCGAACCGCTATACAATGTACGGCGCTGTGATTGGTGAGCAGGGAGAAGGCTGCGGGGCTCACAGGAGCACTGGTACCTTCTCAAACAGCTCTCTAGTAGGAAGTGTGGTGCGGGCGGCGGTCATTAAAGCTAAATGCCGCCAGCACGCATGTTTAATAGGACGTGTGAGCGCTCAGTCTGCTGACGCTGTGCTGTCCTCCGAACCACACCGCCCTCCCCTACTGTGACGCGCTCCGGCGCTGCTGCCCTGTATGTTGAGCTGATAGGTGGTGAGCACGGCGGGAACTGCTGCTCTGCCGCCTCCACCAATCAGTTGCCCGACCGCTCGCCACTACCAACTGCTCGTCACTACTGAACCTCCGGCACCCGGAGTCAGCGCTGCTTTCCCCTGGGACTACTGGGCTGTCTCTACCTGAGACTTGGTGAGTGACAGCCTGGATATAAAGAAGGGGCGCTCAAGGGCCGACCTGGACAAATACGTATTACATATGGCTATAACCGCTCCTCATCTATAGGAATACACTCTTTAGGATGGGGGGGGGGGGGGGGGGTTACAGTCACATTTAATGTAAACACTGTCCAGGAGCTGTACTATTATTGGCCTAAGTATTTGCATTAAATGTGACTATAACCCCCCTCATTCATAGGAATACACCCATGTGCAGCAGTGCATGGATTAATTTCTATGGATGAGGGGGGTTATAGTCACATTTAATATTAATACTGTCCAGGGATTGTACCATAATGGACCTGTGTATATTAAATGTGGGGGTCCGACTCCTGGCACCCCCGCCAATAAGCTGTTTGAGGAGACCGCTATGTCCCAGTGAGCGCCGCAGCCACTGTGCTCGGTATTGCAGCTCAGCCCCAATCACTCGGATGGAAGTGAGCTGCACCTCTAGGCCATGTGAACGATGTCATATGGCCTAGGAAGAGACTGTGGCGCTTACGAAGCACCGCAGCCTCTTCATATAGAAAAAAACACTAGACTAAAATGGAGGGGGGCCCGAGTTGGGTAGACAGCCCCGGGCCTATCGTGCACTTAATCTGCCCCTGCCCCCAGTGTATAATGCCCCCTGTAGTGCCACTTTATAATGGTACCCCCCATAGTGCTGTTAAATGATGCCTACCTTATATATAATGCCCCAGCCCCACCTTAAAGTACCGGTATATAATTCACATCCAAATGTTATTACAGTTGCAAAAAAAAGTATGTGAACCCTTTGGAATGATATGGATTTCTGCACAAATTGGTCATAAAATGTGATCTGATCTTCATCTAAGTCACAACAATAGACAATCACAGTCGGCTTAATCTAATAACATAAAGAATTGAACACACCATGTAAACATTCACAGTGCAGGTGGAAAAAGTATGTGAACCCTTGGATTTAATAACTGGTTGAACCTCCTTTGGCAGCAATAACTTCCACCAAACGTTTGCTGTAGTTGCAGATCAGACGTGCACAACGGCCAGGAGTAATTCTTGACCATTCCTCTTTACAGAATTGTTTCAGTTCAGCAATATTCTTGGGATGTCTGGTGTGAATCGCTTTCTTGCGGTCATGCCACAGCATCTCAGTCGGGTTGAGGTCAGGACTCTGACTGGGCCACTCCAGAAGGTGTATTTTCTTCTGTTTAAGCCATTCTGTTGTTGATTTACTTCTATGCTTTGGGTCGTTGTCCTATTGCAACACCCATCTTCTGTTGGGCTTCAGCTGGAGGACAGATGGCCTTAAGTTCTCCTGCAAAATGTCTTGATAAACTTGGGAATTCATTTTTCCTTCTATGATAGCAATCCGTCCAGGCCCTGACGCAGCAAAGCAGCCCCAAACCATGATGCCCCCACCACCATACTTCACAGTTGGGATGAGGTTTTGATGTTGGTGTGCTGTGCCTCTTTTTCTCCACACATAGTGTTGTGTGTTTCTTCCAAACAACTCAACTTTGGTTTCATCTGTCCACAGAATATTTTGCCAGTACTGCTGTGGAACATCCAGGTGCTCTTGTGCAAACTGTAAACGTGCAGCAATGCTTTTTTTAGACAGCAGTGGCTTCCTCTGTGGTATCCTCCCATGAAATGCATTCTTGTTTAGTGTTTTACGTATCGTAGATTCGCTAACAGGGATGTTAGCATATGCCAGAGACTTTTGTAAGTCTTTAGCTGACACTCTAGGATTCTTCACCTCATTGAGCAGTCTGCGCTGTGCTCTTGCAGTCATCTTTACAGGACGGCCACTCCTAGGGAGAGTAGCAGCAGTGCTGAACTTTCTCCATTTATAGACAATTTGTCTTACCGTGGACTGAGGAACAGCAAGGCTTTTGGAGATACTTTTGCAATCCTTTCCAGCTTTATGCAAGTCAACAATTCTTAATCGTAGGTCTTCTGAGAGCTCTTTTGTGCGAGGAATCATTCACATCAAGCAATGCTTCTTGTGAAAAGCAAACCCAGAACTGGTGTATGTTTTTTTATAGGGCAGCTGTAACCAACACCTCCAATCTCATCTCATTGATTGGACTCCAGTTGGCTGACACCTCACTCCAATTAGCTCTTGGAGATGTCATTAGTCTAGGGGTTCACATACTTTTTCCACCTGCACTGTGAATGTTTACATGGTGTGTTCAATAAAAACATGGTAACATTTCATTCTTTGTGTGTTATTAGTTTAAGCAGACTGCGATTGTCTATTGTTGTGACATTTTATGACCAATTTGTGCAGAAATCCATATCATTCCAAAGGGTTCACATACTTTTTATTGCAACTGTATGCTACTGAGTATACAAGGTTATACTGCATGCATCCAGTATAGCTACAAGCAGAATGCCAAGCCTTGGATGAAGATCTGTCTCCTCTCCTGACATGTTTTAATAAATACTTGTATTCCCCATGAAATAATTCTGGAGCCTCTTTATTCAGACCAGATACATAAAAAAAATTGCAGACCCCAGATCAAACCCTTAAATAAATTCAGATATCAGCCCTATTAATTGCAGAAACCAGACTTCTAAATTAATCCATAAATTAAAACTTGACCTCAAAAGTAATTTAAATACCTGACTCCTAAATAAATTCATACCCCTACAAAAATTCATACCCCAGACCAAAACCCCAAATTGCATTAGACCCCTCTATATATTGACCATCCTCGCTCCCTGAACCTCTGCAGCTTTGGTCACTACTGCTCATTGGGTTTAACGCCGGCAGCATCCAGACAATCTGCATGCTGCTTGGAAAAAAATCATATGATCATGCGAGTGTATTACTGTAGTGCAGCGGCGGCATGAAGCGCACGGCATCATAGCAGCCAATGACGCCGTGCGCTTCTGCTGTCAGCAGGATGCCAGGCCGGGATACCACAGACCGCTCACCTCCGTGTTCCACGGCCGTGTGCATTCGGTCTATGACGGTTGATACGGTTGAAACGTGTCAGACTAGATCAGGATGTGCGTCTTTTAATGTGAACAGTTGTCAATAAAAAAGATATGATTGTACTCGCTGGATCCAGTTTCTCCAGGGTGTGGAGACACTTTAGGATCCGAGCTTTGAGTCTACAAGCTATTCTCTTGGAAGCTGGACATCCACTACATGTGTGCACCTGGGAGCAAAGAGGATATCATTCATTGTTATCCATCTACAAATCCAGAAGATAATGGCTGCTGAAAGAGTATGACCAATGATCCCAAACATACAGCGAATGTCATTAAGAACTATCTTAAGTGTAAAGAAGGAGTCCTGGATGTGATGATTTGCCCCCCACAGATCTCAACATCACCCAGTCTGTCTGGGATTACATGAAGAGACAGAAGGACTGGATGAAGCCTACATCAGTGCTTAGTCCTCCAAGATGTTTGGAATAATCTCTCTGCTGAGTTTCTTCAAAAACTGTGTGCAAGAGTCCCTAGAAGAACTGATGCCGAAGACAATGGGTAGTCACACCAAATACTGATTGGACTTGGATTTCTATTTTGTTCATTTATTTTGCATTTTTTAAAGGGGTTTTCCAGGATTATTATATCAACCCATACTCAGGACAGGTCATCAATATGAGATCAGCGGGGGTTCGACTCCTGAGACCCCCTGACATACATAGTAACATAGTACATAAGGCCGAAAAAAGACATTTGTCCATCCAGTTCGGCCTGTTATCCTGCAAGTTGATCCAGAGGAAGACAAAAAACCCTGTGAGGTAGAAGCCAATTTTCCCCACTTTAGGGGAATATAAACTTCCTTCCCGACTCCAATCAGGCATCAGAATAAGTCCCTGGATCAGCGACCCCTCTCTAGTAGCTATATCCTGTAATATTATTACACTCCAGAAATACATCCAGGCCCCTCTTGAATTCCTTTATTGTACTCACCATCACCACCTCCTCAGGCAGAGAGCTCCATAGTCTCACTGCTCTTACCGTAAAGAGTCCTCTTCTATGTTTGTGTACAAACCTTCTTTCCTCCAGACGCAGAGGATGTCCCCTCGTCACAGTCACAGTCCTGGGGATAAATAGACGATGAGAGTGATCTCTGTACTGACCCCTGATATATTTATACATATTAATTAGATCTCCTCTCAGTCGTCTTTTTTCTAAAGTGAATAACCCTAATTTTGATAATCTTTCAGGGTACTGTAGTTGCCCCATTCCAGTTATTACTTTAGTTGCCCTCCTCTGGACCTTCTCCAGCTCTGCTATGTCTGCTTTGTTCACAGGAGCCCAGAACTGTACACAGTCCTCCATGTGTGGTCTGACTAGTGATTTGTAAAGTGGTAGGACTATGTTCTCATCACGGGCATCTATGCCCCTTTTGATGCAACCCATTATCTTATTGGCCTTGGCAGCAGCTGCCTGACACTGGTTTTTGCAGCTTAGTTTGCTGTTTATTAAAATTCCTAAATCCTTTTCCATGTCAGTGTTACCGAGTGTTTTACCATTTAGTATGTACGGGTGACTTGCATTATTCCTTCCCATGTGCATAACTTTACATTTATCAGTGTTAAACCTCATCTGCCACTTATCTGCCCAAGCCTCCAATCTATCCAGATCCCTCTGTAGTAGTATACTGTCCTCTGTAGTATATATACAGTATACTGTCCTCTGTAGTGTATATACACAGTATACTCTCCTCTGTAGTATATATATACAGTATACTGTCCTCATCAGTGTTAATCACTTTACACAGTTTAGTGTCATCTGCGAAAATTTATATTTTACTATGCAAGCCTTCTACAAGATCATTAATAAATATATTGAAGAGAATAACGCCCAATACTGACCCCTGAGGTACCCCACTAGTGACAGTGACCCAATCTGAGTATGTACCATTAATTACCCACATACAGATGTTTTCTCCCAGTCCGAGCATTCTCATTTTATATACTAACCTTTTATGTGGTACAGTGTCAAATGCTTTGGAGAAGTCCAGATATACGACATCCATTGATTCGCCGCTGTCAAGTCTAGAACTTACCTCCTCATAGAAACTGATTAAATTAGTTTGACATGACCGATCCCTCACGAAGCCATGCTGATATGGCGTTATTTGCTTATTTCCGTTAAGATGCTCTAACATAGCATCTCTCAGAAAACCTTCAAACAGTTTACCCACAACAGATGTTAAACTTACCGGCCTATAGTTTCCAGGCTCTGTTTTTGGACCCTTTTTGAATATTGGCACCACATTTGCCATGCGCCAATCCTGTGGGACATTCCCTGTCAGTATACAGACTGCAAATATCAGAAATAAGGGTCTGGCTATGACATTACTTAATTCCCTTAGGATACGGGGGTGTATGCCATCCGGTCCTGGCGATTTGTCTATTTTAATCTTTTTAAGTCGTTGTTGTACTTCTTCCTGGGTCAGACAGGACACTTTTAATGGGGAATTTATTTCAACATTCAGCATTTCATCTGACAGTTTATTTTTCTCAGTGAATACAGTGGAGAAAAAAATATTTAACAGCTTTGCTTTCTCCTCATCGCTCTCTGCGACTCCCCCCTCATTACTCTTTAACGGGCCGACACCTTCCGATTTATACTTTTAAACATTTATATAATTAAAGAATATTTTAGGGTTAGTTTTACTTTCTTTGGCAAATAATCTCTCTGTCTCTAGTTTGGCCGCTTTTATTTGTTTTTTACATGTTCTATTTTTTTCCTTATAGTTTTTCAGTGCTTCCGTGCTACCTTCTTGTTTTAGTGATTTATATGCTTTATTTTTGTCATTTATTGCTTTCTTTACAGTTCTGTTTATCCACATTGGTTTCTTTTTGTTCCTTAACCGGTTATTCCCATACGGTATGTACCTCTCACAATGAGATTTTAGGATGCTGACGATCAGCTATTTGATGAAACTGTGGCGCTGCAGCCTCCTGACTCCTTAGCAAGCACAATGCCGTCCATTTGATAGCGGCTGTGCTTGGTATCACAGGTCGGACAAACACTTTAGTTGTGCCTAGGCCATGTGACCGAAGAACGTGATGTCACATGTCCTAGGATGAGGCCTTAGCGCTCACTGGGCACTGCGGCCTCTTCATACAGCTGATCGGCAGGGGTCTCGGAAGTCGGACCACTGCCGATCTCATATTGATGACCTATCCCGAGGATGAGTCATCAATTCATCAATATGAAAAGTCTGGACAACCCCTATAATTGATAAAAATAAATTAGTAACTCTTCTATTTTTAAAAGCATTCTTACTTTGCAGCATTTTTCCAAATTCTGCCTAATACTTTTGCACAGTAGTGTGTAAAACAATATCCAGCACTGCAATGGGAATCCTCTTTATTCGATCAGGTAGATCCAGCATGGTGGTAGGGAGGTAGGCTTACAGATCCTTAGTCATAGCAAGTAATCCTACCACCATGCTGGATCTACCTGATCAAATAAAGAGGATTCCCATTGCAGAGCTGGATATTGTTTGCCCCATTTCTTCCTGCCTTCGAGGAATACCTGTGTAAGGAGCGGTGAGCTGGGCTATGTCTATTCCTTGCCTAGTACTGTATGTCTACCCTCACACTTCCTTCATATTATGCAATTTTGTATTCTGTTTTACGTCAGGCTCGGGGAATCTAAGCGGTAAAGTGATTACGACCTGAACACCTCTGAGATTCTGTTCCATGTTGTAATAATTAGCAACCTTTCACTAAATGGGGGGGGGAGAAGTATCAACATGGAAGTTTCCTCGCTCTGTAAACAGCTCATTAATTACCCCTCCATGGGATTTGTTAATTGGAAAGCGATTATTACTGTGAAATCACAATCTTAAATGATATTGGAAGTGCAAGGCAATTACCTGGAGGACATGGAGGCACAACTGATGCGTTCTTAGTGGAAATCTTAAGAGTCAACATGAGAGATTATTAAAATGTTAACTGTTAAGGACCCATTCAGACGGCCGGAGTGATTTGCGGATCCGCAAAACACGGATACAGCCGTGTGCGTTCCGCAATTTGCGGACCGCACATGGCCGTAACCATAATATATAATGTTTATTCTTGTCCGCAATTGCGGACAACAATAGGACATGTTCTATCTTTTCCGCAGAGTCGCTGAACGGAACCACGTTGTGCTGTCCGTATCTTTTGCGGCCACATTAAAATGAAGGGTCTGCACCCGTTCCGCAAAATTGCGGAACGGATGGGGACTCCTTCATACGGCCGTCTGAATGAGCCCTTATTGTGATAGTATGTGTATAGTAAGGTTACATGTATGGCGGCATGTCTTATATCAATGGCGGAATACTACAGGTTGCTCATAGGCCCTCTGTGGCAATGTGCCTCCTTGAGCAGTGCATCTAGGCACAGACAACGTGAGCTAATGCCATGATTTAGTATAGTCTGAGTCACACGGAGGTACAGTATGGACTCTTAGCTACCTATGGCCACAGTATTACTGGTTTCTATAACATTTCTCTAAATACAGCAATGTCCAACTCAATGGTTGGCAAAAAGTTTCGAAGGGTAGACTGTCTTCCTGTTGAGCTTGTACAAGGAAGTCATGGACATGGCTACCTGCTACATAATAGGCTTTAGTTCTCTGATAGACTGGGAAGGACCATGGCCAGTACCATCCTCCATTGAGGTATTGAGAAGTCTATTATCCTCCAGTGTTATCTGAGGGGGTCATCCAGTGATTTTAAAGGGTTATTCCAGACAAATATTTATCACCTGTCAAATGCATAGGATTGCTGTGCTTTCCATCAGTGCCATAGACTTTGAATGGAGCAGTAGGGCACACTCAACCGGTGATCCATTTAAACTCTTCCTAACCCTGGTCTTGGGGCTAGAGGAATGATGGGCCAGGCTCCCCCAGTGAGCAATCACTTGGGTCCAAGCAGCTCAATCTCTACCAATCTGGTATTTGCGACCTATCCAGCCATGTAATGCAGCAGCAGAAAATGTAAAGCTAGATTCCGTTTCCCTCTGCAATAACAGTTGACCACCAGGAGTTAGGGAAACTGGACCCACAACCATCAGCTGATCACCATGTTGGCTTCTTTTTGGGAAAAATAAATTGTTGATTTGGCGAGACAACCAGGTAGCTACATTTGAATATGCTACGTTCCTCTACCTATGGTTCATTAGTGTCCTCATCAGTTCACAAATGGGCATCACCCATTACTCCCACTCCTGGTCTTGTGACCAGGTTCCCACACCAGGCAATCAGTGTGATTTCAAGCAGTTCAATCTCCACCAATCTGGCATTTGTGACCTATCCAACCATGTAATGCTACAGTTCCCCAGCAAAAGAAAATGTATAGCCATATTTGGATTCCCCCAGCAATGACAGATGACCAATGAGAGTTAGAGGAACCGGACCCACAACCATTAGCTGATCACCATGATGGATTCTTTTTTAAATAAAAAAAATATATTCTCTTGGTGAGACAAGCAAGTAGCTACATTTATGTTTACTACAGACCTCTACCTATGGCTTATTAGGGTCAGTTCAATGATGGTCATCATTCATCACTCCTACTCCTGGTCTTGGGACTCGCGAAGGATGGACCAGGCAATCAGTGGAGGTCCAAACTGTTCGACCTGCCTAAGTCTGGCATTTGTCATTTATCAAGCCATGTAATTGTACATTTGCCCAGCAGCAGAA
Source organism: Bufo gargarizans (assembly GCF_014858855.1). Lineage (NCBI taxonomy): Eukaryota > Metazoa > Chordata > Amphibia > Anura > Bufonidae > Bufo > Bufo gargarizans. The sequence continues at coordinate 22,591,123 of NC_058088.1, read as the reverse complement.
AAAGTATAGCCGGACGCAACTTCCATCAGCAATGACAGCTGACCACTGGGAGCTAGAGAAACTGGAACCACAGTCATTAGCTGATCGCCATGATGTTTTTTTTATTTTTTTTTGCCAAAATATAAATTGTTATCTTTTTGAGCCAACCAAGCCACCATATTTTTATCTCCAATAGACCTCCAACTATGGTTTATTAGGGTCAGTATCCATTTTCCAATGGGCATCACTCATCTTTTTCAGTTTTGTGCATGCTGCAGTTTGATTTACAACTCTGGAGAATGCATTTTGGTGAAATTCCTCGGTAATTGGGGTACAATGCAACATTTCTGTAGGAACTTCAGTGTCTAGATAAACAACTCACTTCTTCTATACTGTTAACCTCTCAAGACAAACACAACTAAGGTGGAAGATAATTCCATGTTTTTGCACTGAACAAATACCAGGGCCTAAAAACTCAGATGATGATGATATGACTGATCTGTCTGGTGATGCAAAATGTCCACATGGTCAAGAAGAGACAGAATTGTGCGGTTATGGAATGACACTAATCTGCTTGTACTTGTGTTGTTTGTTTGTTTTTGCAATTTTAACCCTCAGAAAAAAAAAGTTGGAATAGCTTAAATTAGAAGCTAGCAAATATGTAATGGATTACCAGAGTCAGAATTTTTGTAAGATACTGGAACCAACATTGCTCAGGTGAGGTAAGTGTAGACGAGAAACATTTGGGTAAAGCAGATGTAACTTATCTATCTCATATCTTGAAATACATTCAATCTTAATAGCATTATTAATCATATTACTTTTTATTTTTGGTTCTCTCCGTGATGGGAGTTCAGTGACATTTTTAGATCTCCAGCGTTAAACCCTCCAGAGTGAAGCTGTTATTGACGGTCTATAAAACCCAGTGGTGCTATTCTTGAGTTCTGATACTGGCTGTATTTCCACACACAGCTGATGGTGGTGTTCTGTATCACAGTAGAGGGTAAATTGGCAAACTAAATACAACGAATACTATACTGTTATATTGTATTCTGATTATATGCATATATAAATATATATATACATACACTCACCTAAAGAATTATTAGGAACACCTGTTCTATTTCTCATTAATGCGATTATCCAGTCAACCAATCACATGGCAGTTGCTTCAATGCATGTAGGGTTGTGGTCCTGGTCAAGACAATCTCCTGAACTCCAAACTGAATGTCAGAATGGGAAAGAAAGGTGGGCTACAACAGCAGAAGACCCCACCGGGTACCACTCATCTCCACTACAAATAGGAAAAAGAGGCTACAATTTGCACGAGTTCACCAAAATTGGACTGTTGAAGACTGGAAAAATGTTGCCTGGTCTGATGAGTCTCGATTTCTGTTGAGACATTCAAATGGTAGAGTCCGAATTTGGCGTAAACAGAATGAGAACATGTATCCATCATGCCTTGTTACCACTGTGCAGGCTGGTGGTGGTGGTGTAATGGTGTGGGGGATGTTTTCTGGGCACACTTTAGGCCCCTTAGTGCCAATTGGCCATCGTTTAAATGCCACGGGCTACCTGAGCATTGTTTCTGACCATGTCCATCCCTTCATGACCACCATGTACCCATCCTCTGATGGCTACTTCCAGCAGGATAATGCACCATGTCACAAAGCTCAAATCATTTCAAATTGGTTTCTTGAACATGACAATGAGTTCACTGTACTAAAATGGCCCCCACAGTCACCAGATCTCAACCCAATAGAGCATCTTTGGGATGTGATGGAACGGGAGCTTCGTGCCCTGGATGTGCATCCCTCAAATCTCCATCAACTGCAAGATGCTATCCTATCAATATGGGCCAACATTTCTAAAGAATGCACCTTGTTAAATCAATGCCACGTATAATTGAGGCAGTTCTGAAGGCAAAAGGGGGTCCAACACCGTATTAGTATGGTGTTCCTAATAATTCTTTAGGTGAGTGTATATATATATATATATATATTTTCCAGCTGATGCTTCTAATTTTCTGATTAGAGTGCTCCAGTGATACTTTTCCTTAGGTGGAACTTAAAGGGAACCTGTCATCAACTTTATGCTGATCTCACTGAGGGCAGCATAAAATAGGGACAGAAATGCTGATTTCAGCGGTGTGTCACTCATGAGCTAAAAGTATCAACTCACCTGTCTCTACTTTATTCTGCCGTTAGTATGGGCAGCATAAAGTTGATGACAGGTTCCCTTTAACATTTTCTATGTAGACCATTATACAGTTTAAAAAAGACACTGATCCATCAAATCCAACTTTTTCTCCTACAGTGTTGATCCAAAGAAAGACAAAACGTCCTAGGAGACAAGTGCCAATTTTCCCATATTTCTTTCCAAATTTAAATAATGCAATCAGAATATTACAAGATGGGTCAATACTCCATCTCCGGAAACAGAGTAACTATGAACTTGTAATATTACAAAAATCCTTCTAATAGCTTTTATTTCCATACACACAAATGCATTGGGAACACTACACATTCTATTTCAAATCAAAACATGAAGAAAAATATATCACATTTGTGTTGTTCCTCTAAAAAATTTTTGGAAGAAAAGTGAATATTAGACTGTTAAAAAAAAATAGCAGTGTTTGTATTCTTCTTTACAAACTCAAACATTCACTGTATAAACTGAAAAATGTCTGAAGATTTTGCTTTCCTTTGAATCCCTTCACTAATATTTAGTTGTATAACCGCTGTTTCTGAGAACTGCTGGACATCTGTGTTGCATAGAGTCACCACCTTCTGCCCCTGTGACCAGGTTCTCCAGCCCAGGAGGATTGGACTACATTCCACAGTTCTTCTCTATTTCTTAGTTTTGCCTCAGAAACTGTATTTTTGATGTCACCCCACAAGTTTTCTATTGGATTAGGATCCGGGGATTGGGCTGGCCACTCCATAACGTCAATCTTGTTGGTCTGGAACTAAGATGTTGCACGTTTACTGGTGTGTTTGGGGTCGTTGTCTTGTTGGAACACCCATTTCAAGGGCATTTCCTCTTCAGCATGAGGCACCATGACCTCTTCCAGTATTCTGATGTATTCAAACTGATCCATGATCCCTGGTCTGCGATAAATAGGCCCAACACCGTAGTATGAGAAACATCCCCATATCATGATGCTTGTCCACCATGCTTCACAGTCTTCACAGTGTACTGTGGCTGGAATTCAGTGTTTGAGGATCGTCTGACAAACTGTCTCCGGCCACTAGACCCAAAGAGAACAATCTTACTTTCATCAGTCCACAAAATGTCTCTTTAGGCCGTCAATGTGCTCTTTGGCAAATTGTAACCTCTTCAGCACATGTCTTTTTTTCAGCAGTGGGACTTTGCGGGGGCTTCTTGCAGATATCTTGGCTTCACATAGGCGTCTTCTAATTGTAACAGTCCTCACAGGGAACTTTAGACCTTCTTCGATCTTCCTGGAACTGATTGTTGGCCGAGTCCTTGCCATTTTGGCTATTCTTCTATCCATTCGAATGGTAGTTTTTCACTTTCTTCCACGTCTTTTAGGTTTTGGTTGCCATTTTAAAGCATTTGTGATCATTTTAGCTGAGCAGCCTATCATTTTCTGCACTCCTTTATATGTTTTCCCCTCTCCAATCAACTTTTTAATCAAGGTACGCTGTTCTTCTGAACAATGTCTGGAACGACCCATTGTCCTCAGAATTTCCGAGAGAAATGCACTGTAACCAGCATGTACAACATTTGCTGCCTTCCTTCCTTTTTTAAATAAAGGCAATAATTGCCACCTGTTTTTCAAAGAATGAATGACCTCATTCATTGAACGCCACACTGCTATTATTTTGAACATGCCCCATTCAATTAGTGATTCAATTACACAGAATCTGCAGCATGCATGTCATGACTATTGGGTCTGTTGGGTTTCTATTACTCTACTACACCTGCTAGTAAATTATTTTTCATGTAGAAATATCATTTCTACCAAAAACAGTGATTGATCAGGTTAGTGATGTCTGACTGCTATTATTTTTAACACAACTGTACATCTTTCAGGAAGGATTTCAGAAAACTATTGCTCAGCCAGTCATTAGTCAATGACTAATAAGCCACTAATAGACTGGCGTGGTAGCATCTTATTCCCCTCTCCTGAAAGCAGTATGTGTATTTATTAATCATGTGTGCTAAATCCTTTATATTTTCCCTTATTTTAGGGACCATGGTATGCAATGGAAACTGGAGCTTGGCCAGCACCTTCATAGTTGTGGGCTTTGAGGCGGTTCGGGAGACTGAGCTCTTTCTGTTCTGCCTATTCCTTCTTATGTATGTGATCACCATTGGAGCCCATTTACTCATTATAGGACTTGTGGCTATAGATAAGTGTCTTCACAAACCAATGTATGTGTTTTTGACCAATTTCTCGGTGGCAGAGATTGCATATATCACAGCAACTATTCCGAAGATGCTTGATGGTCTACTGACCCGGAACAAGGAGATTTCATATTCTGCTTGTCTCGTTCAGTTTTATTTCTTCTTTGCATTTGGAGCCACTGAAAACTGTTTTCTCGTTGTGATGGGATATGACCGCTATGTAGCAATCTGTCAGCCATTGCACTATACAACCATGATGGCCAAAAGGACAAGTTTGGGCTTGACAATTGGAGCCTGGGCAAGTGGGTTAATGGCAGCCACCTCGCCTGCTATCTGGGTTTCTTCATTGAAGTTTTGTTATCCTAACCAAATTGACCACTTCTTCTGCGATTATGCTCCTCTACTAAAGCTGTCTTGTGAGGACACGTCCAGAGGCGAATTGACATTCACTGTCTTATCTTGGACTATAGTTTTGGGTTGCTTTTTTCTAACTTTAGTGTCTTATGCCCTCATAATTCACTCTGTTCTAAAAATCCCTTCTGTTGAAGGACAGAAGAAGGCTTTCAGTACTTGCGCATCACACCTCACAGTAGTGTCCATATTTAATGGGACTGTTATCTTCGTTTACCTACGTCCTACCTCCACAGTCCGGTTCACTTTCGACAAGGTGATATCTATCTTTTACTGCCTGGTGACACCACTCATGAACCCTATTATATATTGTCTGAGGAACACTGATGTTAAGAATGCCTTGTACAAGGTATTAAAGAACTGTAGAGCAACACAGTATGACTAATGAAATAATTTCAATTCTCGGCGTTCCAGATCGGAGAGGAGGAGGTGTATATACGTGTGCTTGATTTGTATCACTGGGTAGAGCTGGGCTGTATGTGTAGGCATAACATGTTCTCATTCATTTTTGGTTCCTCATGATTTTTTCTTTGACCTTGACAAGCTCCAATTTTCTCTGTGGCATTTCACTTTGGAACATGAACCAAAAAGTTTTGACAAAGATAAGTTTCGATAATTTTGAAAGTCACCAGAATCCACAGATTTGGACCAGTCATGCCTTATACTTCTTTAAAGGGTTATATCATCACTAGGATATGCCACCAATGTCAGATAAGTGTGGGTTCCATCTCTGGGACCTGCTCCAATCTCCAGAAATGGGCCCCCAAAGCAACAGAGAGCTCACCATGTGCTATTTTCAGCAGTCCCACATTGTTTGCCATCGGTGGGATATCCTAGCGATATGACATCAATGGCTGAGATGAGACAACTCCTTTTAAAAAATGAAGACTCAATATCATCATTGACTTTATAGGCATTGTCACGAACACCACTCACTGCACGCATGACTTGTATGTGAGTGAAAGGGGTTAATCTTTCCTACTTCACGTACATCTTTCGTATAAGGCTACAAATAACTTAAAGGGAGTAGGTCACCATGAAATTCACTGTTAAAGGGGTTTTCGGAGATTTTTATACTGATAACTAGGGATGAGCGAATCGACTTTGGATGCTTCATCCGAAGTCGATTTGCATAAAACTTTGTTGTAGAAACATAGAATGTGTCGGCAGATAAGAACCATTTGGCCCATCTAGTCTGCCCAATATGCTGAATACTATGAGCTCCGTACAGTATTAGAATGTATTGGCTCCAATGAGCCGAAGTTATTACTTTGCGAAGTCTCACAAGACTTTGCATAATAACTTCATGAATTAATTATTACTGTAAAAAACCTTGATACTTAAACTCTGTTCCAGTTCCAAGGTACCACTCGGCGGAGGTTCGGTAGGAGCCTCTATGTAGATTCTAAGAAAAAAAGAACAAAACACCCCTGTATGCAGCTGTCTTGTGCCTTACAGAATGTCAGAATCCATAACTGAAACCCGACAGACCTCATTATATGGGATCCTATGGGTGGTTTGTGTCCTATGATTGTGGGGTTTGAGACGGTTCGGAAGACTGAACTTCAAAGGGAATTCTGGACATGGAACCCGTATCAAGAATGGCCAGGGCACTTGTAATTTTCCATGGTGCAGTTTATAAAACCACAAGCTGAATAAAAAGGGGTTGTCCCATCCGGGCCCCTGAAGTGAAGGGAGAGCACAATGTGCATGCACCGCCATCCTCTATTATACTATGAGTGTTCTGATAATAGCTGATCACTGGCAATTCCATAGCAGTGAATGGAGATAATGCTGCACATGCACACTGTTATGGGGGGATCTGTGGATGACACACTGTTATGGGGGGATCTGTGGATGACACACTGTTATGGGGGATCTGTGGATGACACACTGTTATGGGGGATCTGTGGATGACACACTGTTATGGGGGGATCTGTGGATGACACACTGTTATGGGAGGATCTGTGGATGACACTGTTATGGGGGGGATCTGTGGATGACACACTGTTATGGGGGGATCTGTGGATGACACACTGTTATGGGGATCTGTGGATGACACACTGTTATGGGGGGATCTGTGGATGACACTGTTATGGGCGATCTGTGGATGACACACTGTTATGGGGAGATCTGTGGATGACACACTGTTATGGGGGATCTGTGGATGACACTGTTATGGAGGATCCATGGTCGGATGACACACTGTTATGGTGGGGATCTGTGGATGACACTGTTATGGGCGATCTGTGGATGATACACTGTTATGGGGGATCTGTGGATGACACTGTTATGGGGGATCTGTGGATGACACTGTTATGGAGGGATCTGTGGATGACACTGTTATGGAGGATCCATGGTCGGATGACACACTGTTATGGGGGATCTGTGGATGACACAGTGTTATGGGAGATTTGCGGATGACACTGTTATGGGGGATCTGTGGATGACACACTGTTATGGGGGGATCTGTGGATGACACTGTTATGGGCGATCTGTGGATGACACACTGTTATGGGGGGATCTGTGGATGACACACTGTTATGGGGGATCTGTGGATGACACTGTTATGGGCGATCTGTGGATGACACACTGTTATGGGGCGATCTGTGGATGACACACTGTTATGGGGGATCTGTGGATGACACACTTATGGGGGGGATCTGTGGATGACACTGTTATGGGCGATCTGTGGATGACACACTGTTATGGGGGGATCTGTGGATGACACACTGTTATGGGGGGATCTGTGGATGACACTGTTATGGGCGATCTGTGGATGACACTGTTATGGGGGATCTGTGGATGACACTGTTATGGAGGATCCATGGTCGGATAACACACTGTTATGGGGGATCTGTGGATGACACAGTGTTATGGGAGATTTGCGGATTACACTGTTATGGGGGATCTGTGGATGACACTGTTATGGAGGATCTGACTGTGATACTGCCACAATATGTGGCTTTATAGATGGCTTTTATCAGCAGCCCTGGTCTGCTCCCCCCAGTACTGAAAAAAAGGCACTGCTAATTTGGACCTGAGATTCTTAATCTAATCAGCAGGCACAGGCAGAACACACAGGGAGCGCACACAGGGAATGCACACAGAGAGCACACACAGGAGGCACAGGGAGCGAGCAGAGAGAGCACACACAGGAGGCACAGGGAGCGAGCAGAGAGAGCACACACAGGGGGCACAGGGAGTGCACACAGGGAGTGCACACAGAGAGCACACACAGGAGGCACAGGGAGCGAGCACAGAGAGCACACACAGGGGGCACAGGGAGCGCACACAGGGAGTGCACACAGAGAGCACACACAGGAGGCACAGGGAGCGAGCACAGAGAGCACACACAGGGGGCACAGGGAGCGCACACAGGGATTGCACACAGAGAGCACACACAGGAGGCACAGGGAGCGAGCACAGAGAGCACACACAGGGCACAGGGAGCGCACACAGGGAGTGCACACAGAGAGCACACACAGGAGGCACAGGGAGCGAGCACAGAGAGCACACACAGGGGGCACAGGGAGCACACACAGGGGGCACAGAGAGCACACACAGGGGGCACGCGGAGAACACACGAAGCACATGCAGAACACACAGAGGGCACAGGGAGCGCACACAGCGGGCACAGAGAGCACACGGAAAACACACAGGGAGCGTATACAGCGGGCACAGGGAGAACACACAGTGGGGGCACACACAGAGGAAAAAGAGCTGACAGTGGGAACTCACAAATCAGTGACCATCAGTAGTTGAGGGCAGTGCAGGGCTGTATCAGTGAGAGTGTGGCCCCCGCAGCCCTGCACCCTCCTCCACAGACACTGCTGCATGTTTTTTACTCGATGGACTTAACAGCTGGGGAGGGAACAGGCCGGGTGCTTTGATAAGAGGGTCCTGGGACCCCCTGCAGTCCAGGAGCTGAGGTCGGCGTCAGGGGGTCGGATGCATAAGAAGGTCCAGTCCTCCAAGTCTGATGTTTGGGCCTTGCAGCCTGGAGCAAGAGCAGGCAAAGGATGGGGGCGTGGCTATGTTATCTCCGCCCACACAGAACGTCCTGATGCCGCCCTGTGTCAGGATTGTGGATAATGCTGTGCGGTCACGGAGGTCTGGGGAGACGGTGGGAGACTGTGTGGGGCGGACAGCGGCAGACTGCTGCAGCATGTGGAGGAGATAAACAAAGGAACTGAATGAAAAAAAGGCTCCACCCGCCAGCCCACTTAACAATCAAATAGCAGGGCCCCCCCTCCTAACGCCGGCCCTGGGCCCAGTGGACCTTGGTTGTTGGGGCCTGGACAGCTGGGTTCCTGGTAGCCAAGGTTCATGCCTTCTGGTTTATCATCTCGTGACAACTCCATTGATGACTTCTTATTCTCCTCTTCTGAAGCTCTCCTTTGAGGACACATCTGAAGAGCAGATTATATTCATTATCCTGACCTACTGGATCATTTTAGGGGGTCTGGGGTCTTTTATCTATTTTGTTTTTATAAAGTGGGCACAAGCTGTGTAACTACACATAAAACTTTTACAAACTTGTTAAAGGGCTTTTCTAAGAGTTGAAGAAATTACAGTTGGTAAAGAATATGTTAAAAAAATAAAAATAATACCCTGATTAGTCACCTTCCCCCGCCGCTCCTGTGGTAATGCGCTGGAGGTCCCCGACCATCTGGTGACTGTTCCTGGAACGATAACATGCCATGGATGTACGCTCCTTCTGCAGCCAATCACTGCCAATGAACTTTTGCTAATTTTTTCACAGTTACACCCACAAACTTAAATTTATTTTATTGGGCTTTTATGTGATAATTTAAACCAACACAAAGTAGCAAGTACTGTACAGTTGCAAGAAAAAGTATGTGAACCCTTTGGAATGATATGGATTTCTGCACAAATTGGTCATAAAATGTGATCTGATCTTCATCTAAGTCACAACAATAGACAATCACAGTCTGCTTAAACTAATAACACACAAAGAATTAAATGTTACCATGTTTTTATTGAACACACCATGTAAACATTCACAGTGCAGGTGGAAAAAGTATGTGAACCCTTGGATTTAATAACTGGTTGAACCTCCTTTGGCAGCAATAACTTCCACCAAACGTTCCCTGTAGTTGCAGATCAGACGGGCACAACGGTCAGGAGTCATTCTTTACCATTCCTCTTTACAGAACTGTTTCAGTTCAGCAATATTCTTGGGATGTCTGGTGGGAATCGCTTTCTTGAGGTCATGCCACAGCATCTCAATCGGGTTGAGGTCAGGCCTTCTGACTGGGCCACTCCAGAAAGCGTATTTTCTTCTGTTTAAGCCATTCTGTTGTTGATTTACTTCTATGCTTTGGGTTGTTGTCCTGTTGCAACACCCATCTTCTGTTGAGCTTCAGCTGGTGGATAGATGGCCTAAAGTTCTCCTGCAAAATGTCTTGATAAACTTGTGAATTCATTTTTCCTTCGATGATAGCAATCCGTCCAGGCCCTGACGCAGCAAAGCAGCCCCAAACCATGATGCCCCCACCACCATACTTCACAGTTGGGATGAGGTTTTGATGTTGGTGTGCTGTGCCTCTTTTTCTACACACATAGTGTTGTGTGTTTTTTCCAAACAACTCAACTTTGGTTTCATCTGTCCACAGGATATTTTGCCAGTACTGCTGTGGAACATCCAGGTGCTCTTGTGCAAACTGTAAACATGCAGAAATGTTTTTTTTTGGACAGCAGTGGCCTCCTCTGTGGTATCCTCCAAATGAAATCCATTCTTGTTTAGTGTTTTACGTATCGTAGATTCGCTAACAGGGATGTTAGCATATGCCAGAGACTTTTGTAAGTCTTTAGCTGACACTCTAGGATTCTTCTTCACCTCATTGAGCAGTCTGCGCTGTGCTCTTGCAGTCATCTTTACAGGACGGCCACTCCTAGGGAGAGTAGCAGCAGTGCTGAACTTTCTCCATTTATAGACAATTTGTCTTACCGTGGACTGATGAACAGCAAGGCTTTTGGAGATACTTTTATAACCCTTTCCAGCTTTATGCAAGTCAACAATTCTTAAACGTAGGTCTTCTGAGAGCTCTTTTGTGCGAGGCATCATTTACATCAGGCAATGCTTCTTGTGAACAGCAAACCCAGAACTGGTGTGTGTTTTTTATAGTGCAGGGCAGCTGTAACCAACACCTCCAATCTCATCTCAGTGACTGGACTCCAGTTGGCTGACACCTCACTCCAATTAGCTCTTGGAGATGTCATTAGTCTAGGAGTTCACATACTTTTTCCACCTGCACTGTGAATGTTTACATGGTGTGTTCAATAAAAACATGGTAACATTTCATTCTTTGTGAGTTATTAGTTTAAGCAGACTGTGATTGTCTATTGTTGTGACTTAGATGAAGATCAGATCACATTTTATGACCAATTTGTGCAGAAATCCATATCATTCCAAAGGGTTCACATACTTTTTCTTGCAACTGTATGTGTTTTCAAAATTTTGAATAAATAAAAATCTGGTGGCGTGCATTTGTATTCAGCCCATCTGAGTCAATAATTTGTAAGACCACCTTTCACTGTAATTACAGCTGCAAGTCTTTTGGGGTATGTCTCTACCAGCTGAAACTTTTGTCCATTCTTCTTTGCAAAATAGCTCAGCTCAGTGAGATTGGAAGGAGAGCGTTGGTGAACGGCAATTTTTAAGTCTTTCCACAGATTCTCAATAGGATTTAGGTCTGGACTGCGACTGGGCCGTTCTAACACATGAATATGCTTTGATCTAAACTATTCCATTGTAGCTTTGGCTGGATGTTTAGGGTTGTTGTCCTGCTGGAAGGTGAACCTCCGCCCCAGTCTCAAGTCTTTTGCAGCCTCTAACAGGTTTTCCCCCAGTATTTAGCTCCATCCATTTTCCCATCAACTCTGACCAGCTTCCCTGTCCCTGCAGAAGAAAAGCATCCCCATGGCATGATGCTGCCACCACCATGTTTCACCGTCGGGGTGGTGTGTTCAGGGTTAGATTTCCTCCACACATAGCGTTTTGCATTAAAGTTAAACTTTAGTCTCATCTGACCAGAGCACTTTCTTCCATATGTTTGCTGTGTCCCCCTACTTAGCTTGTGGCAAACTGCAAATGGGACTACTTATGGCTTGCTTTCAAAAATGGCTTTCTTTTTGCCACTCTTCCATAAAGGCCAGATTTGTGGAGTGCGTGACTAATAGTTGTCCAGTGGACAGATTCTCCCACCCGAGCTGTGGATCTCTGCAGAGGTTTTCCAAGATTCTGATATTGATGACCTGATTCTGAGATCAGAGGAGGTCCGACACCCATGACCTCTGACTCTCAGCTGTTCGAAGAGACTGTGATGCTCCAGTGACTACCGCGGGCCTCTTCCTAGGCCGGTGACGTCACATTTATTGGTCATGTGGCCTAGGCACAGCTCAGGCCTGAGCTGCAATACCAAGCATGGTATGTGGTACTCTCCGGAGCCACTCTCTCGTCAAACAGCCGATCGTCAGAGGTCCTGGGTGTTGGACTCCTACTGATCTGATATTAATGACCTATCCTGAGGACAGGTCATCAATATCAGAATCTTGGGAGAAAAAAGTAAATTAGAATCTTGGAAAACCCTTTTAAACTTGTGTTCCCTTTTCATTACGGTCATTTTGGTATGGGGAAAATATATATATTTACAGTCACCAGGAGTTGATAGGTCAACGATATCAGATCGGAAGAGGTCCGACATCGGGGATCCCTGCCGAACTGATATTGTTGACTTCTCATAAAGGGAACCTGTCACCTGGATTTTAGGTATTGAGCTGAGGACATGGGCTGCTAGATGGCCGCTAGCACATCTGCCATATCCATTCCCCATAGCTCTGTGTGCTTTTATTGTGTCAAAAAAACAATTTTATATATATGTAAAGGAGGCTACTAACGTTTCCGGAGCCCAGCCACACCCACTGTGAAGGAGCCCAGCACCGCCCTGCATCCTCCGAATCTCCTCCTTGCTCCCCGACTTCACAAAGCTAGAGCGCCGTAATCTCGCAATGTGCGAGCTAGCGCATGCGCAGTGTCGACATAGTGTCGACATAGTGTTCCTTCCCTGTGCTGGCATCAGCCTCAGGGAACGAACTGCGAAAATGGAGAGATTACGGCGCTCTAGCTTTGTGACGTCGGGGAGCAAGGAGGAGATTGGTAGGATCGGGGCGGTGCTGGGCTCCATCACAGTGGGCGTGGCTGGGCTCAGAGTCAGAGAACGCTGGACTCATCTCTGAAGCATGGAGGAGACAGGACTCAGCTAAGGTTAAATTACATATCTTTAAAATCTTTTTTTTTTACACAATAAAAGCACACAGAGCTATGGGGACTGGATATTGCGGATGTGCTAGCGGCCATCTAGCAACCCATGTCCTCAGCTCTATACACACAATCCAGATGACAGGTTCCCTTTAAGGATAGACCCTCACTATCATCTAAATCTCAGACAACTCCTTTATAAAAGTATTTCAGTTGCACTTTGTGCCTTTTTTTTTTTTAAACAAAAGATACTAAAATAAATATTGCACAAAAATAAAGCCCCATGTATCACCAATAAAAAAAATTATGCAAAAATTATAACCAAGCAAAAAAACGTACAGGTTTTGTAGGAGCATGGACTAAAAATATGTAAATGATGGGATGGAAATGGCCCAGGGAACTGGTTAAACATTTGCCTGTAAGATAGAATTGGTTGTTCTCTTAAGGGTCTCGGGGGGAACAGAGGTTTTAGTGATATTAATTGTGTGATTTCGGCAGGGGACAGGCAGGGTGGCCCTCAGGGGTTAATCCCCCAGACAGAGCTGCTAATCTACTGCTATAAATGCCTGTTTATTGGGTGCCGGAGAAATGTGATCCCGGTTTTGCTCCAGGTCTGTATTTATTATCCGACTGTTCATTTTATCTACATCCTGGTCATCAGCTTGACCTTCAGATTGATGGCATCATTTATGAGCAGATGATTCCTCGCCTGTGCATCCCATGCGGATGTGATCTGAAGACTTCATATACAATGAATGCAGCGTCCTCCACCCTGCCCTCTGTTGTATCATTTCTAGAGCTTCCTATACTGGAACCTTGTGGTCCGCCAATATAAATAGCGCATGACCGTGCATATTGCATTGGATGCAATTGAAAAAAAACCCTCAGCTGTGTAAAGTATTAGATTTGTGCAGTTTTTAAGCCTTTTAGAAATAAACAAGCATATTTACTGGCAGCAGGCTGAAATCTGAATATACCGAGGAATTGGTACATGAGGCATATTAGAAAGTTGCAGAACGTTCCATTATACATGTACTGTATGATGTTAAAAGGGTTCCTGGGACTTGTATATTGATGACCTATCCAAAGGATAGACCACCGGTTCAGGATTGGTGGGGTCTGACACCCAGGACCCCTACCAGTCAGTGGTTAGCTGAGAGTACTAGCGTATGAAGCCGGAACACCACAGCTCCGCGCACAGTGTAGTGGGGGCAGAAACGGCGCTGAATGTCCCATTGAAATGAATGGGAAGCATAAAAAAACAGCTCCATGTAAGTCCATGCGTTTTTTTCTGTATTTTCCTAATGTTTTTGGGACCGACCTGCTTTAAAAACCTCAAGCTTAAAATTCAGCTTTGTAAATGAACCCATTGGTTAAAAAACAGATGCATTAAAAAAAACTGCACGAAACATATGTTTTTTGTGCTGAAAAAAAGACACGTAGATTCCACGCTGATATATTAAGCATGTTTTTCAAAATCATCGCGTAAACAGGAAAAGTTATTTGATTTGGAAATATTGTTCATCCACATATTTATTTTACCTAATGGCACTATAATAATATCAGTGTGGCATCCATTCCTACCTATTTATTTAAAGCAGCTCTGTCACCAGGATTACAGCATACCGCCTGGTAGGGTTGATCATGCTGATGAGGGCAGAACTGTGTCTTAGCATCTACATATCATATAACTATGTACTATAGCTTCACCACACTGAGATCTGCTCAGAAAGCTAATCTACATATTACTGCTTTATTCACAAGCACAATACAGTCATTGGCACCTCTGAAATTTTTTAATTTAAGTATTAATTAAGTATTTCTCACAGAAAAGTATTGCAGTAACACATGTTTTGCTAAACACATGTTTATTCCCTTGCAAGGACTAGGTGAACTTCTCTCCTTTTTATCTGCTTTCATGTGTGATTTTTATATTGCCCACACCTGTTACTTGCCCCAGGTGAGTTTAAAGGAGCATCACATGCTGGAAACAATCTTATTTATCCACAATTTTGAAAGGGTGTCCAAAATTTTGTCCAGCCCATTTTTGGAGTTTGGTGACATTATGTCCAATTTGCTTCTTTTCCTCCCTTTTTTGGTTTTGTTCCAATACACACAAAGGGAATAAACATGTGTATAGCAAAACATGTGTTACTGCAATACATTTCTGTGAGAAATACTTCATTTTCTTGAAAAATTTCAGGGGTGCCAACATTTACGCCCATGACTGTATCTCATAAGAAGGACACCAGTAATGTGTGTTAGCTTATAAGCATCTTTATGTGGTAATGTTACATCTTAGCGGTATGGTGGTCTACCCTGTATGTAGACATCCCTGGTTCAAATCCCAGGAGAGAGATATATTTTCTTTTTTTTTTTTTCTTTAAAACCATATTGAAAGGCTATATTGTAATATATAATTATAAGGCCTTACTATATTGAGAATAGTGTGTTTTGTTTTATTTTTGCTAAAACCTATTACCTATTTATTCACAGATACAATATATATGATTATAAAGAAACCAGTAATATTTATTAGCTTTTTTTTAAAAATTATTCTCCGTATGATAAGAACATAGACTTTTCTTATGGGATAAATCGGAAAGAAAAAAAAAATATCTGAAGAAAAATACTTCAAAGTCTCTCCCAAGATTCAAACCAGGGATCTCTACATGCAAAACCAGTTGCTCTAACCTATAGCATTACCACACAGAGATGTATGTTTTTTTCTATACTTATAAGCTGACACATATTATTGGTGTCTTTACAATCATATATTGTGCCTGTGAAAAAAGCAGTAATATGTAGATTAGCTTTCTGAGCAGATATCAGTGTGGTGAAGCTATAGTACATAGTGATGATAGTTACTTGCTAGGACACAGCACTGCCCTCAGCCTGCTATCTAGCCCTGTCAATCAAGGGAAGGGGGGAGTGTGCAGAGCACAGGAGGCCTTACATAGCAGTGCTCAGAGGATACGGCCTTGCCTCTTAGTGCTCTAATTGCTCATTTGCATATGAATAAACAAGCGGATATCTCTGAAGACTTTTATCATACAGAGAAAAAAAGGGGTATCGTTTTAATCAGCATGATGAGCCCTACCTGCCAGTATGTCTGGTTTAATAGGGTTGATCCTGTTGACAGAGCCACTTTAAAGTGTCCCTCCACTTTTATGTTGTATGTTGAGATGAGTTAGCAGACCCATTATCTGCAACCCCAATAACCTGTGCAGTTACACCAAATTTAATCAAATGTATGTGGAAAGATGCTGGCTCCAGGAAACAAACAATGGTTAAATTTTTTTTATAAATAACTATTAGAACAAAAAAAAGTTTTCGCCCAGAATAAGCACAATGCAATCATAATAATAACAACATGTAAGAGTGCCCATAGCCTTTAAAGGCCATTAACCAGTCCTTTTCAAATGCTCATTGGGAGGAAGAGGGAGGAGTCGTCTGCTTTGCTGTAGTGATGAACCATGTCCAACACAGGCCTCCAGAGTTAAACATCACAGATTATGACCCTCTGGCACTGGAGAAAAAAATTTACATATTTTTTAAGCACATCATAATAGGGTCCCTGAAAAGGGAAGAAGACCCTCCATTATCTGCTTCTGGGGCATCTGCTAATACCGTAAGCTGAACAGTGTCTGAACAGCTGATTTTATACTTCCTCTGGTTGGGATTTTACAGCAATCCATCTTTTTTTCATAATTCAGCTATCTCCGTGCCATAGAGCGTCCACGTGTTATTAACCTTCATTCCTTTGTTTCAGGGAATACAATATCGATGGACAGTTTAAATAAAACTATAACCACCATCTTCTTTATTATGGGCTTTGAGACCATACGCAATATGGAAATTTTCCTCTTTTCCCTTTTCTTGAGTATGTACATGTTAACATTGGGGGCCCATTTTCTTATCATCACCCTTGTGCTTCTGGAACGTCATCTTCATAAACCAATGTATCTCCTCTTGGCCAATTTCTCCTTGGTGGAAGTCCTGTACACCACGGTGACCGTACCTAAGATGCTTGATGCGCTCTTGACCAGAAACAAAGAGATTTACTCATCTTCTTGTCTCGTTCAGTTTTATTTTTTCTTTGCTTTTGGTGCCGCTGAGAATTGCTTCCTGGTAGTTATGGGCTATGACCGGTATGTAGCCATCTGTCGACCACTGCACTACAGTACATTGATGACTAAGAAGATGGCAGTAGGACTGGCATGTGGACCATGGGTTGTAGGTTTCTTAACCGCTGCTTGCCCTGCAGTATGGATCTCCACTCTTAGCTTCTGCTTCCCAAACTATATCGACCATTTCTTTTGTGACTATTCTCCACTTTTGAAGCTATCATGTGAAGACACATCCAACGGTGAGTTCACGTTTTCTGTGATCTCCTGGAGTTTGACCCTCGGTTGCTTCTTTCTTATTTTAATCTCTTATGCCTTCATCATTCAGTCTGTTCTTAAGATTCCATCTGTCGAAGGGCAGAATAAAGCTTTCAATACCTGCGCGTCCCACCTCACCGTCGTATTAATCTTTAACGGCACAATAATCTTTATGTACATACGGCCGAACTCCCACGTCAGATTCACACTTGACAAGGTGGTGTCAATATTCTACTGCGTGGTGACCCCAGTTATGAACCCCATGATATATTGTTTGAGGAACAAAGAGGTAAAAGAGGCCCTCAAAAAAGCTCTTCAAAGACGAGTGATGATATGAATGCGAAAAGACAAGGTCATACTTCATGATAAAGAGTTAATTTGAAGGTCAGAATGGCATAAAAAAGGAATGATACCTCACTGATCCCCATCACCCCTTTCCCAATGCTTCACAGATCCCCGCTGGTGTCTACTTCCTGGACCCTCGCAACACACAGGAATCGACCACACAGCCAATCAGTGGCCACAGCAGTGACTCACCTCAGTCAGTGGGGGGGATCGGTGAGAGTTTTTTTTTTGTACTATTTTGACCTTTATTTTGAAAGAATTTTGCCAGACGGATGAAACCTTTTATATTTTTCTCTACCGAGTGGAAACCAGCAGCATATTAATTGTGAAATCACTGGACTCCGAGAGGTTGTTTATTTATGAATGATAAAAAAAAAATATATATGAAAATAAGAAAAATAATACAAATATGAAATGTTATCATTACAGAAATGTTTACTATGTATGCTAAGGCCTCGTTCCCATTTCCGTGTCCTTTTGATGTCCGTCACAAAATCATTATGTGTTTCATCCGTGAAGATGTCCGTCTTTGGTCCATGTGCCGAATTCTTCGGACACAGCTCAGCTAAAAGTTATTTTACAGAGCGTCTCCTATTAGTGGTCAGGGAAAAATGGACCAAACACAGATGCAACATGGACGTGTTGTGTCCGTTTTTTCTTCATGGACGAATAGACTATAAATGGGCTTGTTCGGTCTTCATCACAGGCCAAAGTAGTGCATGTCTGCGTGACTTTTTCAATGACCCCTGGTCAGTAAAAAAAGATACCTACATTAAAATCAACGGGCACGTGTGCTGTCCGTGGAAAATGGAAATGGGAAGGAGGCCTTAAATGGTCGATCCACTTAACCTAGAAAAGGTACAGGATCAAGAAACATTGTGGGTTATATTTTATTGTGTAATTCTAGGCATATTAAAAAGGTTGTCTGGTTTAGGAGACATATTTTAAATACCCTTAGGTCATTTAAGCAGTGTCCTCTATTTGTAACCTCCATCAGTTTGCTGAAGTAGACGGCAGTAGACAGCTTCTCTTGTGCTGGAGGACCCAGCACGTCCATGAATTATATTGGGACCATGTAATACTTCTTGTCACCTGCGGGGATGCTTTAAGGAAATTGAACAATCACTGCCAGGTTCCTCTGCAAATTACTAATGATTGTTGGGAGACCCAGAGACAGGCACCTCATGATCTGCTTACTTTAAGGGATTTTTTATTTTAAAAATTTTAAGAATGTACTGGTATTCAAAGTAGTAAAGTAACGACACTTTGATGCTACTAGAATTCAAACAGGTGTGGTTCTTACTGGATCTGCATGCCATTGGTAGGCCAGAATTACCTAAAGCTCACTATACACATTTTTTATTTATTTATTTTATGCACTTACTAGTGGTACTATATTCCACAGCGCTTTATAGACATTAGCAACAAGCTGTCCCCAATGGGGCTCACAATCTAGTATGTCTTTGGAGTGTGGGAGGAAACTGGAGAACCCAGGCTATGGACACCTTCGGGGCAATTTTTTAATGATTTCATTAGTTATTTTGCGTTAAAATATTTTTTTTCAGTTGGTCTTTATTAAAAATTTTCAGCTGTCTTTGAAATGCAGGGGTTTAAAATTAGTTTGTAGAGTATCACTTCTCAGTCCCGTCGGTTGATGGCTCATGCAAAGCCTTATCTCTGATTCCCTGACCTCATAAACGCTCATTATAGCTAAACTGATAAGAATATGGCTTAAATGAGTGTTTATGAGGTCAGAGAATCAGAGATAAGCTTTGAATGAGCCTTCAGCTGACAGGACTCAACAGTGATACTGTGCAAACAGACTGTTGACTCCTGTATCTCAAAAACAGCTGAAACTTCTTAATAAATACCAAATAAAAAAATAATTTTATCCCAAAATGAGTATAATGCAATCATAAAAAAAAAAGAAATAGTCTTTTAACGAGCTGAAATCTATTGCGCCCAGACCTTGTTTCTCCTGATATCTGCCATTGGAGGACATTTAGGAGACCTTCTTGTACAATATGTTTCTGAAAATCCTGTCGAAATTGTACAGCGGACTTGGCTATTTTGCACAATCCCATTTTTCTTCAGGTCTGGGGAAGCCCGGGATGTTGGAAATCAGTCGTTGCAAGATTGCATTTGTCCTGCGCATGCTGTAGTGTATGTCTGCCATTATGCAATAAAGCACATCAATATGGGATCTGTGAGTACCCGAAGCAGTAACTCACAACAGGGTCACTGCAAAGGATTAACTGGTGTCATGTTATATTGTTAAAGGCAATGTACACCTACAGAGGCAATTTTATTTTTATGATTGCATTTTACAAATTTTGGGCTAAAAATCATATTTTCCACTGGCCTTTATTAAAAATTTTGAGCCGTTCTGTCACAAGGGGTTAACTGTTTTTCTAGCTGTGTGACTGGTACTTTCACTTTGTGTCGGTCATCTAATGAACCGTATCTCTAAACTACTGAGAGGTCATAAACACTTACTTAAGCCACATTCTTATCAGCAAGGTAAGAACTGAGCGATAATGAGTGTTTATAATGTCAGAGAGCATCTGTAAGGAGTCCGTCAGCTCCTGGTCTGATGGAGCAGGGAGAAAAACCAGATCCTACTACTAGAGCATCTCAGCCCCCGTACAGAGAAAAGGACTCCATATTTTAAAAAATTTAATTAGTACAATGCAATATTTCCCCAAAAATTGTCCCCAAAGATATACATAGCGTTTAAGTTTAAATGTTGTGATTTGTGTACCTCACGGTTAAACATGTGTTGTTGAGTTGCTGGGGAGATGGGCCTTGGGTCTGCTCCCAGAAGAGTCTAGTCTACATAGAGAAAGAGGATAGACGTGTGTGAGAAAGCTCTGCAGACAAGACCTCAAGTCCCAGAGAAGCACCATCTCTGAGACTAAAGAACATCTGCTACACCAGAGTACTCCTGACAGATAGAAGACATGTAGAAAGTCTAGAATCTACAAGGCCATGCGTTGGAGTCAGTCAGCAAGGTATTGGGCATGTTTATGGCCAAGAGACTTTGCTTCCACAAATGGGAACATTGCCAATGCAGCCTTCCACACTTTGAGACTTTTGGCCATTGGTATCTTATATCTGTACCCCTCAGCCAGGTAACTGCAGAGACAAGTGCCTGCCTATGGTTGTGCTGGAAGATTTTAGAAAGACATAAAGGAGTACTGCAACCTCCATTATTGCTGCTGTCCAAAAGGCTGCTATTGAGGGAGGATTGGACTGTGTTGTATGTCTTGGAACTGTGCCTGGTTATTGTTGGATGTACTACAACTTCTATTCTGTAAAGAGACTATAATTATCAATTGCACCCTGATAAACATCCAACATCAAGGGCACCCCAAATACCCCCAGGCAGGAGCCCCAATTACCAGGGTGTGCCTTGAGGGAAGAAAGGGAGCATCCTGCAGTCATTGCAGGGCCTCAGGGAGCGGCAGAGGGAGAGAGTGCCACTGTGAACTGCGAGTACTACTACCACTCTCAGGACCACCACTCCCATCTTCCTCAAAATTGAAGGCATACTGAACCAGCATGGCTACCACAGCATCTTGCAGCGGCATGCTATTCCATCCGGTTTGCGTTTAGTTGGACCATCATTTATTTTTCAACAGGACAATGACCCCAAACACACCTCCAGGCTGTGTAAGGGCTATTTGACCATGAAGGAGAGTGATGGGGTGCTGCGCCGATGACCTGGCCTCCACAGTCACCGGACCTGAACCCAATCGAGATGGTTTGGGGTAAGCTGGACCGCAGAGTGAAGGGCCAACAAGTGCTAAGCATCTCTGGGAACTCCTTCAAGACTGTTGAAAGACCATTTCAGGTGACTACCTCTTGAAGCTCATCAAGAGAATGCCAAGAGTGTGCAAAGCAGTAATTAAAGCAAAAGGTGGCTACTTTGAAGAACCTAGAATATGACATATTTTCAGTTGTTTCACACTTTTTTGTTATGTATATAATTCCACATGTGTTAATTCATAGTTTTGATGCCTTCAGTGTGAATCTACAATTTTTATAGTCATGAAAATAAAGAAAACTCTTTGAACGAGAAGGTGTGTCCAAACTTTTGGTCTGTACTGTATATATTGTGGGGACTCGCTCTGGTAGATAGGATTAGCGGACGCAGTATAGAGGCAACAACAATTTTTTTTGGATCAAACAGTTCAGTGTTTTATTCACACTTTAGGCAAGTGACAAAACAAGCAGTCATAATCAAACAAAAAGCCACCTTGCGGTATAGGTGGTAATTCACACCATGCGGCAATTCTGCCTCAAAGAGTCCTTGCTGATAGCAGCACCAAACTGTTTTCATGGCAAACAGGTAACAAGCCTTCATCCAGATACAATGCTCCCAGATCCCAACACAGAGACCTCGCTTCTGAACCCAGCTGCCTATTTAAGGACAGCCATGTACTGCAAAAACCCGGACCGGCATTTAAAATCCGGTCCGGTATTTGACCTCACCTGGCTTTAAATCAGCCCAGCAGCACATGCTGGGAGGAAAGTACCTGTTTTCCCAGACCAAACCTATCACTGTGTCACATATCCCCCCCTTTTGTTCAACCCTGAGGGGGTGAACACACGCCAGACAGTGTACCCGGGACAGGGCATCTGCGTTTCCCTGTAACCGGCCTGCCCTGTGTTCCACTGAAAACCTAAAGTTTTGCAGGTAGAGAAACCATCAGGTGAACCGGGCATTTCTGTCCTTGGCCTGGCTCATCCACTTGAGAGGGGAATGGTCAGTCACCAGACGGAATTTTCTCCCTAATAAATAATAGTGGAGAGATTCTAGTGCCCACTTATTAGCCAGGCAATCTCTCTCCACTATACTATACCTGGTCTTGGCGGGGTGAGCTCACGGCTGAGGAAGACAACGGGATGCTCCTCCCCGTTGACTTCCTGCGACAGTACAGCACCGAGGTCTACGTCGTAGGCATCGGTCTGTACTATAAACTCCCTTTTGAAATCGGGCGTCACCAACACCGGGGACCCGCACAGGGCCGACTTCAAAGCGGAGAAAGTCTCTTCCGCCCGATCATCCCAGCGAACCATCGTTGAATTGTGTCCCTTCAAGAGTCCTGTCAAGGGTGCAGCTAGAGTAGCAAAGTGGGGAACAAACCCTTATGTTATTTGCCTAGTGGTGACAGGTCGGGGCCAATTCCGTATCGCCTCTATTTTGTTCATTTGGGGTTTGATGACTCTGCATCCAATTACATACCCCAGGTACTTAGTCTTTTCTAACCCTATCGCAAATTTTTTTGGGTTAGCGGTCAGGCCAGCCTTCCAAAGGGAGTCCGCTACAGCCTCCACTTTGGGTAGGTGACTTTCCCAGTCGGTACTGTGGATGACAATATCGTCCAGGTAAGCCGAAGCGTACCGATGATGTGGACGAAGCACAATGTCGCTGAAAAGTGGCAGGGGCGCCATGCAGACCAAAGGGTAAGACCTTATATTGAAACAGCCTCTGATGATGAAGGCAGTTTTCTCTTTGGCAGCCTCTGTTAAGAGGTGTACCTTGTAGTTTACATCTCCAGTATTCTCGAGTACCTCGTCACCTAGCCAGGAACTTACTGTCCACTGTCAGCACAAGAACCAAAACCCGATCACCCTGGTTAAGGATCCGGATCCGAGCCTGCCGATTATAGACCGACTCTGGGCTCGCTGAGCTGCCTCCATATGCTCCCTAACAAGAGGCAGCACTGTCTCTATCCAATCTTTCATCTGAGTAACGTATGACACTTTTATGTGAAGTAGGTTGCTGTTCCCACGTCTCTTTGGCCACGTCCTAGAGACCACGAGGGTGTCTGCCATATAGCAGTTCGAAGGGCGAGAACCCAGTAGAAGCCTGGGGTGCCCTCTCGCACTGCGAACATGAGATGGGGCAGAAGGAGGCCCCAGTTCTTCCCATCTTTAGATACTACCTTTTTCAACATATTTTTTAATGTTTGGTTAAACCATTCTACGAGACCGTCCATTTGCGGATGGTAAATGGACATCCGTAGTTGTTTTATGTGGAGCAACTTACAGAGTTCCCTCATCACCTTGGACATAAAAGGGGTCCCTTGGTCGGTCAGAACTTCTTTAGGTAGTCCTACTCGGGAAAATATCTCCATTAACTCCTTAGCTATGAGTTTGGCCGTGGTATGTCGCAGTGGCACCGCCTCAGGGTACCGAATGGCGTAGTCTAGAATGACTAAGATGTGTTGATGCCCTCTGGCGGACTTCGGTACTGGGCCTATGAGGTCCATAGCTATTCGGTCAAACAGTACTTCGATAATCGGGAAAGGTACTAGGGGACTATGGAAATGTGGCTGGGGGCTAGTTATCTGGCAGGTCGGGCAATACTTACAAAACTCTTCCACTTCTTTGAATATGCTGTACCAGTAAAATCGCTGTAGAATATGATCCTGAGTTTTCTGCAGCCCCAGGTGACCCCCGAGAACGTGTTGGTGGGCTAGGTCTAACACAAACCTGCGATGATCCTTGGGGACACCAACAGTTCAATAGGCTCACCCCGTAGTTGGTTTACCCGATACAACATATCTTGATGAACCACAAAACGGGGAAACACTGACTCTGCCCCAGGTTGTTGTGGTTCACCATCTACTATTAACACATTTTCACTGAGGTCTGCCAATTCAGGACCCGGTGGCAAGTCCTCCACTTCTCCCACCATCACACTTAGTGGCAGTCACCCCTATCGATGGCCCTTTGGTCCCAGGTTCCCAGGGTTCAGGTCTCCCTCCTGAGCCGGGCTACTCTGCTAGGGTTACCCCTGTCTCATGGGTATCAGTCACTCTCATAGCAGGCCACAGTGCTGGGAAGCCCGGGAAGTCTCTCCCTATTATTAGTTAATAATGTAGATTTGTGGCAACAGCCACCTTGTGGTCCATCTACCGTGGTTAGAGACACCAGCGCGGTGGGGTAGTCTTTTAAGTCTCCATGGATGCACATCACCCCAACTTTCCGGCAAATATACTCAGTGGAGCGCACCAGGGTAGCCCTTACTAGGGTCACTAGACTCCCTGAGTCCAGCAGACCCTCCGCCGGAGTGTCTCCCACTTCCACCTGGCACAAGTGATCTAGAGACTCTGGGGTACCTGTTGCACACAGCTTCCTGGCATATAGCGACTGACGGTAGCCATAGTTAGTGTCCATGGGCTCAACCTGAAGGGGACAATCAGCCCTTACATGGCCAGGCTCCTGACACTGCCAGCAGACTATCAGAGCCAGGTCCGCCGTGGGTACATCCCGGGAGGGTTTTATCGGCTTAAATCTCTAGGCCTGGGGTGGAGATTTCCAGGGTTTGCCTACCCCCCTCCCGACAGAACCCTCCTTTAGATTCCTGTTAACTTCATAGCGTTTCACCAAGTCCACCATCTCAAGGGCATTGCCAGGAGACACACCTGACCGATTCAGTTCTGGAGAGAGTATGGCAAAGCCGTCCAGAACATATCGGCTAATAGTCTATCCAGCATAGCTGGGGGACTCAGCACATCAAGCTGGGCTGTAGCCACTTTTCCAAGAGGTGGAGTAAGTCATAATACTGGGTCCTCGCAGGCTCAGCCGGCTTAAACCCCCACTGATGTACCCGCTGGACCCGGGCTAACACATTCACCCCCAGTCTTGCCAAAATCTTACCCTTTACTTTTTGGTAGTCGGCCGCTTGATCGTCCGGCAATTCGAAATACACCAGCAGGGAATCGGATGCCAGGAATGCAGCGACGACCTCAGCCCACTGGTCACGGGGTAGATTTTCCCTGATGCCCACTTTCTCGTACATTGCCAGGTAGGTTTCGATATCGTCTGCGGGGGTCATCTTAGCAATCGCGACACGGACTGCTTTCCAAGCATCTTGGACCCTCGGGGTTGCTCCTGCTGTCTGCAATGCCATCACGTGTTGTAGCAGCAACTGGTTAGTCTCCTGCTGCTGCTTATTAGCCTCACGTTGCTGCAGGTTTGTCTCTTGCTGCTGCAGATTAGCCACATTTTGTTGTGGGGCACTGGTTGTAATACATCTGGTTTAATGTATGACATACTATTGTGCTTGAAAAATGCACAAAACAAAAATATCGGCGTTCACGCCAGCCTCACTGCTCTCGCCCGCATCCTCCACCAATTGTGGGGACTCGGCTCTGGTAGACAGGATTAGCAGACGCAGGCTTTCAGATCCCAACACAGAGACATGGCTTCTGAGCCCAGCTGCCTATTTAAGGACAGCCAGAACTCGGACCGGCATTTAAAATCCGGTCCGTTATATGACCTCACCTGGCTGTAAATCAGCCCAGCAGCACATGCTGGGAGGAAAATACCTGTTTTCCCAGAGCAAACCTCTCACTGTGTCACAATATATACTGTATAATACATTCCCTTTAATTGTTACCAGATGTACAACATATTTGAAGTAGTACTTCAGACAGAAAACACAAAACATGGCAGAACATGGCATTAGAAAATGAGTATAAACAAAACACTAGGTAAAATGTACCAGCAAAAAAATTAAAAATATTCTGCATCCTCAAGATCAAAATGAGAAGTATTCTTAAAGCAGTTGGTTGTACAGCGTTTTACAAGTCCTAAGGACAGGTCATACCTTTTTGAGCAGCAGAGATCCAACAACTTGCATCCCTACTAATCAGTTGTTTCATAGTAGTTCCAGCGCTCCACAGAGCAGTCTATTCTGTAGTGCATGTCCTACAGATGTCCTCCCACAACCCTAATTTTGCAAAGTAGAAAAACTATCATATGAAATGCAATTGAAGGGAGCAGGATAAAATAGGTAGGTCAGCATCCACTCCAAGTTCCTCAGAAGACATAAGCATGATGTACCGTAATAGATTCCATGACAGAGTTATCAAATTATAAGGAGATTCTCCCAAAATTGGGGCCTCTTTGTCATCAGTTTTAACAATGGGATCTGTACTAATGGGGTCATTTATGATTAGAAGTACGCCACTTTTTTGCATACCCTTTTCACAGATTTGGTCACAAAGAAGATTTGCTGCTGACTCTGCAACTTTCCCCCACTCACACCACTTTTCCGAGGTGGTGAAAAAAGCGGACATAGCGCAGGCGGGGAAGAGGGCCCGGCCGGACGGCCCATCTCATTTATCATTTTATATGCCTGTTTTTGGTGTAGAAAATGACTTAAATATACATCAGCTAGGGATCTGGTGTAGATTTAAGCAAGTCTCGCAGCCAGCGTCTAAAACACCAGTCTTAATAAATTACCCCATACATGTCCACAGGGTAAGCATTCAGACTGCGCTTGAAATCCAAATGATGGTAAAAACTTCTACCCTTTCCAAGCCATGGGGCCATTTTAAAGTAGAACATTTCAATGTCTTTCAAAGCAGTTGACTAATGATTCTGTTCTTGTTTTGATAGAAGAGTCCCGTTTAGTTAAACAGTTTACCTGTCTTTATAACAGTGACCTGGGAATATGGAAAACCACAGAGTTGACTCAAGTACAAAGGTGGACCAAGCCCCTGGAGTGATGTTTCCCATAGGAACGGATTCGGCCAAATCAGAAGTAGAAAGCAGAGTTGTTGGCGCAGTGTGACAGTTGTCCAAAAGAAGTCTGCCATAGACTATGCAACCAAGCATGTTAGAAACAGTACTAGAGCCAAGGGAGGAGTTAAAGGCCTTGATATCAACTTAACCCCTATCCATGGGATCAGGCATAAGCATCTGATCAATGGGGGTTTGTCTGCTAGGACCCCCACAATCATGGGAATGGGGATACCGTGCACCTAGTGCAGCATGTACATTGTCTCTCCATACTTTCTCTATGGGACTGGTGGCCAAGAACACAGCTTAACCTGCATTTCCATTCTATGAATGCACAGGACGCCATTCTCATGATCAGTGGAATCCCAGAGGTCAGACCTCCACTGATTAGGTGCTAAGGTGGATAGGTTGATATGGCACAAACCCCTTAAAATAGCAGAGGGCCAGAAGCAGCATGTCTTTGGCAACCATGTTACTCCCAATGCTGGGCAGGACCAGTCCAACGCCATAAGAGGTAAAGTGGAGACACAACTAAGCCGCCCAATGAATCAAAAGCAAAAAAAAAGAGTATTATGGAGGATAAATGTTGGATCTCTAGCATTGTGGGCTTTACGTCTAGGGCTTTTTACCTACTGCGGAATCAGGAGCTCAGTGTATAGTTTATCCAGAAGCCATTGGAGAGCAGCAAAAGTGCTGGGATCTAATGGATGTTCCCTAAAACTAAGAATGGAGGTTACATCAGTTTTCTAGACTATGGCAGAGAGTTTGGCTGGTATGGCAGGAACCATTTTGGATAGTCTCTTTAATGAGGTGCTTTATCTCAGAGTCTAGTGTATCCAGGGACCACTCGTGACCAAAGAGGCCCAGACAGCCAGAGAGTCAAGTTCTAGAGACACTTTGGGGTGTGGTCCTTGTCTATCACAACAGGAAGAGTAACCTCATGATTCTCATGACGATGCTGGTACTCCAACTGGAATTATGGACAGAAAAGGGCATTTATTTTGTGGGAGCACACATCAGCCAAAAGGGTGAAAAACCTAGAAGCACAACAGAACATGCCTATATATGCAGATATTCGCTCTAGAAATCATTGACATGAGAGACAGTGTTTCTTGGAAAAAAAGACATACAATTCTTTCCTGGACAACTCCTTTAACTTTCAATTTCAGCAGTGCTCAGCGGTTGGTTTCTGGAAGGCTCACTAGATCAGTAGAGGCTTGGTTCAAAATCCATCATCTGCTGCATGAAGTTTTATGTCCACCCTGCATTTACATTACTTACTTCTGTCAAGTTCAGTTTCCTCCCACACTCCAAAAACAGAATTCTTGAATATATAAAGCGGCAACATACTCTGTACTTAACGCTCATTCCTGATCGGTGCTGATAATTGCCTGCTCGTCAGTGCGTGTAAATGAGCCTTAAGTCTCTGTTTCAAGCAGATCTCATTTCCTATTTCATTAAGATGATTGGTTTTGGTCCTAATGTGTGTCTGAGATACTGAAAGAGAGAGCTGGTAGATGTTTGTAAAGGCCTCTTTACATAGGCTGACACGGAAAGCAATTATCAGGAACTAACAGTTCTTTATATCTGCTCGTTACAGGAGGTGAAAGGTGTAATTACAATCACCTCTACTGTATTGGGATGAGTGATCGCTAGAGTGATCCACATTCATTAAACCACCATGATTTCCAGAACATGATAATGGGGCGGCCATCTTGCCTGAGCTGTTGACAACAGCCTTTAGAGACTTGGTTTACAGCAGCCACATAGGGCATAGACACAATGAACTCGTTGCCTTCTATGGCAGAGTTTTCTAGGCATGTTCTGTGACCTGCACAGAGATCAGGAGGGAGTAGATAAGCTGTGGTATTGCCTACCGTAAATGGTGGATCCTGTGTTTTCTATATATAGGTTCTATTTGTCTAATCCTGTTTGTGATGATAAGCACATAACTTTTTCTTATGACACATTCTCTTTAATATTCCTTTTCCTCTTTTTCACAGGTTGTGAAATTTAAAATTAGACTTTCAGCTGAATCTCTTGGCACTCTCTCCCCAGACAGGTTACTTTGCCTGCCTCTCTATAAATACCTGCCACATTTCATCATTAGGGGCTCATGCTGGACTTGTTTTCAGGCATATTACAGGTCTGTAGTATAATAATCTGAAGCAGATATGATTCACACTATGCTGTATGCGCATAACCCCAGCAGTAGGTGATCTGAAGCACTTCAGGTGCAGGAGGTTGTCTACTTCTAGACAGAGAGTTGTTTTAGCTTGTCCTCTTTATCCCATAAGAACATGAGGAACGTGAGGACACAGTAGGATGCTCTGGTCCATTGGTGGCCAGACAATTCACTACAAGACATTTACCATCAGCTTGGGATCCTTTGAACATACACTTGGCTTTCTAGGTGCAGACAGATCTGTCGTATTTCTTTTTTGAAATTTTTAGCAGCCTGGTTTGATCTCTTCTCCTCTGTTTTCACATCTGTACCTGTTTAGTGAATATATAACTTTCTAGACTTGACGATCACACTATGAATTTCCGCATCCCTCGACTATCCCATAATTAGTAAAAATTAGTCTTCACCAAGCCACCCTGATCCTTTTTATCAAACATTAAGCTAGATTTGATTTACAGAATGAATATCCAGATGAACACTATTGGCCCATAGATATTATTAAAGAGAGTGGGTCATGCGGCCCACCCCTTGTATTTTGGATAATTTCATACAAAATGCAAGCCAGACACCAATGACTGTTGCAATATTACAAAGTGGTCATACATGTACTTCAGTTCCAGACAATTACCGGTAAGTAGAAACAACAAAGGAAAGGACCACTGGCACAATGTCACGGTCAGGGGTTAAGAAGATCCACTGAAAGTATCCCAAGTGTTCACAGACTAGACTTCAGGACATAGAATAGGCAAACAATGGTTACATGACATCAACACATTCAGAATCAAACTGGACATACGAGTAGGGAACAGTACAAACCTAATCTCCACCCGACCTACCTGCTTGGACAATCTGTCCTAAATGACAGCCCCCAACTGGACGACAGTCCCTATGCTGGCTAAGTGCAGGGACCTAGTCCAAGCACCCGCAGTGTCACGACTTTTTCATTGTCTGGTGTCTGTTGACTGTAACACTTTTGCTGTGCATGCTTGTTGCTTGTGGCAACGTGTTGTTTGTTATGCATGCGTGTGCACTTCCCCTTTAAGGCTGTCTTTCTTCCCATTCTGGTATGCATGGGGTTAAGAGGTTTGTAAGGTGGAGCTGGGTGTGGCCTCATGGCTCTTATTGTTCTGGAGTTATGAACCTGAGGTCATATTGTCTTCAGTGTCTTGAGGAGCTGGTGCTATTCCATCTGCCCTGTCCTTGAGGGCCACCTTATGGGACATCGATGTCATCTGATGTCTTCAGATGTCACCCCTTTGTGTCTGTTGCTGTTACTCTACCTCACTTGTTGTATGTTTGGTGTGGGTTTATGTTTGGGGTTTGTTATGTCTGGTTTGGTTTTTTTCATGTCTGGCCTGTTTGGTGTTTCAAGTCAGCATGGATGCCAGACATATCTTTTGTATGTCCTTTCCTCCGGAAGGGGGTCCCTAGAGTTCCCCGGAGGGGGAACTACAAGCTTATCAGCCTGGTGCCGCCATGGTTCATGCCTCATGATAGTCCAGGTTGTTATTACTGGATTCTGTGTTTGGTGTTTGTGCTGGGTCCTGCCTGGTGTGGGCCTATACCCATTTTCAGGATCCAGTGGTAGCGGCGTGGATGGCTCGAGTTCCTGTTGAAGCTGTGTCAGGTAAGTGTCCATGTTTGCCCTGTTGGCAGTGGTGTTTTCTGCCTCTGGACACTTACCTGTCGTGTCGTCCACTGCTGGCTGCTTTCTTCCCCTTTGTTGCTAGGCCTGTTGGAGACTCCAGTTCCTCGGTGTTGTGGAGGAATTGGTTGTCTCAACCTTCTGTCGTGATATTGCAGGGACCGTTAGGGTGAGTAGGGCCCAGGTTCGAGAGTATGATACCCCCTACCATCAAGGGCGGCTCATATAGTCAGGAGTTCATGGATAGGATTTAGGGATGCTTAGTTGGTTTCCAGCTCCCTTTTCACTGTTTCCAGGCCTAGCTGCTTCCCTATTATCCCCACATTGTATGGTGGGGGTTTTGCCCACTCACCACCATGACACGCAGACCTGTTCAGGCAGCAGGAACCCAAGTAGACAAAACAGACATGAATCAAGATCACAAGACCAGACTAAAGACACAGTATCAGAATCAAAGCATAAACCAGAACCCATGTAGATTAGAATACACTTAGGAAGCATGTCATTCACGGGAAGACGAGGACATAACCAGACATGACGAAGATGTATAAGACATTGATGAACAAACAGGCTGATCACAAAAGTCAGGGCCAAAGTCAAAAACACTCTGATCAGGACAGAAAGCACCCTGAACATAGCTTTCCTGAAGACAGACTGATATCCCAGGCACGAAGCTCACAGATCTAAGTAGCAGAGTCATTAGGACATCTGACCACCTGGAAACATCAGACCAGGGAAACATTAACCACCTTACATGAACAAACATGGAGGATACGAGTTAGAGGAAACTGTTCTCACACACCGAAGTCCGTAGCCAGCACTCACAACACAAGCAACCAGCATACACGGGAACACGTCAACTGCAGGCAGCCAGCCTACATGGCAACACAGTGAACCGCACCGTGACACATGGAAGAGACAGGAAGTAAAACCCGGTACACGGATTTCACTCCAGCATTGTCGAAATGATGTAAGAAAAAAAAAAAAGAAATCATCCAGATCCAGTGTTAGATAAACGGCTCCTTAAGGTTTGATTTTGACAATTTAAAAATATCCACGACAATAATTGCACGAACACTTATGTTTCGACCACATCCACAACAATAGTCAAAGCATAGACTAAATTACCGCCCAATGTCTTGCAAAAAAATCATGTGTATTGTATGATTGGGCATGCCATACATCTACCACTGCAATACCTAAAAAAACTAAACGTAAAGACACCCATTGTGCATACAGTAGGTCACTGTCTCAGCTGGTAATGCTAAAGACACTTCCCAAAATGTTATAATTTCTACCATATTATGTCCACCTTTGTCGGCATCCTCAGAACCCGTCAGTTGCATGGGATTGTATTGTCTTGGGTTATGTGAGATTCCACATTTCAGATTATCAGAAGAGTACTTCTATCCATCCAGCAAATATAAAGGCAATGATTTGCTTTTCATATTTTTTTCATTGGTTAAAACGATGTAGATATTTTTGCACTTTCGAATATTTTCAGAATTGGCATGAAAGAAGGGGTGCACCTAGCCGAAAACTAAAACCACATCCCCCCCCCAAGCCATATTTTTAACCTAACCTCTTCCCTTCAGCCCTACTGTTAAAGACATACTTGGAAAATATTACATACAGAGCTACAAAACATACAGGGTAATACAGCGCCACGTATCTCTTACGTCCAGTGACATCTCATCTGATGTAGACATTCTCTTTCCTTATCTTCTCCGTTCAGACCAGACCGCCATGATGATTTCTTTCAGCCATCTCTTCTCTCTGCAGAGTTTGACAAACAGACATCTTAGTTTCCCACTTTTCCATCCTCCTCCCACCTTCTGAACATCCCATCCTGCTACCTCCAATACTGTGTCCGCTGTGCTTCCCAATACTATACTGCAGAAACACATAATCCCCCTCAAAATACTAGTTCCACACATTCCCCTTCAATAATTATTTGCACACAGTGCCCAGCAAATAGTGTCTCTGAAACTTATAGTGCCATAAACATAGTGTCCTCCAAAAATAATTGTGCTAAGCTGATACTGTGCCAGGGTGCCCCCCCCCAATGTAACAGTCCTCCCTAAAGTCCCACCAGTAGTAATAATTCTCTGCCAGAGTGCAGATGTCCCTCATTTCACCCTCAGAAGTAATAATGCCCCCTTAGTTACCCCAGTAGTTAAAATTCCCCCTATAATGTATGCATGTACAGAAAATAACCCCTTATAATGTGTGCCAGTACAAAAAAATGGCTTCTTATAATATTTGCCAGTATAATAATTCTCCCTTGCAATGTGTGCCAGTAAAAAAAATGCTCCCTTATAATGCGTGTCAGTACAAAAAAAACACCTTTTAGTTCCCCCTGTACAAAAAATGTCCCCATAGTGGCCACCTTAGAATGTGTGCTAGTACAAAAATACTCCCTTATATTGTGTGCCAGTACAAAAATGCTCCTTTTTACAGCCGCAATGTCCCCATAGTGCGTTCTCCAGTTACAAAATAACGACCTCCACCCCATTGTGGCCAAACAGCATGCTGCCGAATAAAAATAAACTCAAATACTTAATTCTGGTGTCAGCGATGCGGTGCAAGACTCGGACCTCTTCTAGTCTGTGCCCTGAGCTCTATGCAGCTCGGCTCAGGGAGTGCGATAATGATGACCCCGGCCTCTGATAGTCCTAGTGCCTGTAGCCTAAGGCCTATTAGAGGAAACGGTGGGCCGGGGAGACATCACTCCTGTGCCCCATCGCGGCATTCAACTGTATTGCAGTCCTGAGCATAGCGATGCAGTTGAATATGTAGAGATGAGCCTTTCCACAATAGAAGCGCTCATCGCCCATGGCCCTTCCGCTTCCCCCTCTTGCCCCTTCCTGGTGCTGCCTGAGGCAATCGCCTCACCTCGCCTCATTGGCGGTGCACCCCTGAGTGAAAGTATCTGTGAGGTTCAGGACATCAAATATTGCAATAGAACACAGATGTTAACGTGTTACAATGACCGTGCACAATTTTATACCCTTCAGCAAAACCTTGTCAACCATCACCTGGGTTTGGGTGCCCCACACCAATTGGTCCGAACCAGTAACAAAAATTCTGTTTTTTAAATGTGTCGCATGTGTGCATAAGACCTCTTTCAGACGTCGGTGAATAATGGACAGCACACGTGCTTTAATATGTGTATTCACACATCAGTGGTTTTCCACAGACTATGGTGACACCATGGAAGCATGCCCTATTATATCCCTCACACTCATTATAGCCTATAGGTCTGTGAAAACCACAGACACAACACAGATGCCATCCATGTTTGGTCTGTGGTTTTCTTGGTAGAAGATGCTCTGGAAATGGGAACGCAACGAAACGGAACGCTTTTTGGAGCATTCAGTGCTATTCAGTTCTGTTTTGTCCCCATTGATAATGAATTGGGGACAAAACAGAAGCATTTTTTTTCCAGTATTGAGACCCTATGATGGAACTCAATGCCAGAAAATAGAAACGCTAGTGTGAACGTAGCTTTAGCCTGGCAGTGTCCGTGGATTACGCATGACAACCAGAGTGCAAAAAACAGACACACGGACCAAACATGGATTTTTTGAGGACATCTTCCTGGTGGAATCTTGTTACGGGTGTCATCATGGACCTAGCAGCTGTCACCCTCACCAAATGTTTCCTGTAGAGCAAATAAAATTGACACAAGATTGAGGAGGAATTTCGGACCATTCCTCCCTGCAAATATGTTTAAGTTTCTCAATATTTTGGGGGTTCCTTTCATGTACATCCCTCTTCAGATCATACCTCAGTATCTCCATGGAGTTCAGGTGAGGGTTGCCCATTGCAAAACAGTGCTTCTTTTCAGGTTGGTTTCAAAGCTTATGTCATGACCATGGTTATGGTCGTGACTCCGTGACCCGCATGCAGTTGTCAGCGGTTTGTTCTATGTTGTCAACCACAGGTGAGGGCTTTGGGTTTGTTGCCTCACGTGTGGTTGCCGTTGGCAACATATGGTTGTTGGCAGTGTAGCAGCTGGAGCTGTTGGCTAGGCGGCTCGCTGTCACTGCATGCGGTTGCCTCTGGCAACGTGTGTGTTTATATGTGTGCACTTTCCCTGTTTGGTGTGCACGGGGTTTATTGTGTGTGTATTCCCCTTTAAGTGGCTTCACTACCCTGTCTGGTGTTGGAAGGGTTAATTCCCTTTCCAGTGTGTGTCTGTGTAGGTGTGGCTACTTGGGCTATTTAGCCTCTGCTGGAGGGGTACTCCTGCCATGTTTATGCTGGAGTCATCCTCCTAGTTTATATACCATCTGTCCAGTGAGGGCCACCCTTGTGGTCATAAAAAGTTATGCATGATGTTAAGTTGATGTTGTTATCCTTTCTATGTTTTTGCTGCTATGGATGTCCTGGTTACCTGTGTGTTTTGTGGTGTGCTGTGTCCTTAGTGTGTGTGCTGGACAGCAGTACTGGTGTATGGGTTCCAGTCAGCGAGGCTGTGGCAGGTAGGTTTAGAACTGGTGTAGTTCACCTGCCATATCCATATGCTGTATATGTTCCCCCTTCCTTGCAGCTTGGCCAGTGAGACTCCTGTTCATCCGTGTCCTGGAGGAACAAGTCGTCTTACCCTGCTTCTAAGTCCAGGGTAACCTAGGGACCCTAGGTTCCGGAGTATGAGCCCTCCTACCATCTGGGTTGGCTCATACGGATAGGAGTCAGGGTCAGCATTAGACACACGATAGGAGGTGACCTGCTCCCGGATCCTGTGGTCCTGGCCTAGCAGCTACCATCCATCTTCTGGCATCGCACGGCTGAGGGTTTCCCCCATCCTCAGCCGTGACAGCTTAGTTGTCTTGATGGTGATGGTACATTTTTACGGAAATGGATTTTAGACTTTTTGACTGATAAAGTACAGTCAGTAAGAGTTGATAATCTTTTTTCATCCCTTGTTAGGACTAATAATGGTGTTCCCCAAGGACCTTTTTGTATTCCTTATTATGTTCCCATCCATGGCAGCAATTCTATAATCAAGTTTGCTGATGACACCGCATTAGTTGGTTCAATTAAGGGTAATTATGAGTCACCATCTAGGGATGAGGTCAGGCAGCTAACCGTATGGTGTCATGATAATAATTTGGAACTTAACGCTAATAAAACTAAAGATGTAGTGGATTTTGGCAGGTCAATGAGTATAAGACATGTCTCTGTTTATATTGATGGGGTGGCAGTAGAGCAGGTACCCAGTTTATTGGAGTCCACTTATCAAATTATTTCACTTGGTCTGTGAATTCCTATGCGATGTTCAAAAAGGCTACATGCAGACGACCGTATGTGTTTTGCGGTCCGCAAATTTCCATCCATATGCCATCTTTTTTTTTTTGCGTATCCATTGTAACAGTGCCTAAAACGGACAAGAATAGGACACGTTCTATTTTTTTTGCGGGGCTACGGAACGGACATACTGATGCGGACAGCACACGGTGTGCTGTCTGCATTTTTTGCGGACCCATTGAAATGAATGGGTCCGCATCCTATCCGCAAAAAAAAACGGAATGGACACGGAAACAAAATACGTTTGTGTGCATGTAGCCTTACTGTTAGACTTTTTCTGATATTTGAAGAGAGCCCACTTGTGTTCGACAATATTGGTGCACCATCGCAAGCATTTTGACATACTGCGTTGCAGCGTGGTTTGGCAATTGCTCTGTATATTATCGGTACCAGTTACACCGTGTGGTGAAAATGGCTCAGCGTGTCATTGGATGTCAACTACCCTTGATTAATTGTCTTTATCAAAAGCGTTGTTTGGTCCAGGCCGGGGGTTATAGAAGACATTAATCATCCAAACTGTCAATTACTTACGCTTTTACCATCAGGAAGGCGCCATAGGTGTCATCACTCTCCTACAAATAAGCTTAGAATTAGTTATTCTTTTCTCCAGAAGCTGTGAAAATGTTGAATTCTGATATGACTTGAACTCTTGTGGAGTATGTTTCTAATATTTATGTATTGGTAATTCCTATTTTTGTATTTATAGAAATAACAGTTTTTGCATTTCCGGTTGGATGCTAACTGTATTTCATTGTCTTTGTATTTTTTTTTACTTGCACAATGACAGTTGATTCTAATTTAATCTGTTTATCATTTTTACACCTCCTAACCTGTTCTGTTAACCTTGATCTTGGTCTGGATTTATGTGTGATTTGACGTTATGACTAGTATTGAATCCCTTTAACAATTTGACCATTATCTTCTAGATAGAATGCCAAAAGCTGACAATGGGAACCTCAGTATTGCCTCCACCTTCATTATTGTTGGGTTTGAGACCCTACGAGAGATTGAGCTTCTATTATTCTCAATCTTTACAGGTATGTACATCCTCACTATTGGAGCCCATATCCTCGTCATTACATTGGTGGCAGTGGACAAACATTTACATAAACCGATGTACATACTTCTAGCTAACTTCTCCATGCTTGAGGTGCTCTACACCACCGTGACTGTTCCAAAAATGCTTGATGCCTTGTTGACCCAACATAAAGAGATTTCATCTCCATCCTGCCTGGCTCAGTTCTACTTTTTGTTTGGCTTTGGAGCTTCAGAGAACTGTCTTCTTGCAGTGATGGCTTATGATCGCTATATAGCCATATGCAGGCCCCTTCGTTACACCACCATGATGACTGGAAGAACCAGCATTAGCTTGGCTCTTGGAGCTTGGGTTGGAGGCCTCCTGGCTGCTTTTCCTCCAGCTGTGTGGATTGCCACTTTGAAATTTTGTTTCCCTAATTTTATAGACCATTTCTTCTGTGATTATGCCCCTCTACTGAAACTCTCGTGTGAGGACACAACAGCAGGAGAGTTTGTCTTTATGGTCATGTCCTGGAGTGTTATTTTGGGTTGTTTTATCCTTATCATGGTGTCCTACGCTCTCATTATTTTTGCAGTCCTAAGAATCCCATCAACTGCTGGACAAAAGAAAGCATTCGGCACTTGTGGTTCCCACCTTGCCGTGGTGTCTATTTTTTATGGAACTGTCATATTCATGTACATTCGGCCCACCTCCCATATTAAGTTTTCACTCGACAAGGTGATCTCTGTCTTCTACTGTGTAGTGACTCCTTTGATGAATCCAATCATATATTGTCTGAGGAATCAGGAGGCTAAGGGTGCAGTGATCAAAATGTTACATATGCTGACAAAAAGTGACAATGACTTGGTTTTGAGAGCCCATGTGGCCAAAAACATCAGCTTTCTGGAAAGTAGAAAGGTCTGATTCCAGTATAAGAGAATCCCATTATACAGGGCAGATACATGAATGTGACAAATTTCTCTCACAAAATTTTAGTAGTTGATTTTATCTGGTATACTCTGGTCTCGGCTTCACAACTGCAGCGAATCCCTGAGGAGCCGGTGCAGAAGATGCGAGTGGTGGTTGCCCTGATAAGATGTTGTCTCACAGTGTACTCTCCAGGTTGTTGCTCCATGGGGTTCGGTGCAGTCATAAGGTGATGTGAAGGAATCGGGCAGAAGTAGAAGAACCAACAGTTTTCTTTACTGAGTGCAAAGGATGAGTTACAGGACATCTGTGTGTAGTCTGTATGAGATGCAACGTCTCTCTCCCTAGATGATGAGGTATGGTGGCAGACAATAGCGCTCTAGAGTAGCCCCTCTGTCTCTCATGAGTTCCTTTCTCTATGGCTACATATTGGCACCTGTTTCTGTAGATGTCTACTTGGTAGGTACAGGCTTTTGGGTTTCCCTAAGCTGTGCTATGGTAATGGGTGTCTTAACATGTTCTCCCCTCACCCGCAGCAGGATCTATGAAGCTTTACTTGCTGGTCACCCACTGACTTTAGCTGCGAAGAATATCCAGGATACGATTTGGAACTGCTACCATATTAAACATATATCCGATATGCCTAGTTTTGGCTTATGTTGCCAATAATTCACATTTGATACAAGCATCATTTTAGAGACAGGATGAGTAAAATGTGCCTTTCTGAAATTTAATAGGGAATAGTTAAAAAAAAAAAGATGCTTTTGTATATACGTCAGAAGGTCACAGCAGTGGAGTCCATGCGCTAGGGCTACCACCAGTTTTGAAAACATCCACGTATACAAAAGTGAACTGTTTGTTCACATTGCCCAAGCACAAAAAATGCAGTGTTTCGAGCCACGTAGAGTTCTTCATCAATCATCCGCCTTATTACAAATCTTTCTGGACAAACAGGCTGCAGCACCGTATACATACTGCAGACACGGTTCAGAGATTTCCATTATTGCCAACAGTTTCATCAAATTGGAATTGATTTGGCAAAGATGAAGATATGCCAAAGGGCTTTGGGAATTAATGCACTGGACCAGACCGCAGGGGCAGTATGTTAGTGCGGTGGGTTGATGGGGGTAGTAGTCGTACTCACGGTTTTGCAGCTCCCTAGGTCGGCGTGCAGTGATGAGGAAGACAGCACTAAATCCTCCGGGGCACTCTCTGTTGCAGGGAACACCAGCCAGATGGGAGTTGAGGTGATGGTAATGGGTATGCTTAGGGTGCTTTGGTGGCTGGGCCCCTGTGTTGTTCGTGACACCAGGAGATAGAGTTGAATTATGAAAGAGGCAGTAGTTGAACCAAACAGGAACTTTACTTGCAAATTGTAGACTTGCATTAAGTATAGCAGCACTTGGTCATAAATATAGATGGCAAAGCTGTAAATCCCAATTAGCAGGCTCAGTGAGGTGTTGTATGTAGGCTCCAGCTCAACTGTATAGAAATGATGATCTCACTTGTACTTGGTTCCTGATCTTGCTCTGGTTACTCAGCCTTTCAATAATAGTTTGGATCCTCTGTGAGTTTTATTCTGCAATTCAGCAATATTTAATGATTCAGTAATTCAGCAACCCAAGGGCGGTCTCCCTCATGGCAGGCAAACTCTCTGCTCCATTCTTTGAAAAGGTTGCACAAGATACAGCAATTATTCTCTTAAACCCTCATGGCAGGCAAACTCTCTGCTCCATTCTTTGAAAAGGTTGCACAAGATACAGCAATTATTCTCTTAAACCCTGGAAGGGGTATAACCGTAAAGGATCAATAAGTCCTAGTCTTGGACTGCAAAAGGTTGAAGTAGCTTCACTCCCTGGGCTAGGCCCAGGAGGACAGAGCCAAGTCTGTCTCCTCTCCTTCTAACTCCTCACTCCTAATCTCTCTAACTTCCTGTGGCTGACCTATATAAATGGTGTTAAAGTGACACCTAGAGGTGGATATGTGTAGTGCATTGAACCAGCCTGAAATGGGAATTTAACAGCATTGACAAAGGAAAATACAATAAATAGTGCAAAATGACATAGGATAGCACAAACAATTTTCGAGTGTTCCCATCCACCTGGAGTGGGACACTACATTAATGGCATACTTACCTATTTGCTTGGGTTGTCTAGGGTCAGTACACTTTTGACAGAGAAGGCGTGTGTCCTGCAAAGGCTTCTAGCAACTGCCATTAGGAAGAGCTTGCAGCATATGTATTTTATATTGATCTCCCTGACTTCACTGTAAATGTACATAGTGATAGACGAACATCTGCCAGGACGGTTCGCGAACGTGATCAAATGTTCGCGAACCGCAAGTTCGCGGCGGGTCCCATTCATTTTAATGGCAGGCGAACCTGAAAAACCTTCAGCTCATATTTGCAGCCAAGAAATAATTACTAGAAGTGCACAAATAATCCCACAACATGGACAGTGACACCAGATGTATTATTTGAATTTGCGATCTCCATTCCTTTTTTTTTTTCAATGCAAAATATCGGCAATATAATTTTCGCGTACGCGCATTCGCAAATGCGCTATACAGTACCCAAATGCACTATAAAGAAAGTATATTGGTATATAACACCCCGCTTCAATCAGTTTTTTTGGGGGGGACTGGTATATCACACCAGTAGAAATGATTTGTTCCAATAACGCTCGTCCCTCTATATACCTGCAGTATCGCGGCAGAACCGCACACAACTGCCCCACAATACAAATCCACTATAATATACTGTCTAACATAGAAAGTATATTATAACATTGTACAAGGAAGGCAATCCATTAGAATATACATGAAGATAAAACGTAACCTTTAATAATGTTACTATGAGGGTCCATTCACACATCCGTAAGTGTTTTGCGGATCCGCAAAACACGGACACCGGCGATGTGCATTCCGCATTTTGTGGACCGCACATCGCCGGCACTATAATAGAAAATGCCTAATCTTGTCTGAAATTGCGGACAAGAATAGGACATGTTCTATTTTTTTGCGGAAACGGAAGCACAAATGCGGAAGTGCGGATCCGCAAATGCGAATGCGGACAGCACATTCCGGCCCCATTGAAAATGAATGGGTCTGCACCCGTTCCGCAAAATTACAGATCGGATGCGGACCCATTTTGCGGATGTGTGAATGGAAAAGAGATCCCTCAAAATGAAAATAAATTAAATTATTAAAGTTAAGCAAAAAGCATAGATGTGGTCGGCAATAACAAGTGCTCGGCGGCACCAAATCAGAACCATATGTCCTACCACAATCCGGGGGGGGGGGGGTTCCAGTGCACATCCATGAATCCCGGAGGGAAAGCAAACACCATCCATCCCTGGGCTAGATGATGATGTGGTATTGAAGGACAGGGTGGGCAAAGAACTGTCCCTGATATTGCCCTACAGGGGGGTGCTATTCTAGCCCTGATAGCCTAATCACAGACCACCCGCCCTGATAAGAGCGACCCCGTCCGGAACCTTACCCTATATAAAAATAGCCCTAGTAAGCCCCTAGCCCCTAGGCCCCTGACTTCCAGGTGATCACTATATAGATCTATGTGTTTTTGACTCATTATAAAAGTATATTATAAGTATATCGCACCCCTCTGTGTATCACACCTATCGATAGCACGCCTATACCAGTCCTTAAAAAGACTTTTGTGGCCCTATTAGCTAGCGTTTGGTGTCCCTAACAGCCTGTCCCTGCCCCACACAGCAACCTCTCCCTACACTGGCAAAACACTGAATGTAAAATGGCGGCCAGATCAGGTTTATTTATAAGGTAGGGGGTCAGTCCATGTGCTGAAACGTCTCAATTGGCTGTCCTGTACCGCCTGATGGATGTGTCATGGGTCAAAGTTCTTCACAATGTAAAAGAATATGGCGGGCGCGAATATCTCCATATGTTCGCATGTTCGGCGAATCGCGAGGCCATCTCTATTGAGCGCCATTATTCTGACCACCAGCTAATATCCAGAGTAACCGCTGTGTGCAGCACAGACAGCAGCTAGACGGGCCCGGAGTGACTGATTAAAGGGGTTATCCCATAATAATGATCACTGTTAAATCTGTTAATGATTTGACAGTGATCATTTTTGTAAATATATTTGATTAACAAATTCCCACCGTTTAGGATAAAATTAATCCCCACTTACCTCGTTGTTGTCATTCGGTCTCCCCTGCTTACGGCCACCGCTCTTGTCCGGAATCCCGGTGGCCACGCTTGTGCAGAAGACTCCTCCCTTTCTCCCAGCCTGGCCGCTCGCTGTCCTGAACGCGCATGCCGCCGCGCTTGCACGATGGTGACTTCTTCCTGGCCAGAATTGTACAGAGCCGCGCATGCCGGCTCTGTACTATACTGGACAGGAATAAGTCACCATGGTGCATGCCCGGCGGCGTGCGCGTTCAGTTCAGCACGCGACCTGGTTGGGAGAGGACTTCAATCAAGATGAAGCCCGTCCCCAGCCAGAATCCAGGAAGTGAACGGCGCGCTGGCAACAGGCAAGTATAAATAGGCGAAGTGGGATAACCCCTTTAAGGTCCTGGTCAGTTGTCACGGGTATCTGGAGCCATGCTGACTGCAGTGCATCCTACAGCTGCTGGGTGGAAACATAGAGTGAACATGACCATCGAGGTGGTCCCACAGACGCTGAATTGGATTCAAGTCAGGGGAATTAGGGGGCCAGGGTAGTACTTGGAAGTCTTGATCATGCTCTTCCAACCATTTCTAACCATGTGACATAGCACATAGTCCTGCTGAAAGATCCCATCCACTCCAGGGAGACAATCAGCATGTATGGGTCTACGTGATCTGCAAGGATAGATTCATACCCAAATCGGTACCACCACCATCTTGTGTTCCTTCAGTGTGTTTCTGCAATGGTTGCAGGTTGGTCGTTTATATTTCCCACCTGACACGCCAACGTCCATCCATTCAATGATTAATCGGAGAAGGCAATGCTTTGCCAATCAGCGGAAGTCTAATATCGATACTGCTGCGAAAACCGAAGCCTTTTCTGCTGATGCAACTTTATTAGCAGAGGTGCAGTGACCATCTGTCTGCTTCGAAGCCCCATGAGCAGTAGGGTTTGCTGAACTGTTTTAGACACATATCTGGTAGCCCCCTGGTTCATTTTGGTGGTGAGGTGCTCTGCTGTAGCGTGTTGTTCTGCTCTCACACACCTTCGTAACTGACGTTCACCTCTCACATCAATGGCATGTGGTGCTCTGCAATTTCCATGTTGATTATTCACAATGGTGCCATTTGTTCACTCACCATACACTTTCATCACAGCAGCACAAGAACAGTTCACACTGCGCAGGTTCAGTAAATACTACAACCCTCGGCCCAAAAGCCAATAATCATCCCTTTTTACAACACTGATAAATTGACCCTTTTATCCATGACAGGGATATGTGTGCAGACAGCCTATCACACACCTTATATACCCACCAAGGGATATGTGTGCAGACAGCCTATCACCAGCCTTATATACTTACCGAGGGATATGTGTGCAGACAGCCTATCACACACCTTATATACCCACCGAGGGATATGTGTGCAGACAGCCTATCACCAGCCTTATATACTTACCGAGGGATATGTGTGCAGACAGCCTATCACACCTTATATAC
This sequence comes from Bufo gargarizans, assembly GCF_014858855.1. NCBI lineage: Eukaryota > Metazoa > Chordata > Amphibia > Anura > Bufonidae > Bufo > Bufo gargarizans. The sequence goes on along the minus strand of NC_058088.1, from coordinate 22,547,066 downwards.
CCACCGAGGGATATGTGTGCAGACAGCCTATCACACCTTATATACCCACCGAGGGATATGTGTGCAGACAGGCTATCACACCCCTTATATATCCACCGAGTGATATGTGTGCAGACAGCCTATTACACCTTATATACTTACCGAGGGATATGTGTGCAGACAGCCTATCACACCCCTTATATACCCACCGAGGGATATGTGTGCAGACAGCCTATCACACCTTATATACCCACCGAGGGATATGTGTGCAGACAGCCTATCACACCCCTTATATACCCACCGAGGGATATGTGTGCAGACAGCCTATCACCAGCCTTATATACTTACTGAGGGATATGTGTGCAGACAGCCTATCACACCTTATATACCCACCAAGGGATATGTGTGCAGACAGCCTATCACACCTTATATACCTACCGAGGGATATGTGTGCAGACAGCCTATCACACCCCTTATATACCCACCGAGGGATATGTGTGCAGACACCCTATCACACACCTTATATACCTACCGAGGGATATGTGTGCAGACAGCCTATCACACACCTTATATACCCACCGAGGGATATGTGTGCAGACAGCCTATTACACCTTATATACCCACCGAGGGATATGTGTGCAGACAGCCTATTACATGCCTTATATACCTACCGAGGGATATGTGTGCAGACAGCCTATCACACGCCTTATATACCCACCGAGGGATATGTGTGCAGACAGCCTATCACACCTTATATACTTACCGAGGGATATGTGTGCAGACAGCCTATCACACCCCTTATATACCCACCGAGGGATATGTGTGCAGACAGCCTATCACACCTTATATACCCACCGAGGGATATGTGTGCAGACAGCCTATCACACCCCTTATATACCCACCGAGGGATATGTGTGCAGACAGCCTATCACCAGCCTTATATACTTACCGAGGGATATGTGTGCAGACAGCCTATCACACCTTATATACCCACTGAGGGATATGTGTGCAGACAGCCTATCACACCTTATATACCTACCGAGGGATATGTGTGCAGACAGCCTATCACACCCCTTATATACCCACCGAGGGATATGTGTGCAGACACCCTATCACACACCTTATATACCTACCGAGGGATATGTGTGCAGACAGCCTATTACACCTTATATACCCACCGAGGGATATGTGTGCAGACAGCCTATTACACCTTATATACCCACCGAGGGATATGTGTGCAGACAGCCTATCACACACCTTATATATCTACAGAGGGATATGTGTGCAGACAGCCTATCACAACTTATATACCCACCGAGGGATATGTGTGCAGACAGCCTATTACATGCCTTATATATCTACAGAGGGATATGTGTGCAGACAGCCTATCACAACTTATATACCCACCGAGGGATATGTGTGCAGACAGCCTATTACACCTTATATACCCACCGAGGGATATGTGTGCAGACAGCCTATTACATGCCTTATATACCTACCGAGGGATATGTGTGCAGACAGCCTATCACACGCCTTATATACCCACCGAGGGATATGTGTGCAGACAGCCTATCACACCTTATATACCCACTGAGGGATATGTGTGCAGACAGCCTATTACACCTTATATACCCACCGAGGGATATGTGTGCAGACAGCCTATCACACGCCTTATATACCCACCGAGGGATATGTGTGCAGACAGCCTATCACACCTTATATACCCACTGAGGGATATGTGTGCAGACAGCCTATCACACACCTTATATATCCACGGTGCCAGCTCAGCACACGTGACTTCCGTCATGAGTTACACACTGCTGACATTCAAATTAGGAAGTGGTCATAATAATGTGTATTATAATTATATATGTATACAGTGAGTGCCCCCTTGTGTCAGCAAGAACTTTAATATTTAACCCCTTCCCAACCAGTGCGGTACATGCCATGCAGAGGGTGCCATAGCCACTGGGTGCCTGCTGTTTCATATAGCAAACACCCGCAGTTAATGTCAGATGTGACCATGGCCTCTGAATGTGGTAAAACCTGGTAGCATGCACTTCCGAGTGTGCTCCGGCTCCCCACGGCGAAGGTCAGAGGAGCCGGATGCACTGTGAGGCAGCTTCAGTCCTCTGGAATTAACTAGTTAATGCATTGAACTGCATGCAAGAAGCAATCTGATGATTTCTTGTTATTGTTCCCTATGGGAACTGTAAAATAGTGTAAAAAAATGTTTTTAAAAATAATAAAAAATCTATATATATAAAAATTCAAATCAAAATAAAAAAAATACAATCATGGATATCGCTGCATGCAAAAATACCCTTACTATTAAAATATAAAGTATTTTTCTCATACAGTAAACAGCAAAACGGAAAAAAAAGTCAAAATAGATGATTTGCCGTTTTTTGGTCACTTCTCCGCCCACAATTTTTTTTATGGTTCAATTTGTTTTTATTGAAAACCATATGCATTTGAATATATGCACTATGAGAAAGTTACATTGAGCATATGTAATATGCGAAAATTACAAAATTACATATGAAATCAGCATACAGAAAATAGATTCAACAATCATCAATACCAGATGAATGGGGTAGGGGGGGGGAGACAAGACAAAGGATCCAGGGGGAGGGCGAGGAGGGAAGGAGGGGGAAGGGGCTGATCTAGTAATCCATACAAGATACAGACGTGGACAAAATTGTTGGTACCCTTTGGTCAATGAAAGAAAAAGTCACAATGGTCACAGAAATAACTTTAATCTGACAAAAGTAATAATAAATTAAAATTCTATAAATGTTAACCAATGAAAGTCAGACATTGTTTTTCAACCATGCTTCAACAGAATTATGTAAAAAAATAAACTCATGAAACAGGCATGGACAAAAATGATGGTACCCCTAGAAAACACAGAACATAATGTGACCAAAGGGACATGTTAATTCAAGGTGTGTCCACTAATTAGCATCACAGGTGTCTACAACCTTGTAATCAGCCATTGGGCCTATATATATGGCTCCAGGTAATCACTGTGTTGTTTGGTGATATGGTGTGTACCACACTCGACATGGACCAGAGGAAGCAAAGGAAAGAGCTGTCTCAAGAGATCAGAAAGAAAATTATAGACAAGCATGTTAAAGGTAAAGGCTATAAGACCATCTCCAAGCAACTAGATGTTCCTGTGAGTACAGTTGCACATATTATTCATAAGTTTAAGATCCATGGGACTGTAGCCAACCTCCCTGGACGTGGCCGCAGGAGGAAAATTGATGACAAATCTAAGAGACGGATAATCCGAATGGTAACAAAAGAGCCTAGAAAGACTTCTAAAGAGATTCAAGGTGAACTTCATGCTCAAGGAACATCAGTGTCAGATCGCACCATCCGTCGTTGTTTGAGCCAAAGTGGACTACATGGGAGACGACCAAGGAGGACACCATTGTTGAAAACGAATCATAAAAAAGCAAGACTGGAATATGCCAAACTACATGTTGACAAGCCACAAAGCTTCTGGGAGAATGTCCTGTGGACAGATGAGACAAAAATCGAAGTTTTTGCCAAGGCACATCAGCTGTATGTTCACAGACGAAAAAATGAAGCATATCAAGAAAAGAACACTGTCCCTACTGTGAAACATGGAGGAGGCTCTGTTATGTTCTGGGGCTGCTTTGCTGCGTCTGGCACAGGGTGTCTTGAATCTGTGCAGGGTACAATGAAATCTCAAGACTATCAAGGAATTCTAGAGAGAAATGTACTAGCCAGTGTCAGAAAGCTTGGTCTCAGTCGCAGGTCATGGGTCTTGCAACAGGACAATGACCCAAAACACACCGCTAAAAACACCCAAGAATGGCTAAGAGGAAAAAATTGGACTATTCTAAAGTGGCCTTCTATGAGCCCTGACCTCAATCCTATTGAGAATCTTTGGAAGGAGCTGAAACATGCAGTCTGGAAAAGGCACCCTTCAAACCGGACACAACTGGAGCAGTTTGCTCATGAGGAGTGGGCCAAAATACCTGCTGAGAGGTGCAGATGTCTCATTGACAGTTACAGGAAGCGTTTGATTGCAGTGATTGCCTCAAAAGGTTGCGCAACAAAATATTAAGTTAGGGGTACCATCATTTTTGTCCATGCCTGTTTCATGAGTTTATTTTTTTACATAATTCTGTTGAAGCATGGTTGAAAAACAATGTCTGACTTTCATTGGTTAACATTTATAGAATTTTAATTTATTATTACTTTTGTCAGATTAAAGTTATTTCTGTGACCATTGTGACTTTTTCTTTCATTGACCAAAGGGTACCAACAATTTTGTCCACGTCTGTATAATTGCAGTCAGACTAGACAGGATACTTTAGGTAGTAGAACCTGAGGACAACCAACCCGAGAAACCTGGAGATGCACGAAACTGGTACCAGGCCTCCCATTGTTTAGAGTGAGCAACTCCAAGACCCTAGTCTTCTGCACCCAACTCTTCCAGGCGTGCCAAAGAATCTAAAGCACCCACCCAAGTGACTCTGAGGGGGCTATCAGATGATCGCCAAGCTCTGGGAATTATTTGTCGCATTGCTATGACAAAAAATCTAAGGATACCCTTCCTAACCATCTTAATTCTGCCCGGAAAAACTGAAAGGAGAGCTATCTGGGGCGACATAGGAACATGGATTTTGTATAGATATTCGTATAGCTTGAAGATGTCGTTCCATAGTGTTGCTACTCCCGTACACTCCCACCAGATGTGCAACATAGTGCCCCTATCTTTCGAACACCTCCAGCACGTGTCTGGCACCGAAGGATAGAACTGGTTAAGCTTAACCGGAGTCCTATACCACCTAGACCAGATCTTATAATTGAGTTCCTAAATCTTACAGGAGATCGAAGACTTATGGATGAAAAGGAGAGATCTCTTCCATTGAGCAGGTGTAAGAGGATATCCCAGTTCAGATTCCCATGAAAGCATAATTTTCTTAGTTGGGGCAGGGAATTCTTCTGTGTCATCCCCGATCTCTCCCGAGTTCAGAATAGCATATATAAGAGATATAGAATGCCCAGGAGCAGAAGTAGCTAGGCATAATTTCTCGAAATCAGATAATGAGGACTGTAGTTGCATACCGGGTGCCAGAGATCCAGTGAAACTGCGCAATTGTAAGTAGTGAAACCATCGCCCAGGTGAGTCAGGGATAATATGGCCTAAATCTTTAAGATCTTTAATCCCTCCAGCCGAATATATGTCTTTGACCCTGATCTGGGGCCTGGAGTGTAAGCCTAGAACCGGTAGAGCTAACAGTGTGGCTGGCATCAACGGATGACCAGATATGTTTGTGAGAGGGCCAGGGATTGTAGCCAACCGGGTCGTGGAGGCAAACTTGGTCCAAATGTGTAGTAGAGAAGATAGAAAAGGTGACGACCTTTGAATAGGCATCTGGGTCAGTGTATTTGTCGGAAACCAGAAAACACTTGGGATAAGGCCAGGAGCTAGAGCGTGTTCTAATTCAACCCAAAGCTTTCCCTCAAGATTATGGATTAGGTCAATCACGCAATTGGCGACCGCCGCTCTGTAATATGATAGGAAGTCCCGTGCCTCCATGTTCCCTGGACCTGACCATAAGATTGTAGCTCAACCTGGCTTTGGATCTACCCCATATAAAACGGGAAGCGAGTTTCCTTAGACGTGCAAAGTAAGAGGCTGGGATCCGACAGGGGATTGTCTGGAATAAATAAAGAAGTCTGGGCAGAACGTCCATTTTTAAGGTGTTTATTCTGCCAAACCACGAAACATTTAAAGCTGACCAAGCTTGTAAGTTATTTTCAATGGTGTGAAGTATAGGGAGGTAATTGAGCTTGAACAAGTGGGAAGTGTCAGAGGAGACGTAAGTTCCCAGGTGTTTAAGCTTACTTGGGGCCCATTTAAAAGCGAATGCGTCTTTGAGTGCAGTGACATCTCGAGAGGGGAGAGAGATATTTAAAAGTTCAGACTTTTGGACATTGACCTTGAAGTTGGATAACATCCCAAAAATCCGAAATTCCTTCAGTACCGAGGGGAGACCAATTCTAGGGGCTGTTAAGTACATCAAAAGATCGTCGGCAAACAGTGACAGTTTATGTTCTATATTGCCAATGTGTAGGCCTCTAATTGCATCATTGGCTCGCAAGGCATTCGCTAGGGATTCCATAACAAGAATGTAAAGAAACGGGGAGAGACGACATCCCTGCCGCGTTCCATTTGATATAGGGAAGGCATCCGACAGGACACCATTGACACGCACCCGAGCAGTAGGGCCAGAGTATAAGGCCATGATTCTATTTGTCATCCTGGGACCCATCCCAATATGAATCAAAGTCCTTTCTAGGAAGTGCCAACTGACCCTGTCGAATGCCTTCTCCGCATCCACCGAGAGAAGACACATGGGGATCTTTAATTGTTTAGCTTTAGAGATCAGACTTATAGATTTGATGGTGTTGTCACGGGCCTCTCGTCCTGGAACAAATCCCACCTGTTCTCTATGAATACATTTCGGTATGTGGGGGTGTAATCTTAAGGCCAGTATTTTGGCAAATATTTTCAGGTCGATGTTAAGAAGGGAGATGGGCCTATAATTGGAGCAAAGGGAATGGTCCTTGTCTGGTTTGGGGATGACTGAAATATGTGCTTGTAGGGTTTGAGAGGGGAAGGGGCATGTGGCGGATATAGAATTAAATGCATCTAGGAGTATGGGGGCCAGATCCTCCGAAAAGTATTTATAGAAACGAGCGGACAACCCCCACAATTTTTTTTAAAGAAGTCTTACACAAAAAGTCTTACACCCCCCAAAATGGTATCGATGAAAAGTACAGATCTCCTAAAAAAAATGAGCCCTCACACAGCTCCGTCGTACACATAGACACAAAAAATTATAGGGGTCAGAATATGGCAATGAAAAGAAAGCTGCATTTTTTTGTTTGTTTTTTCAGTATTTAGATGCAAGAGAAACAATAAATAAGTGGCATTGCTGTAATCATACTGACCCGGAGAATGAAAGTAACAGGTCACTTTTACCGTATCGGGAATGCTGTAAAAACAAAACCCATAAAACCGTTGTGGAATTCTTTTTCCAATTTCATCCCATCTGGAATTTTCTTCCAATTCCCCACTACATCGTATGCAATATTAAATGGTGGAATTAGAAAGTGCAACTTGTCCCGCAAAAACGGGTATACGGCTATGTGAACGGAAAAATAAAAAAGTTATGGCCCCAGAAAGGCAGCGAGTGAAAAACTAAAACGCAAAAACACAAAACCCTCCCGGGGCTGAAAGAGTTAAAGGGGATATAGGATATTTACATATTGATGGCCAGGGCTGGTGTTATGGGGGGAGGGGGGAAACTGGGCAATTGCCCAGGGCCCCCATTGTCTAAGTGCTTCAGTGCTGCTGTTCAGCTGAACGTCCAAGGAAGCAAACGGGCGGCCAGCAGAACAGCTGCACTTTACAATGCAGTGTACGGTCCCCTCCCTCACATATAAATCATTACCCAGTGCTGACAGGACCTGCCATAATGTCAGAGGCAGGAGGCGGAGCTCAGCAGAGAAGAGGGGATGAAGGACCTGCGATGACCTCACCATCATGTGACCAGAACAGGAGGCGGAGCTCAGCACTGCAGTAAAGTAATGAAGAAGAAGACCAGCCATGCATGTGAAGAAGTATGGATTCAATGTAAGTGCAAGGGAAATGCTGGGAGTTGTAGTCCTCTCCTCTTATACCTCCTGTTATGTAATATCAGAGTACATTACAAGAGGAGGTATGAGGAGAGGACTACAACTCCCAGCATGTCCAGCTTGTTATGTAATATCAAAGTATATTACAAGAGGAGGCATAAGAGGAGAGGAGTACAACTCTCAGCATGTCCAGCCCATTATAATATAATATCAGGGTACATTGCAACACCCTGGATATGCTGGGGGTTGTATACCTCCTCTTGTAATGTACTCTGATATTACATAATAACAGCTTGGACATGCTGGGAGTTTTAGTCCCATCCTCCTATACATCCCCCTGTAATGTGCTCTAATATTAAATAATAGACAATATATGTATTAATGATCTTGTAGAAGGCTTGCACAGTAAAATATCAATTTTTGCAGATGACACTAAACTGTGTAAAGTAATTTACACTGATGAGCACAGTATACTGTATATATACTACAGAGGACAGTATACTGTATATATACCACAGAGGAGAGTATACTGTATATATACCACAGAGGAGAGTATACTGTGTATATACTTCAGAGGACAGTATACTACTACAGAGGGATCTGGATAGATTGGAGGCTTGGGCAGATAAGCGGCAGATGAGGTTTAACACTGACAAATGTAAAGTTATGTACATGGGAAGGAATAATGCAAGTCACCCGTACATACTAAATGGTAAAACACTCGGTAACACTGACATGGAAAAGGATCTAGGAATTTTAATAAACAGCAAACTAAGCTGCAAAAACCAGTGTCAGGCAGCTGCTGCCAAGGCCAATAAGATAATGGGTGGCATCAGAAGGGGCATAGATGCCTGTGATGAGAACATAGTCCTGCCACTTTACAAATCACTAGACAGACCACACATGGAGTACTGTGTACAGTTCTGGGCTCCTGTAAACAAGGCAGACATAGCAGAGCTGGAGAGGGTTCAGAAGAGGGCAACTAAAGTAATAACTGGAATGGGGCAACTACAGTACCCTGAAAAGATTATAAGCATTAGGGTTATTCACTTTAGAAAAAAGACAACTGAGGGGAGATCTAATTACTATGTATAAATATATCAGGGGGCAGTACAGAGATCACTCCCATCATCTATTTATCCCCAGGACTGTGACGAGGGGACATCCTCTGCGTCTGGAGGAAAGAAGGTTTGTACACAAACATAGAAAAGGATTCTTTACGGTAAGAGCAGTGAGACTATGGAGCTCTCTGCCTGAGGAGGTGGTGATGGTGAGTACAATAAAGGAATTCAAGAGGGGCCTGGATGTATTTCTGGAGTGTAATAATATTACAGGCTATAGCTACTAGAGAGGGGTCGTGGATCCAGGGAGTTATTCTGATGCCTGATTGGAGTCGGGAAGGAATTTTTTATTCCCCTAAAGTGAGGAAAATTGGCTTCTACCTCACAGTTTTTTTTGCCTTCCTCTGGATCAACTTGCAGGATAACAGAGCGAACTGGATGGACAGATGTCTTTTTTCAGCCTTATGTGCTATGTTACTATGTTACAAGCTTTGCACCTTGGTAGATGCGTTTGTATCCAACCGAACTATTGACCCTAAATTGGGGGAATATTTGATCAATCACCATCCCATAACGCCAGTGTTTTACACACTTCCCAAAGTGCACAAATCTTTAACTCAACCACCTGGCCGTCCAATTGTGGCCCTTACTGATTCTATTTTATGCCCACCAGCGATTCTTCTTGAAAAAGTCATGACACCTCTTACTTAAAATATGCCATCCTTTTTGCTGGACACCAATCAATTTTTGGGTGAAGTTGGGAACCTGGTGTTACAGGATGGAGATCTTTTGGCCACCTTTGATGTGTGTTCATTATACACTTCTATCATACACTCTAAGGGTATACAGGCTGTAGAGTGGCTCTTGTCCTTCTCCTCTCACACTGAATGTGAGAAACAATTTTTTTTGTGTCTGCTCGAGATCATTCTGAATGAAAATAATTTTTTGTTTCAGGACACATACTATCAGCAGTGCCGCACTCGTGCTCGAATGCCGCACCGCCATACGCAAATTCTTACATGTCATGGCTTGAGGATAAATATATCTACAGTAATGAACTGTTTAAGGCTACTTTCACACTAGCGTTCAGGGCTCCGTTTGTGAGTTCCGTTTGAAGGCTCTCACAAGCGGCCCCGAACGGATCCGTCCAGCCCCAATGCATTCTGAGTGGATGAGGATCCGCTCAGAATGCATCAGTTTGGCACCGTTTGGCCTCCGCTCCGCTCAGCAGGCGGACACCCGAACGCAGCTTGCAGCGTTTTCGTGTCCGCCTGGCCGTGCGGAGCCAAACGGATCCGTCCAGACTTACAATGCAAGTCAATGGGGACGGATCCGTTTGACGTTGACACAATATGGTGCAATTTCAAACGGATCCGTCCCCCATTGACTTTCAATGTAAAGTCAGGAGTCCCCATCAGATCGGAGTTTTCTCCAATCCGATGGTATATTTTAACTTGAAGCGTCCCCATCACCATGGGAACGCCTCTATGTTAGAATATACCATCGGATTTGAGTTACATCGTGAATCTCAGATCCGACAGTATATTCTAACACAGAGGCGTTCCCATGGTGATGGGGACGCTTCAAGTTAGAATATACTGAGAACTGTGTACATGACTGCCCCCTGCTGCCTGGCAGATGCTGCCAGGCAGCAGGGGGCAGCCCCCCCCCCCCTCCTGTATTTAACTTATTGGTGGCCAGTGCGGCCCCCCCTCCCTTCCCAGTATTAATTGTAACCAGTGCGGCCCCCCTCCCTCTATATTCATTGGTGGCCAGTGCGGCCCCCCTCCCTCCCCAGTATTAATTGTAACCAGTGCGGCCCCCCTCCCTCTATATTCATCTGTGGCCAGTGCGGATTCCAAGTATTGTGACCAGTGCGGCCTCCCCTCTCCCCCCCCCCTAATTAAAATCACCGATCGGAGTCCTAGTTTAAATCGCTGGGGCTCCGATCGGTTACCATGGCAGCCAAGACGCTATTGCAGTCTTGGCTGCAATGGTTACTTAGCAATCTTAGCATTATACTTACCTGAAGAGCTGCGATGTCTGTGTCCGGCCGGGAGCTCCTCCTACTGGTAAGTGACAGGTCTGTGCTATAGGCAATGCGCCGCACAGACCATGGTAACCGATCGGAGCCCCAGCGATTTAAACTGGGACTCTGATCGGTACTCTCCGCTGCCACCAATGATGGGGGGGGATTTTAATTAGGGGGGGGGAAGAGGGGAGGCCGCACTGGTCACAATACTTGGAATCCGCACTGGCCACCAATGAATATAGAGGGAGGGGGAGGCCGCACTGGTCATATTTAATACTGGGAAGGGAGGGAGGGGGAGGCCGCACTGGTCATATTTAATGCTGGGAATCCGCACTGGCCACAGATGAATATAGAGGGAGGGGGGCCGCACTGGCTACAATTAATACTGGGGAGGGAGGGGGGGCCGCACTGGCCACCAATAAGTAAAATACAGGAGGGGGGGGGGGTCTGCCCCCTGCTGCCTGGCAGCATCTGCCAGGCAGCAGGGGGCAGTCATGTACACAGTTCTCAGTATATTCTAACTTGAAGCGTCCCCATCACCATGGGAACGCTTCTGTGTTTAGAATATACTGTCGGATCTGAGTTTTCCGAAGTGAAAAATCAGATCTGAAATAAACAGTTATGCAGACGGATCCGTTCTGAACGGATGCAAGCGTTTGCATTATAGGAGCGGATCCCTCTGTGCAGACACCAGACGGATCCGCTCCTAACGCAAGTGTGAAAGTAGCCTAAATTACACAGTATTTTTTGGCGAAGATTCGAGAAGCGACAACATACTTTGTCTACTCCAAGGAAGGGCACGTTTCCCTGCTTGGGATGTATACATTGCTCGAGCGTGATTAGAGGGGAATACTTTTCACATCCCCATACGGGCAAGCAATTTCCTGTACATATTACATAGTGTATAAATACAAATTACATAGTGTATCTATTGAAATGTCCATGTAGACTCCTATACATAGGAGAAACCTCCATGCGAATGAAGGATCGCTTCTCGAAACAAAATATAAAATCGACCATACGAAAAAAATGTACACCAATGCCTTATTCAACATCCAGCATAGAGGCAGGGCAGAGTGCTGGTTGCAGAGTGCGATTGCATTTGTGTTTTTGCGTTTGTATGTGTATTTCGCCATAGCAATGTGCACCTGCATAGGGTTGTGCTGGCTGAACCCCCCACATTTTTTTCTTTGTAGTATATATTGGAGGCGTGGCGATCTCCAAGCAGTCATGCACACCTGACCAGTTAGTCTGCCCTGGAGGCTGGTTTTAAAGTCAGTATAAAACGGAGTCTGCTTATATAGCACCTACCAGTAGCCATTTGGCTCCAGGAGAAGTATATAGTGGGCTCAGCATGCATGTTGGTACTTGCATCCCTGGATCCGATGGAAGCTGTAATGGCACCGGACAGGGTTAAAAGCAGAGTGTGCCTGGCGTGCATGCTGTACCTGCGCTCCCTGGACTTTGTGTGGCTGTCATGGCCCATAACAGGTAGGAACTAGTGTTAGGGACCACTCATAGAGGCGACCTTGACGTGGTGAGTGGCTTATTACGCTTTGGCCAAAATGTACACCAATGCCTCATTTAACATCCAGCATAGAGGCAGGGCAGAGTGCTGGTTGCAGAGTGCCATTGCATTTGTGTTTTTGCGTTTGCATCTGTATAAAAAAATTATGAATGAGACCGGCCCATCCCCTTACCCGCCATGCCTACCTTTTTAGACCTCACGTGAGCGGGGAAAAGTCGCAGATTGAGGCACAAATAACCTTTGCGCCACAATCTGTGCCAGAAATACACCTGGATTTCTGGATAATAAATGATCCCTTAGTCTACAACTGCCACACAGAACGATCAGCTGGCAGACAGGAACTACTGATCTTAACTTGAATTTACTCCCAGGAGACTCAAAAGCGTAATGGTTAAAAAGCAGTACTGCAAAAAGGCTCCAAAGCATTGCGAAGTGATATTGCAAGGGAGCTTAGGCTATGCTGGATACAGTGAAATCTGGCAGGTTGTTGCTCTGCCGGAACAGCCTTCCAGAATTCATAGCTGGATACTGCCATTCACCTCCATTGACTACAATAGTATTTGACGGAGTGCTGGGTTTCAGCCAGACAAAATAAACGGCGCATGCATATTTTATTGTCTGGCTAGGACATTGATTGTAATCTATGGGGTCTGGTAGTGTCCGACCATGCTGGATATGGTGAAATCCTCTGCCGGAACAGTCTGCCAGATTTAAATATGCTGTTGAAAAACTTGCCCTAATGGTTGGTGGTTAGCGGTTCTCTAATTATCTTGAGGCACAATACCTAAAAACTGTGTAACCAGAACAGCTTTTGGAGTCAAGTATGATACCTGGGCTGTAATTGAGCCAGTCTCTTTCAGTCCCACACTGTCCACGCCTTCACTTGACTGGCATGCCCGAACAGTCCTTTGTGCTGACTCTTCTTCAGGCCTCACAAGTAGGCCACTATGTTCTTCTCTCACATTACTAGACTTCTCTCCAGATGCCAGGGCACCGACCCATTTTCTCAGTTCGGAATAGGGCATCACATTAACAGCCACACACTACTCCCCATATTGGCAGGAGTGATCCCTTTAATGAGCTCCACTGTAACTTCATCTCCTGGTGGCATCACAGACACAGCTTATGGCCACTAGGAGTCTCCCTCGCTTATGCTACTCCATGCTGTTGAAGGACCGCCATCTCATTAAACATTATGCAGATATGTTAAACACCACTAAACTTTCTCTCTCCTAAAGTCTAACCTATATAGGAAGGAAGCACAAAATATGTTCAACATTTTGCAGCAAACGTAAACTGGGAAGTGGTTGCTACCACCCCCTTACATATGCTCACATCACCATCATGTGCAGGTCCTCAAGCCAGTGGGAGTGATTAATCCAGGGCTTCAGCACATGAGGATCTGTGACCCACATGAGAACACAGAGGCAGTGGCATACCTCCCATACAGGCAGACCACGCAGCTGCTATGGAGCCCATGGGGAAGGAGGGCCCACAGTGTAGGATAGGCCACACACCCTAATTACCTTCAATACTGGGTCCTGTCCATCTTCAGTCTAAAATTCCTATCGTCAGTGGAGAAATCTAAATGACCTTTGATGTCATCACAGGTACTGTACATCTAACAAGGGAACTGCACAGAGCATAGTGTCGTTCCCAGGCTAGAACAATGAATCTGCCAGGACCTGTCATGACATCATCTTCACCATCACAGGTCTTGCACAATCTAGCAAAGGAACTGCACCAAGAATGGTGTAGTTCCCAGGTTTGAAAGGTGCATCTGCCAGGACCTCTAATGACATCATAACAGGTCCTTCAACGCCTAACAGCAATGATTAGATGTGCACAATGTGCTTGTCATTGATCCATTTAAACTGGAATGGAGTGGTAAGAGGAGGTCCTCCCCTTTTCTCTTCATTTGTTCCTCCCCCATGCCCTGTGTTCACTCATTGCTTACTCTTGTATAATACTTCAGACAGTTACAGTGACCACTACCTCATGTATCTGACACACAGTGACCATAATGTATAACCGACCACATATTTCTGTACACTCTGCATCTATTTTACCTTCTATGTCTCGCATTAGTACACTTCTGTGTGTATATACACTACAGACCAAAAGTTTGGACACACCTTCTCATTCAAAGAGTTTTCTTTATTTTCATGACTATGAAAATTGTAGATTCACACTGAAGGCATAAAAACTATGAATTAACACATGTGGAATTATATACATAACAAAAAAGTGTGAAACAACTGAAAATATGTCATATTCTAGGTTCTTCAAAGTAGCCACCTTTTGCTTTGATTACTGCTTTGCACACTCTTGGCATTCTCTTGATGAGCTTCAAGAGGTAGTCACCTGAAATGGTCTTCCAACAGTCTTGAAGGAGTTCCCAGAGATGCTTAGCACTTGTTGGCCCTTTTGCCTTCACTCTGCGGTCCAGCTCACCCCAAACCATCTCGATTGGGTTCAGGTCCGGTGACTGTGGAGGCCAGGTCATCTGGTGCAGCACCCCATCACTCTCCTTCATGATCAAATAGCCCTTACGCAGCCTGGAGGTATGTTTGGGGTCATTGTCCTGTTGAAAAATAAATGATGGTCCAACTAAACGCAAACCGGATAGAATAGCATGCCACTGCAAGATGCTGTGGTAGCCATGCTGGTTCAGTATGCCTTCAATTTTGAATAAATCCCCAACAGTGTCACCAGCAAAGCACCCCCACACCATCACACCTCCTCCTCCATGCTTCACGGTGGGAACCAGGCATGTAGAGTCCATCCGTTCACCTTTTCTGTGTCGCACAAAGATACGGTGGTTGGAACCAAAGATCTCAAATTTGGACTCATCAGACCAAAGCACAGATTTCCACTGGTCTAATGTCTATTCCTTGTGTTCTTTAGCCCAAACAAGTCTCTTCTGCTCGTTGCCTGTCCTTAGCAGTGGTTTCCTAGCAGATATTCTACCATGAAGGCCTGAGTCACACAGTCTCCTCTTAACAGTTGTTCTAGAGATGTGTCTGCTGCTAGAACTCTGTGTGGCATTGACCTGGTCTCTAATCTGAGCTGCTGTTAACCTGCGATTTCTGAGGCTGGTGACTCGGATGAACTTATCCTCTGCAGCAGAGGTGACTCTTGGTCTTCCTTTCCTGGGGCGGTCCGCATGTGAGCCAGTTTCTTTGTAGCGCTTGATGGTTTTTGTGACTGCACTTGGGGACACTTTCAAAGTTTTCCCAATTTTTCGGACTGACTGACCTTCATTTCTTAAAGTAATGATGGCCACTCGTTTTTCTTTACTTAGCTGCTTTTTTCTTGCCATAATACAAATTCTAACAGTCTATTCAGTAGGACTATCAGCTGTGTATCCACCTGACTTCTCCACAACGCAACTGATGGTCCCAACCCCATTTATAAGGCAAGAAATCCCACTTATTACACCTGACAGGGCACACCTGTGAAGTGAAAACCATTTCAGGTGACTACCTCTTGAAGCTCATCAAGAGAATGCCAAGAGTGTGCAAAGCAGTAATCAAAGCAAAAGGTGGCTACTTTGAAGAACCTAGAATATGACATATTTTCAGTTGTTTCACACTTTGTTGTTATGTATATAATTCCACATGTGTTAATTCATAGTTTTGATGCCTTCAGTGTGAATCTACAATTTTCATAGTCATGAAAATAAAGAAAACTCTCTGAATGAGAAGGTGTGTCCAAACTTTTGGTCTGTACTGTGTATATATATATATATATATATATATATATATATACACTGCATCTATTATACCTTGTATGTCTCATATCAGTACACTGCTGTGTATATATATATATAGATATATAGATATATACACACACACTGCATATATTACACATACTTATATGCAGTATGTGCAGATATATAGTATATGCAGTATATATGCAGACTGTGGAATGGCTGAAGAGTAATAGTCTGGAATCATATACCTGCAAGAAAGAGAATGCAGGTAAAAATGGAGAGCCGCTAGGTTCCTTTGGAGCATGGAAAGCCAAGCAGTGGCTGCTGGGGTAGGGCCTATGGAGGCCAAGTTGAAGAACTGATTCTCTGTGAGCCCTGCAGCAGTGCCAGGGCGCCCCAAGGAAGTGAAGCAGGTTGAGAGAGGTCTCCCCATAAGTGCGCTACAGCAGACGTGCTGAAGGAATGACCCGCTAACTTGCTGTGACGGCATCAGGCTACAGATACTGAGAGTAAAGACAAGAAGAAGCCCCCATGGCCAACCCCTTGTATAAATGTTAACTGTGCAAAACTGTTCTGTTTGAGAAACACCTCCATGTGGAACGTAAAGCTCATGTTTTCTACATATTCCACCTGGTGCCGCCTATAACATTTGCGCCACTCTCCGTGCCTACCCATGGCTATAGTTTTACTACTTTACATCAGCAGGGAGAAAGAATATGTGCTGTAAAAGGGGAAATCAGTCCCAGAATGAAGCTGTGCTGATACATGAGAGCTAGTGAAAACAGCAGCACCCTGGACAGACAGACCTCACATTCAGCATTAGGCCGAATGCACACGGCCGTGGTATCCCGGCCTGGAATCCTGCTGACAGCAGAAGCGCACGGCGTCATTGGTTGCTATGACGCCGTGCGCTTCATGCCGCCGCAGCACTACAGTAATACACTCGTATAGATCATACCAGTGTATTACTGTAGTGCAGCGGCGGCATGAAGCGCACGGCGTCATAGCAACCAATGACGCCGTGCGCTCCTGCTGTCAGCAGGAAGCCAAGCCGGGATCTCACGGACCGCTTACGTCCATGTTCCACGGCCATGTGCATTCGGCCTGACTGGGAGGGACATGAGAAAAGTCTGATGTCAGGAGCAGGTTGTAGACTGAATATCAGGGAGTCTGAAAATGAATAAAGTTTGGAGCCTGAAACTTTTTTTTCCCATATCAACATATCCTGGGCACTGAACTGAGCGCGGAGACCCCCATGATCTCTAGAAGGAGGGGAGAGAAGAGTTGACTTCTCTCTCGCTGAAGGACAGGAAGGGAGACGGACTCAATATAAAGTCTATGGGCCCGTCTGGTGCAGCCAGGAGAGAGAGCACGCAAGTCCTCATTCTGGAGATCGGTGGGGGTCTCAGCACTCAGACGTCCACTGATCTAAACTTTTCACATGGCCACTTTAAGTATATCAATATGTGGTAGTAATGGACAGGTGATTGAAGCAATGCTGTATAGACACTGACATGACTGTCCCATGTGCCCCACGGTCAGCAGGGACCTCATTATTTCTTGTACCGATGGCGCCAGGCTCTGCGCTCTCTATATAAGGGGCGGCTATCGGGATAATAATCAGAGATTGTGGATTAGATGCACTGAGGGTCATACACAGTCGGTCAGCTTTGCTACTACTATTACTTCTATGACACCTGTGGTAGAAGAGCTTTATTACTGCAAACTGGACATTTTATAGAGTTTTATATGTAATACAGTGCAATGTTAGGGGTGGAAAAACCGTAATCCCTTCCTGTCGCCGTGTTTTTTTGTTTTGTTTTTTTATCCCTGCCTTTCTTTTCCTTTTTTATTTTTCCATTCACCTGGCTTTATGAGGGCTTGCAGGAGCATTTAATATTGCATGCAATGTAGTGGGATAATATGGAGAAAAAAAGACAATTGCGCCGCAGTTTTTTTTTCACGGCGTCGCCTATGCATTAAAACGGACATGTTTCCCTTCATTCTGCGGGTCAGTATGATTACAGTGATACCACATTTATATAGTTCTTGTGTTTTAATACAATAAAAAAAACTTTTTTTTTTCTTTTCATCACCATATTCTGACTTCCACAGTTTTTTTATATTTACGTCTACAGAGCTGTATGGGGGCTCATTTTTTACAGGGAAATCTATAGTTTTTATTGGTACCATTTTACGGTGTGAGACTTTTTGATCACTTTCTATTCAATTTTGTTCGCGAGGGGAAGCAACCAAAAAACTGCGAAGCGACGACTTTGATTTTTTTTCCGTTATGCCTTCACAGTATGGGATAAATATACAATTCTGTTTTAACAGTTCAGGCATTTTTTTTACGTGGTGATGCTAATGAGGGTGCATGGACGTATGATGTCGGAGAGGGGTTAAAGGAACTACAAAACCCAGCATGCCTGGTCCTTGTATACAGAGGTCCCTGTATATGAGCAAACACCAGTCAGTCATTACTATTCCTCCACATATACCGGTGAGTAAACTTTAAAGGGGTTCTGTACCCAGGCCAGTGACATCACTGGCCTTCGGAAAACAGCGAGAAGACCCCTTCGCTACTGTAAGCACTGCTGCTGATTGGCGGGGGTCCCGTGTGTCAGACCCCCATCGATCAGATGCTGATGATCTATCGAAAGGATAAAAAGGTGTAGAGCCCCTTTAATTTCAATGGGATATAATATCATTGCCACAATATGGAGAGCAGCAAAGCACACACAAACACATTATGGACCAGGTCCCTGTGCAGAGGAGCTTGCAATCTATGTGAAATACAGGTTAAGGGCTCACGACCCTACATGGCCGTATGTATTTTCCGGTCCGCAAAACAAGGATCCGCAAAAAATACAGATGCAAAAATCACGCATTGTAACGATGCCTATCCTTGTCCACAAAACGGACAAGAATAGGACACGTTCTATCTTTTTTGCGGACCATGCGGACATACTGAAACGTAATGCACATAGAGTTATTTCCGTTTTGTTTTGCGAACCATTGAAATGACTGGCTCTGCATATGGGCCGAAAAAAAAAAAAAGGAGCAGACACAGAAAAAAAATATGTTCATGTGCATGAGCCCTAATAAATACATGGGGGCAGGAACAGGCAATTGTATCCCCGCAAGACAGAAGCCAGAGAAAACTTATAGAATCAGTTCCTCGGGGGAGTTTTCATGTTCCATTTGCGGATTTGGAGGGTTGGAGATTGAGGAAGGGATTTCAAGAGAGGAAAGGAAGCACAAGAGGAGTCTTGGAGATGACCGTGTGCGTTGGTGGTGGGGCTGGAAGAGCAATGTAATAAGACACCTAGGATTTGGTTCTACTAAAAGCCATACAAACTGTGCATAGAAACGGAATCTGAAAAAACTGTCTGTCACTGATAGTGGAAGGAGGTACCTCAGAAACTTAACAGACACTCCACAGAAAATGGAGATAAGAGGGCAGAGGATTAGTAAAGACCGAATTTATCTAGTCTACGTCCAGATTTCAGATACTAGAGAGAAAGAGGTGGGAACTCAGTGCGAGGAGCAATAAGGAAGCCACTGCAATTACCCCTACAGGAGGTTACTGAAATGAGGGTCTGGTGGCAGCAGGGTGGGGTGAGGACAAAGCTGGAGATGGAGAGAGCGGTTGGTGGAGGGAGAGAGTTCCTGGGGACAATAGGTAATTTAGGGCAGGGAAAGTAATAGACAGCTAGTTGGCTACGGGTAGTGAGAGGTCCTGGGGAGGTCTTGGGGGGCTGGGGAGGTCTTGGGCAGAGCAAATTTTGGTTCTAGTTGGGGCAGTGCGCATCCACGGGATTCCTTCACTGACCTAAAGATCACTCTGGGAGGTTCAGAAACAATCAGTAATGATGCTACATTGGAACAAGGATGGCCACACTGTGAGGAGGCAGAAGAATTCCTGTTTGGAATGAGGCTGAGGCGGAAGGTGATTATCCCTCAATGATTTAAAGATACTGCAAGGCAGGGTAAGAACCCATTTAACTCTCTATTTAAGGGATGGGCTGATGATTTGGGGAACAATTCCCTGCCCAGCCCTAGTATAATCCATCCTGCAGTGACCCGACTTTTCTGCAAAATGCTCCTCCTATTTCAAACCACAATAATGGGAGTTCCCAGCACTCACAGTTACCCAATGTAAGCCATCAACATGTACTTATGCAGGCTACTTCTCCTCACATGCCCAGGCCTTAAACCAGGAGGGACACTCAGGGTTAGATAGGGTGCTGCAGATTAGCATGGGCACTGCACCATCATTTTCAGTGCCGGAAGCTCCTCCTGTGCAAGGACCATATTGGGTATGGATTCCCCATGTGACAGGGGGTGGGAGCCAATAGGCAAGCTAACATGTATAAAAAATTTAGCACCTTTCTCAATTTATTGAGCAAGCTTCATAGTGATGTTTTGACTTGCACAGAAGTCTTTATCAAGGTTTGATAAAGACTTCTGTGCAAGTCGAGCATTGCTATGAAGTTTGCTCAATCGATAGACCTTTGAGACACTGACATAAGAAAAGTGCTGCGGTTTTGCTAAATGTTTGGTTACAGGGACCTTTGAGCCAGGGCCCAATATTGCATGCACTAAATTTAATCCTCATAGGAACAAGGCAAGATCCACAGTGGTGGACACTAGGTGGTACTGCTGATGGTATGAGAAGTGCAATAGACAAGTTAGACAAGCAAAAACAATGGAACAGCATGGCCCATCGGAGAGTAGGGCTAGTCAGAAACGGGGAGGAAAGGAACAGATACTCAGCCTGTGTTTGTGTTACAGGAGCTCAGAAAAGTAAGACCAAGGCCAAAGAAATGTTGGCGCCAGAGCAAATGGAGCCTCGGTTGGAGAGGCACTGACGACCTGGGTGAGTCGACCTCCGATACATCTGCTGATTTATCAGAGGAAGAGGCTGGAGTCCCTCAACTTTGCATGTTTTGTTTTACCTATGGGGAAGACGTTCTGTAAAACTGAGTACAGTGGGGGTGAAGAATGAACTCAACAAGTTAAGAATAACAAAGGAATTGAGAGATGTCATGATATGGGATAGACTCTTGGCAAAATTAAATGGGGTAGCACTGTGGCTGGAAGACCCACAGTCAGATCAGAAGTTGAGGCAGTTCAAGGCCGCAGCATGGTCCTCAAGTTTTGGTGCATATTGGGGTGGTAGATGGTGCATGGGACAGTGTTCAGTAGCATGGAAAAGCAATGGTATGGGGAGGAATTTGGTTTTACTGGAGAGGTTCCCTGTTGTGGTGGCGATAGAGCTCTGGGCTAAAGGGCTGAAGCACAAATGGCTTATGTTTTGGTCAGACACCATGAATGTGGTCAGTGCAAATAACTTGTCACCCAAGATAGGGCCAGTACTGACACTGCTCAGGAAATTAGTGTTGAGGTGTATGCAATGCAACATTCGGTTCAGGACAGACGCGTCCCTGGAGTCAACAATGAGGTAGTAGATTATCCAGGGTAAAATGGCAGAAATATTTCAGACTAGCCGCTAATGCTTGCATTATATGTGAGCCATGACCTAACAATGTTGTAATTCCATTCTCGATGTCCTGGTCAGAAGCTCTCTGGCAGGCAGCCTAAAAAAAAGGGCCTGAAAGACATGTATTCCCATCTCAGACAATAGGGGCATGTTACTAGGATATGCCCCCATTGTTTGATAGGTGCAGGTCCCACCGCTGGCACCCGGCAGAGTCCCAGGGGGTGCGCTGCACATGTGCGACTGCACTTCATTCATTTCTATGGGGCTGCCGAAAATAGTCGAGCGCCGGCTCGACTATTTCCATCGGCCCCATGGAAAAGAATGCTAGTGGTGGCCGCTCAAGCGTGGTATACTCCCATTCACTTCTATGGTGAGAGCACTTGGTGTTGGCCGGACCCAGGAAAACCTGGTACCCACACCTATCAGACAATGGGGACATATCCTAGTGATATGCCCCCATTGTCCCAGATGGGAATACCCCTTTAGGGAAAAGTATGCTAGTGAAAGTAACACACAGGTGTTGTGGAAACTGCTGGGTAAGATGAGAATGGGGGAGGGTGTCCTAAGGTAAGGCTGCAACCATGCGGCAGTGTTGTTTGTTTTTACAAAACTAGGAAGTGATTAAGACCCAGGCAAAGGATCCTGCCAAAGAGCTGAAGTGGTGTCAAATGCAGGAGCTAATAGGAGAGGCAACGGTTTAGGGCCCTGGCTTTAGATATCCTGGTCATCCATTCTAGAGGAAATGACATCAAAACTACACAATCACTACAGTTGATTCCTGACATCAGAGGGGCCATTGGTAGGTAGGCGGTAAGGTGGTCATACCTAAAGTGATCTCATATTATACAAAGAAGGGTATGGTGGTATGCAGACAGCATCCTTGTGGTGGAGAAATCGAGAAGAAAGGTTAACAAGGCCTTCAAGAAGTTTGTCCTGTCAAGGGGAGTCTCAATCATGAACCATGATTGCATCAATTCCAGCTGCCTTGGTTTGTATAGGGCTGACTGTGTCACCTATCAGATATAGGTTTGAGCATTTGTAGTAATTATTTGTTGGAAAGATGCCTCTGAGGGTATAAATGAACAGTACATGTGAGTTTTCTGTAATATGCAGGGTATTAAGGACTTTTTGTTGGCAGAATTTCAACCAGCTAGGTGGTACCAAGTGATACCTGGCAGACCCACATGTCGGGCTAGGTATTGATGAGTAGGGTACCGGCTGTCTGTGGGCAGGGACACGTCTGAACGGGATGTCCTTCATGGGGGTTGAAAAGCTGTAGGTTTGGGATGATGCAAAAACTTGGTTTGGGGTGAGGTAGCCCAACCGGCAACAAACTGGTGGTGAAACTAGTTTCGGACAAATAGTCCTGCTGGCAAGTGAGACGGTTGAGGTGCTGAGATTTGGGCCGGGCTTCTCTAAGTGATGGCGAAGCTGGTACGTAATAAATAAATGAAGTCGCGCTTGCCACCGTTTTCCTCTAAACTTTGTGTCATGTTGTTTTTCTTTCTGATTTTGTTCTTTGTAATAAAAGTAAATCCAGTGTTATCATCATCAGAATATATCATTCCTTCACAGGGTTTCCATCATCATCATCACCATCACACCTGATGAACATCACTCCACCTACAGAATTCTTCCTTTTCAGCCTCTCGGACGCTCCCGCACTCCGTCTTCCACTCTTCATATGCTTTCTTCTCATTTATCTGGTCACTATCTCTGGAAACGCCATGCTGTTAAGCGTCATAGCGCTCAATCCCCGTCTTCAATCCCCAATGTACCAGCTCTTAAGGATCTTCTCTCTCATGGACTTCTCATTTTCCTCCACCACTGTCCCCAGTATGTTGTCTACAATGTTAAGCCAGGAAGCCATCATCTCCCTCCCCTCATGCATTACTCAGATCTTTTTCTTTCACACCTTTGGAAATAGTGAAAACTTGTTACTGTCTGTGATGGCTTATGACCGGTATGTCGCTATCTGCCACCCACTGAGATATTCGGCAATCATGAATAGGCACACATGCTTGACTATGTGTAGCGTGTGTTGTGTGTGTGCTTCTTTACACGCGTTCCTCCATGCTATTGTGACATCTTGGTTGGACTTTCATCACCAAGAACATATACCTCACTTCTTCTGTGACATCCCTCCACTCCTGGAGATATCTTCCTCCGACACAACATTCAACCAACTTCTGATCTTCACAGAAGGCTCCCTGGTGGCCCTGGTGCCTTCTTCACTTACCGTCCTTTCTTATGTTCGTATTATCATCTCTATTCTTCGTATTCGCTCATCCACAGGTAGACAGAAGGCTTTTTCCACCTGTGCGTCCCACCTTATGGTCTTCTTGCTCTTCTCCGCTTCGGCCGTCTCCATGTATTTCAGGTCTTCATCTGTTTCGTCACCTCACAAGGATAAATTTGTCACTCTCCTGTATACAGCATTCACTCCCATGTGTAATCCTTACATATACTGTCTGAGAAACAATGAAGTAAAAATCACTCTCAAGAAGTGGTTGCCCTCGAACAAGTCAAAATGATAACACTGTCTTAGGCCGAAAGCACACGGCCGTGTTCCGTGGCCGAGAGCGGTCCGTGGTATGCCGGGCTGGATTCCTGTTCAGAGCAGGAGCGCACGGCGTCATTGGTTGCTATGACGCCGTGCGCTTCATGCCGCCGCTGCTGTACAGTAATACACTCGTATAGTGCATTCGGCCTTAAGGTGATTTCCTTGATTATATCTGGTGCCAAAAAACACGCTTTGAAAATAATGACTTTGTACTTTGAAATATAAAAGGTCTAATGCCTGAGTTTAAATTTGTAGAAAAACAAATCACCATTGTTAACTCCATTGTTCCACATTTTATGAAAAATAAATTGTCTAATAAAGATAAATGTCAATATTCAGAGTTGTACCAAGGTCATAGGTGTGTGATGTGGGGCTATAAATTCAGTAGTAAGTTGTAGAAAGTTCTCTCTAATTGTAGAGTTCATGGTTTAAAGCAGGCATCCTCAAACTGCGGCCCTCCAGCTGTTGTAAAACTACAACTCCCACAATGCCCTGCTGTAGGCTGATACCTGTAGGCTGTTCGGGCATGCTGGGAGTTGTAGTTTTGCAACAGCTGGAGGGCCGCAGTTTGAGGATGCCTGGCTTAAAGGGAACCTGTCATGTTGAACATGGAGTTTGAGCTGCAGAAAACATGTTATAGAGCATGACTGGGTTATTGGTTATTCGCCAGGGCCTACTGCCACTAACATAAAATCCCCCAACCCCCAACCCCTTCTTTACCCACAAATGAACACTCACAGACTGGGTTGGATTAAATCGGCCACAGCAGCCGTTTATTAATAAAATAAATAAATATATACATAACATATATATAAATATATATATAACAATAGCATTGACATACCCTGACGAGGGAGGTCATAGAAGCCCCAAATTCCTAACATACATGTATAAAAAACACGCCAACCCAGCACTTCCATCTTGCCTCCAGCCGCAAAACTCCAGCTCGGAGACACCAACTGATGGACGCCTCTCTGAACGAACCAAAAATGCCCCAACTATGAGAGTCCAGCCCCCCTCATGGAGGCCCTCCCATTTTCCACACCATCCAAGACCACCAGCTTCTATGACCTTCCCCCGCCAACAAGGCGCAGCTTGACTCCTTCCTCAAGCCTGCGCGTTCCTCCACATACCCTCTCAATGCCACCCTGCAGGCCCAAGGACCTCAAATCAATTCCCACCGCGTTCAAATGAACCCCGTCGGCCCTCCAAAATCCTCCGGTGCCCGCTTCCAAATCCACATGCCGCACCACCACCACCCCATTCCTGGCCACAAACTTATCTACCGCCCTATTCACTTTTATCCGCGCCTTATTCACTCTCTCAACCGACCTGGCTTCCCGCCACGACTGCCGATACACCATGTCCGACCAGACAGTTATCATCCCCAGGAACAACGACCACAACCGCAACAAGTCGAACTTTATATCCTTGATCAATTCCCGACATGACCTTGCCCCCAAGTCATTACCCCCCACATGCAGCACCAGGATATCCAGGGACCTATCCAGCCGCGCATGCCGATGTACCTCCCCCATCACACTCCCCCACAACATCCCCCTACGCCCAATCCATCTCACCACCGCCTCCTCCTTACTAATCCCCAACTGCCGTCCGTTGTGCCGGACATCGGCCCACAGAGCCCCCCAAAAAACAAACGAATGCCCCAGGATCCAGACTAACGCCGCCTCACCACCTGCAACAAGAAGAGATGAAAAATAAAACACAGACAAACTCGGTATGCATAACACAACTCACAAACCCCCCAAACGCACGTATGACTTGAAACTAACCGATTCCCACCTCCCAATCTTCTTAAACACTTCGTCCCCCAGACCCATTCTTGCAGCCTCAGTCGCCGCCCCAATCCGGAAGGAATGACCCGTGAAACCTCTGGAGTCCATTCCCAATGCTGCCAGACATTTTTTGAACACTGCCACAAATTGGAATCTGGACAAAGACGAACCATCCTCATGCCGCAACAAAGGACCCTCACCCCCCCCAGCTAACCCCCGCCCGATACTCCCTCAAACAACTGCCCGGGCAAACCAAGCACCCTGCTATCGCATACAACGACACACTACAACCCTTGCCCTCCCTGTCAGTCATAGATAACCTAATTCGCACCACTACCCTATCCTCATACAAATCAACATCCTCACCCCCCAAACCCCCCGAACTAACTATGCTCCCACTCACCAACTCCCCCAACCGGAAAGCCCCAAAAAAGGCCAACGAAAAAGCCAGTCTAAACAGGCGAACCTCACTAGCTGATCTACAAACCGACTCAACACAAACCCCCACCTTTAACAACAAATCAAAGGAAACCGGCCTCCTACCGTCCGCAACCCGACTTCCCCTCCGAAAACCCTTCAGCACCTGTTTCACCCAAAAAGTTTTTGTAACATCTGGAAGACCTCTCAATCTAAAAACAAAAACCAATCCAGCCAAACACCGGTTAACCCTTGCCACCGACCAACCCTCCTCCACTATATGCCCCAAAAACAATACGAACGGGGCCTCCCCACCATCAGTCCCGACTCCCAAACTTGCACACCACAGCTCCCAAGAACGCCACGCCTTACCATAGTCCAACCAGGTACCCTCACTTAACGACTGCCTAAACAAACCCGCTATAGTACCTCCAAGAGATCCCAGAGCCAAACCGGGCACTCCAACCCCTCCTTCTCTGCCTCCGGCGCCAGCTGATGAAAACGCTCCAACTGCAAACGAGAAAGAGAATCAGCCACTCCGTTAGCAACTCCCGGCACATGCACTGCCACAACCCACGTGTTCAGAGGCAAACACAACAGCACCAAATGCTGTAACAGCCGAACCACAGGAGGGGAAGATGCCGTAAGACTATTGACCGCCTGTACAACACCCAAGTTATCACAATGCCATCTCACCTTCTTGTCCCTGAACTTATCACCCCACAGCACCACTGCCAGCACTATAGGGAACAATTCGAGCAAAGCCACATTCCTCACCCATCCCCTCACAAACCACCCCTCCGGCCACATACCGCGCACCACTGCCCCTCACAGTACACACCAAAACCTACCCCCCTAGCTGCGTCCGAGAACAACTCTCAACCACCTCCCCCATGACCAATGCCCTACCATTAAGCTGCCCCAAAAACCCATCCCAAACCTCTAAGTCCCTCCTCAACTCCTTTCCCAGCCGGATAAAATGGTGACCCGACACCACGCCCGCAGTCGCCGCCGCCAGTCTCCTACAAAATATCCGGCCCATCGGAATAATCCTACAGGCGAAATTCAACTTCCCCAACAATGATTGTAACTCTTTTAAACGAATCTTCGGCCCACCCCTTGCCGACCTCACCGCGGCCTTCAGATCCACCAACTTGTCCTCAGGCAACCTACACTCCATCCTAACCGTATCTATCACTATACCCAAAAAACACAGCTCCGTAGTGGGACCGACCATCTTCTCCGCCGACAACGGCACCCCAAATGATTCAAACACCGACCGCAACGATGCCAACAATAACCCGCACAACCTGGAATCCGCTTGACCCAAACACAGGAAATCATCCAGGTAATGAATGATTGAATGACATCCCGCCACATCCTTCCCCACCCACTCCAAAAAGGAGCTGAATTTCTCAAAATACGCGCAAGAGACAGAACACCCCATTGGCAAACACCTATCAACAAAATAACCCCCGTCCCAAAAACAACCCAACAGATGTAAACTATCCGGATGAACCGGCAAAAGACGAAACGCCGACTCGATGTCAGTCTTCGCCAACAGGGCATCTGGCCCCAACTTCCTCACCCAGCCAACCGCCATATCAAAGGACATGTACACCACCGAACATAACTCCGGATCAATCCCATCATTCACCAACGCCCCCTTCGGGAACGACAAATGGTGAGTCAGGCGGAAAGCATTCGGCTCCTTTTTTGGAACCACTCCCAGGGGGGAAACCCTCAAGTCCCCCAAAGCTAACTCATCAAATGGCACGTCCATCCTCCCCAAAGCCACCTCCCTAGCCAATTTCTGAGTCACCACCTCCGGGTGCAGCAACGCTGACCTCAAATTCTTAAACCTCCCACCTCCAGACTCTATAGGACAAGACGGAATCACAAACCCCTCCTTAAAAACTCCCCATCCGGGTATCTACTTAAATACTGTCCCATCACTCCCACCCGCACTGGCGTCCGCCCCTTTTCCAACCGCCTCACCGCCCCTTGACCTTGGCCCCCGGAAGCAACGACTGGCCCCGTGACTTCCCCCACACACCGAGCATTCGTGCTTAAACTTACATTTTTGACCGAACTTACAACTCCCCTCGTTGAATAAAAAACACAAGCCTTTGGCAGAAGCTGCCGCAAAACTTGACTGCCCTGCCCCCCCCCCCCCTCCCTGTTCCCCACGAAAATGCTGCCTCTGTCTCCCTGGCGCCATCACCCTCATCCACAACCCTATATCTTTATGGCTCCACCGCATGCTGGAGCGGACCGCCTTCCTCTGACGAAACTGCTCGTCGTATCGCAACCACCCAGACCCCCCATAAACCCTATAAGCCTCCCCTATCGCATCCATGTAGAAAAAAAGAGGAGAACAACTATCCGGCGCCTTCTCACCAATCACACTCGCCAAAATAGCAAATGCCCGAAGCCAATTACTAAAGGTACGGGGGATCAGCCTATAACGCCTCTTCTCCTCCTCCTCTTTCTTACCCACATCCTTCCTAACAACATCCAGGTTAAAGCGTTCCAATGGGAGAAGCGAGAAAATATCCACATATTCCCCCTTCCAAATCCTGTCCCTGATCTCCTGCTTTAAGTGCGCCCCCAACGGGCCCTCAAAGCAAACACATACCTCACCCCTCGCCGCATCATCCACCCACGGCCTATCCTCCTCGCCACCCACTTGTGTTTGCACGGAAACCCCCCCACACCCATCCCGCTCGTCACCCCCCCAGGCCCGACCCCCCAGATGCCAGCCCAGATCCACCCGCCGCCGCCACGCCCCCATTCCCCCTCCCCATCCCCCATGCTTGCAAAGGCCCAGCCCCGCCGGACCCGGACCCCATACCAGCCAGCCCGCACAGCAACCGCCCCAAACCACCAATTAGCTCGGACTGACCACCCCCACTGACCCCCACACCTTGTAATACTAATATTAGAGTCCCCAGTGTTGCTTCACCTGGCTGCCCGGGCGCTGTGATCCCCGCAGCCGTCAATCCGGAATCCACCTCCGACCGCATCGTCATGAACTCTCCCGCCGGCGAAGAACCTTCACTGTTGCCTGGAGTCCCAGCACCCTCAGGGCTGGACGCGTACTTTTCTGACCCGGAAAACGGCCCGTCGGACCCTGATACAGGACCAGCCAGGGGCTGTCCGTCATCTGTAAGAGACCTGTGCACCTGCTCCGCTTCACAATGCACAGCCCCGTATTTCCTGGCGCCGCTTGCTCTCCCACGTCGAGCAGGCAACCCCCCCACCGACAGAGGAGAGGAGCCCACAGTGCCCGGTCCAGCATCCCCGCCGTCAGCTGCCGCACGCGATGGAGGGGGCCATCCCCCTCCCTTCACTGAGTCCCGCCGTCCACCTGGATTCCTCCCGAGCCGGGAGGACTTAGGAAGGGGCTGAGAATGTCCCCCATGGCCCGGAGGGTCCCTAGAGGGGCTCCTTACACGGCGCTGGACTCTGGGGGTGTCCTCTGCTATCAGGCGCGCCGGCGGCCTAGCCCGCCACGGCCGTTTCTCCCTTGGCGGTGGGCAAACTGCACCCACCGCCTCCCCCTGCAACAAGCCGGCTACCTGCTCCTGAAGCCAGCCCGACCCACGGGCCTCCGCCGCTGCCCGCAGCCTCGCCAGGGCGTCATCCACCTTGGACATAGTGAGTCTCCAGATGTCCTCTCTCCTGCGCTTCCACTAAAATGGTGCCGGTCCGCATGCGCCCGCCCCCTTTATAACCTACACCCCCACCACTCATACTCCCGCCCCTACACACTGACCTTAACCCCTACTCGCCCAGCCCTGGCACCCAAAACCCCTCATGCCGGCCTACCTCTAGATTTATGGGGAAAGAGTCAGTAAAAGTTGTATTTTATTCATTTAAATTTCTGCTAATTTTGGGCTTTGAAGTCCAGGGGGTGGTCCTATCAGTGATTGACAGCTATCTCTGTCATAGAGGGAAGACTGTCACTCACTGATAGGACCGCCTCCTGGACTTCAAAGCCCAGAATGAGCAGGAATTTAAATAAATAAAATACAAGTTTTACAAATTCTTTTCCTATAAAACAATATTGGTCTGCTCAGCTCCTCCTGCTTTCTAACATGGTACCTGTGGCTTACATTGATGGCAGCTTCCCTTTAAAGACCAACCCTGGTCAATAAACCCGCGCAATTAATTTTTACGACGCAAATGTATTTTTGGATGCTGTAATAGTAGCCTTGACCCAATTAGACTAGTAGAACATGTAATATGTTAAAACATTAATGGTTTATGCTGACGAACACAAATAAAACGTCTATTTCAAAGTCTATTATTATACAGTTACCACAAGTAATTAGTTAGAATAAAAAATAATTGTACTTTTTTTTATTACTACAAGCCTAACAGTTCTTTATCTGCTAAGTGACTAGCTTATTTTGAGTCATAACCTTTTTATTTTTCTCTGTTTTGCAGGCCAGGTTGTATTTTTTATGTAACAATTTTGGGAGTGAATGTAATTTGTGCTCGGATCGGCTCATTACGAGAGAGTCCCCTACCTAAGCCTATATTCCCCCCCCTACCTAGAAGCAGCAGAGTTATGCCGGAACTGCTTATCGAAGGGTAGCCTAAAGGGGGCCACACCAATGATGAGTCCTGAGAAGAAGGGAGGGCTTCTGGGTGGGTCGAAAGCATTCGAACCGACAAGTGGGGGCAGGAGAGCCAGGTTTAAATAATTAAAGCCCCGCCTCCCCTCACACAAACACGGCACTCTTTAATTGCCTACCACTTGTGCTCGGATCGGCTCATTACGAGAGAGTCCCCTACCTAAGCCTATATTCCCCCCCCCTACCTAGAAGCAGCAGAGTTATGCCGGAACTGCTTATCGAAGGGTAGCCTAAAGGGGCCAAAAGAACCATGCATAGGAGTTTTGAAAGACTTTGATAACAGAAACTACAAAACCAAAACTCGGAAAGCCAGTGACATTTTGTATTAAGGATCCGGGATATAACGCATGGAACACGCGGAACTCCAACGACCCAACCGTTTGATTACATGTACTGGTACCTTATGCATGGACGCCGCAGCTGCTGCGCCCCTGTGGAAGGAATGTCCTGTGATCGAGAGAGGATCGACCCCTGAACCTGTTAACTAAACCCGAATGTGCTGAATACCTGCCAGGTATAGTTAACAGTGCTATAGGACAGGTTTAATTGAGAGTGGCAAAAAACCCGACGAAGCCCAATAGGTGAGTGATAGTCCCCCCGGCCAGCAGCCGGGTAGGTGTTCATATTTCTGAAACAGGCGCCAAGCTGTCTTGTAAGCCCTCAGGGTATTACTGGCCAAGGAATTGGCCATCAGTCTGTTAGCTATGGTGAGATGAGAGACTAGTCCCAGCGCAGCTGGGCCTGGTGAGGAATTGGCATTGGCAACCGATCTGCCCCTGGACAAACCTGAAAGAAAAAGTGGAAAAAAAAAATTTTTACATTTTTTTTTTTAACGGAGAAGCCATGCGTGAGACTCTAATGGCAGAGTCATATGTGTAAACCTAAAACTGAGAAGCCATGCGCGAGAGACTCTAATGGCGGAGTCATATGTGTAACCTAAACGGAGAAGCCATGCATGAGAGACTAATGGCGGAGTCATATGTGTAAACCTAAACGGAGAAGTCGTGCGTGAGAGACTCTAATGCCAGAGTCATCTGTGTAAACCTAAAGCGGAGAAGCCATGCGCGATAGACTAATGGCGGAGCTATGCGCGAGAGACTAATGGTGGAGTCATATGTGTACACCTAAAACGGAGAAGCCATGCGTGAGAGCCTCTAATGGTGGAGTCATATGTGTAAACCTAAAACGGAGAAGCCATGCGTGAGAGACTCTAATGGCGGAGTCATATGTGTAACCTAAAACGGAGAAGCCATGCGTGAGAGCCTCTAATGGTGGAGTCATATGTGTAAACCTAAAACGGAGAAGCCATGCGTGAGAGCCTCTAATGGTGGAGTCATATGTGTAAACCTAAAACGGAGAAGCCATGCGTGAGAGACTCTAATGGCGGAGTCATATGTGTAACCTAAAACCGAGAAGCCATGCGTGAGAGACTCTAATGGTGGAGTCATATGTGTAAACCTAAAACGGAGAAGCCATGCGTGAGAGACTCTAATGGTGGAGTCATATGTGTAAACCTAAAACGGAGAAGCCATGCATGAGAGCCTCTTACGGCGGAGTCATATGTGTAAAACTAACACGGAGAAGCCATGCGTGAGAGCCTCTTACGGCGGAGTCATATGTGTAAACCTAAAACGGAGAAGCCATGCGTGAGAGACTCTAATAGAGGAGTCGTATGTGTAAACCTAAACGGAGAAGCCATGCGTGAGAGACTCTAATAGAGGAGTCGTATGTGTAAACCTAAAACGGAGAAGCCATTCATGAGAGACTCTAATGGCGGAGTCATATGTGTAAACCTAAAACGGAGAAGCCATGCGTGAGAGACTCTAATGGCGGAGTCATATGTGTAACCTAAACGGAGAAGCCATGCGTGAAAGACTCTAATGGCGGACTATATGTGTAAACCTAAAACGGAGAAGCCATGTGTGAGAGACTCTAATGGTGGAGTCACATGTGTAAACCTAAAACGGAGAAGCCATGCGTGAAAGACTCTAATTGTGGTTTGAATTTTTTTATTTTTTTTTAAACTATAAACCGCTTACGCAGCTCCAGTATGGGCACAGCTCTGAGTACGAGCATGAAGAGCATGGTATCACCTGCACGGACTAACTAACATCCTGTGCCTAAATGACCCCCTTGGAACCTTCTGTACGGCCGGCAGCAGGAAGCCAGCCACCGCCTATGATCTGCTCCCCCTTACCGAGCCTGGTACTCCTTCCCCCGATCCCTGCCTACCTAACGGCACGGCGGCCCGTGCCAGACTTTATTGAAGATGAGGAGCGGGGAAACGGTGTCCTGCACCTTTACCCCCAGCCGCGTGGGGAGCTCACGCTGCTCCCTGGCAGAGCTCACCAGTGCGGGGGAGCCCCCCCTCAGCAAGGGCCGACCCACCGCCGGCTGGACACTCGTACCACGTGGGGAGCAGCGCCGCTCCCTGGCGATGTGCACCGGATCAGAGGGAGCCCTTCCTTTACCGTGAGCCCCAGCCCTCGCCGGTTTGAATCGTGTGCCGCGTGGGGAGCCACATAGCTCCCTGGCATTATGCGCCGGTGCGGGAGTGCCCCCCCTAGGGGCTGGTTATTGTGACTGGAACCCGCTGGGAGACTGAGGTCTGACCGGACCTACCTGTGACCGAGAAGGCTGACCCCCCAGGCCGTGGCTGACCCGCGTGCGTAGACGTGACGCAACTACCTGTAGATGCCCACCCAGTGCCTGTAGTCAACGGGAGTGCGACCGAGTCTGTGGATGTGACCGACTGGCCCCTGTAGTCGTGAGGGGACCCTACCTCGGGAGTAGCGGTAACGGACCATCGCCTGTAGACGTGGTAGTATTACCTCACGAGTCTGTTGACAGGAGACTAATGCCTGCAGTCGTGGCAGGGCTTTATAACGAGTCTGTAGTCGTGACAGACTAATGCCTGCAGTCGTGGCAGGGCTTTATAACGAGTCTGTAGTCGTAACGGATTTGTGCCTGCAGTCGTGGCAGGGCTTTAGAGCGGGTCTGTAGTCGTGACAGACTGATGCCTACAGTCGTGGCAGGGCTTTATAACGGGTCTGTAGTCGTGACAGACTGATGCCTGCAGTCGTGGCAGGGCTTTATAACGGGCCTGTAGTCGTGACAGACTGATGCCTGCAGTCGTGGCAGGGCTTTATAACGGGTCTGTAGTCGTGACAGACTGATGCCTGCAGTCGTGGCAGGACTTTATAACGAGTCTGTAGTCGTGACAGACTGATGCCTGCAGTCGTGGCAGGGCTTTATAACGGGTCTGTAGTCGTGACAGACTGTTGCCTGCAGTCGTGGCAGGGCTTTAGAGCGGGTCTGTAGTCGTGACAGACTGATGCCTGCAGTCGTGGCAGGGCTTTATAAGGAGTCTGTAGTCGTGACAGACCTGGCAAAGCAACATTCCAAAGGCCACGACTGTAGGCGCCACCCTGTAAGAGATGCGCCAGAGGCCTGGCCATAATAGTCCACCATCCCCCGTCCCCCAAGCCTATGCAGGAGAAAAGGAGGGGGTTGGCCCACGCCTGCACCACCCCTGACTCACCTGGCGGCCATGACAGCCACAAACCCCACAGTATCGTAAGTTAGCCAACCACCTGTGGACCTGAATAAACAAGGACAGACATGTGAGTGAGCGCACGGTGGCTGGGTGACCCTTCACTCCTGCCACCGCTCCTTTGCTGTCCACCGGATTATTGCGACTGCGCCCGAACCAACCCCCTGACTCGCCGTATGGGCTTGCGGGCGGCCCGGCTGCGTGCGCAAAGTGACGTGGTCAGCCCCCCTTTTTGGAGCCCTCTTTATATTTGATCCTTAAAACATATCCCAAATATATAATATTTTTTTTTTTTTTTTTTGTCCTGCCTTAGTACCTAGCCACTGTGCCTGAGCAAGGAGCCCTGCACCTGGACTGCAGTACCAGTATGGGCCTGTAGGTGTCGCCCTCTATCAAGCCAGGGCCTGCTGGAGCGCAGCAAGCCAGTGAGCTGCGCTGAGGAGCCGACGGCCGGCGTGACCGCTGCTCTGGGTATGTGAAGGACGTGTGACCCGTCGCTGCTGAGCCACAGATGAGGGGTGCCCGCCTGGGGGACGCTGCACGTGGGAGCGGGGGTGCTTGGCGCGGGGCCTGGAGCGGATCGGGGTGCCTGTATCGGGGTGCCTGGAGCGGGGTGCCGGAAGCGATCGGGAGTGCGGGCAGTCGCCAGCGCGGCTGGGGCCCGGCGGCACGCTCGGCAGCCCCCCATGTTATACATAGCGAGACGGGTGTGCAGCCACCCTGCCTACCTAATCACCGAAGCGACGAGCCCGACGCAGCCGACCACCCGATTCTCCAGTGACGCACGCACTTCTCTGGCACCAACCCACGAGCCGATTCGAAAGCATTCGAACCGACAAGTGGGGGCAGGAGAGCCAGGTTTAAATAATTAAAGCCCTGCCTCCCCTCACACAAACACGGCACTCTTTAATTGCCTACCACTTATTGTATAACTTTTATTAATACTTTGGGGAGGGGTGGAAATAAGACATTCTGACATTGTTTTTTGGGGTTTTCTTTTTGCGACTGTGTGGTATAACTGTATTCTGTGCGTTAGTACAACAATAACAATTATACCAAAATTATGGTAGATTCACATTTGCAGTCAAGGATGCATTTGAAATGCATCCTTTGTTTTAATACCAGATCATATAATAAAACTGGATAAAGTCAGATTTTTTTTAAAATGTTTTACTGCTTTTGTACAATAAACACAATGAAAAATAAGTGAATAAATAGATGATTTTGTGTGGCCATAGCCATAACAATTTTATTTTTTATCAACAGTACTATGTGAGGGCTTCTTTTTTGTGGGACTAACTGGAAGCCCTATCATGAGAGGAACACATGTGGCCGCAGGATGTCCTGCACATATCACTGAGCTGTTAGTGTCCCTCGTATCACTACTAGGGGTGACCGACTACCGTATATGATGGCTGCCCAGATCATCACACCAGCAGTTGGGGCAGTGTATAACTCTAAAGCAAGGCAGGACTGAAGCGCTTACCACGAGGCCTCCATACTCCAACCCGACCCTCGTCGGTTCCCAAACAGAATCTGCATTTGTAGGTAAGGACAAAACAGTTCCAGTTTGTAGCAATCCAGGTTTCTCATTCATGACACCACTGGAAAAGAAGTTGATGGTAGCTTGCTTTCAATGGCAGGACACATAATGTTGAATATTGAAAATCTTGTGTTGTGTTCAAATTTCATGGACTTTGTAGAAGTCAACCATGCTATCGAGTTCAGCAACAATAAGACCTCTAGGACCCCTTTATCTGATCAGGAGGTTGACCTTCACTAAACCTGTTCCCAATGGAAACTAGATAGAGGCTCCTTTGGGTATAAGCTCAGCTCTGGTCACCGCTTCCAGGCTCCCTTAAACACAATCCCAGCAGACTCCCCAGAACTGACTCCTCCAAGGCTGGTAATTCCACAGGCTGTGCCACTTTCGCAACAGCCCAACAAGCTGTTGTTTTCTGCAGCTAAGATTTTCCAGCAACCATACTGTAAAATGAAAACGACTTTATAGTCAGCTCTCCGTCTGTTCGTCATAAACACCCTTCAAACCTCGTCCAACAAAGCTGTCATACTGCTGCTTTGCAGCGGTTCCCCTTAGTGTTTCATCTATCCACAGGCTCCATGTCTGACTTCCCGGACTCCAGTCCACTGTTTCTTTCACAATGGACAAGCTGTTCCACCTCCAGTCCACCATTGCCTATCCAGGTGAATAAGGCTTCTTTTGCCTACAGTTTACCAACATACCCTTGATAGACAAGCCCAGGCCTAACATTCTCTCTAGGTGTTCCTACATTCCTTTCTTTATTGCAAACCCCAGTTCTTCTTGCCCTGAATGTCACCATTGTAGCAGGGCACACCATTATCGCCTGTCAATACCTAACCAACATCAGACTCATGCTCTGAGGACACCTGCTCCTGCCCTTTCACCACCAACCTGATCCACAAGGTGCCTGAAAGGTGTAAGGCGATAGACAACACAACACAGCATTTTCAGAGTAGTATGGACCCAAGGATCTCCTTGTGCCACCATACAGCCTCCATTCATATGGCTCTGCTGTGCACCTGAGGGCTATATTTCTCAGATCTTCATCCAAATGCTGTATTGGTCCTCAGCAAAGGGTTAGATCGGTAGACTGGGAAGTTTAGCAGTACATATACAAGGACCTACTGCCATATTGGATTTTTTAATATATGTATTGGAGTCTGGAGATGCAATCTTTGTTACTGCTGCCTTTCTGTATGGGACACTAGAAATGATGATCCAGTGGTTTTTCTAAATACAACCCTGACTTTTGATTATGCTAAACATTTCATGAATCATAATTACCCCCATTTAGTCACAGCAGAATTCTTATTTGTTTTTATTTGCTCTATTCCCAAAATCATGCGCCGGTAATTGGTTTATGTGGGAGATTTTATGTATCCCCTTGAGGAGCTCATTCCTGATAAATGGAGCTTGGATTCAGACAAGACGGAAATCATGATACAAAATGAGCTACAGGAGACTTGCTTCATTTGTGACATTCGTGATTATAATGACCCTCAGCACAAGACACCGGCTGTAGGTTTATACTTAAAAGTGTGCGATTATTTTCTTCCTTCAGAAGTAGTGATACTTTACATTGTATCAGGGGTAGTCGGGAGTGCTGGAAATTGTAGTTCACCGGCAGGCTGAGAGCCACAGATTGATGACCATTCACACATGACTGTTGGAGGACAGAAATATAAGGTTATACATTATAAGTAAGTAAACCATGTAGTTATCAGTAAGCTGGGCTGCATCTGTGCCTCTAGTCTTTGTTGTCTACACTGTTCCCGACTGCATTTTTTCTTACTTCGTTGTATTTTATGCCTGCTCGTATACATTTAATAGATCCAAAGTCATCACCTTAAAAACAAAACAGGAATACAATCACTAATTCCAGGGGTGGACTTCTCTGGGTGGGTGGATACGGGGGTTAGTACACTAGGGAATATTTTTAAAGATCAGATATTACTTCCCTTCTCACAGATTATGGAAAACTATGGAGATGATAAGATGGATTTTTTATAAATATCTCCAGTTGAGACATCTGCTAAGCACTATACGGCACCTCCCTGACTCCTCCACAACCCGCTTTGAGAGTTTCTTTTCCAATCCAGCTTTGATTAAGTGAGGGTTGTCCAAAAGTTATCAGGCGATTGTATCCTTACACATACCAGAGTCACTACCATTCCAGTCTAGATGGGAATTAGATCTGAAACATTGCTTCTCTACAGAACAGTGGCAGTATACACTCACCTAAAGAATTATTAGGAACACCATACTAATACGGTGTTGGACCCCCTTTTGCCTTCAGAACTGCCTTAATTCTACGTGGCATTGATTCCACAAGGTGCTGATAGCATTCTTTAGAAATGTTGGCCCATATTGATAGGATAGCATCTTGCAGTTGATAGAGATTTGAGGGATGCACATCCAGGGCACGAAGCTCCTGTTCCACTACATCCCAAAGATGCTCTATTGGGTTGAGATCTGGTGACTGTGGGGCCATTTTAGTACAGTGAACTCATTGTCATGTTCAAGAAACCAATTTGAAATGATTCAAGCTTTGTTACATGGTGCATTATCCTGCTGGAAGTAGCCATCAGAGGATGGGTACATGGTGGTCATGAAGGGATGGACATGGTCAGAAACAATGCTCAGGTAGCCCGTGGCATTTAAACGATGGCCAATTGGCACTAAGGGGCCTAAAGTGTGCCCAGAAAACATCCCCCACACCATTACACCACCACCACCAGCCTGCACAGTGGTAACAAGGCATGATGGATACATGTTCTCATTCTGTTTACGCCAAATTCGGACTCTACCATTTGAATGTCTCAACAGAAATCGAGACTCATCAGACCAGGCAACATTTTTCCAGTCTTCAACAGTCCAATTTTGGTGAGCTCGTGCAAATTGTAGCCTCTTTTTCCTATTTGTAGTGGAGATGAGTGGTACCAGGGGGGGTCTTCTGCTGTTGTAGCCCACCTTTCTTTCCCATTCTGACATTCAGTTTGGAGTTCAGGAGATTGTCTTGACCAGGACCACAACCCTACATGCATTGAAGCAACTGCCATGTGATTGGTTGACTAGATAATCGCATTAATGAGAAATAGAACAGGTGTTCCTAATAATTCTTTAGGTGAGTGTATATTCACATTACCTCCAAATGCATCAACCACTTAGAAGCATCAAGGGAACTACTATATAGGTGGTACTCTGTGCTGTATTGACGATTCAAAATATTCCCACAGACTTCCCCAATATGCTGGCGTTGCACCAAAGAGGTTGGGATGTTGACACATGTTTGGTGGTATTGCTCTGGTCTACAGAACTTCTGGGAAAGAATAGCTCATCTATTGAGACAAGTAGTTGGTAATAGGATTCCATGGGGCCCTGAAGTGGCTTTGTTATCTCTAGGGTTAGAGAACTTGTCCCATGTCCTTACGGTAACCAGGACGTTAATTGCTCAACACTGGAAGTAGTAATTGGTAAGGTGCAATATAACTACACAATGGAAGGGATTATTGCCGACCATCTTGGCAAATCAGCCATTACCATGGAGAAGTGGGAAAAATGGTCTGTATTTATGAGATCACACAGGGACTAAAAGGTCGTACAGGGTGATTATTATGTTTTTCTTTTGATCTTTAAGTTTTTCTTTCCGTCTTCCCCCTTTTATTTTCTTTAACTCTGGATATGCAATTTTCAAACCATTTTTGTTCCTACATTGCCTTATATAAGGAATAGTGTAAGTTGTAAACAAATCCCATTTATGGGACGATGGAAGTGGCGCAGACACCAATGTCATTCTACTAGGCAATTTGTGGTTATTGTTACATTTCTTTTGGAAATATGTTTTGACTGTAACTGTTTATGTTCTACAAAATCAATAAAGAATAAGTAATAAAAAAAAAACAAGAACAGCAACTATCTCAACCTCATTCACCTCCCATGCCTGCCCTACTGGTGGCCAGGTCCTGGAAAATGAGAGAAAAAAAATATATGAAAAAATTCCCATACGTTCTTTGCCATAGTTTTAAACCAGGCATGCTTAACCTGCGGCCCTCCAGCTGTTGCAAACCTACAACTCCCAGCATCCCTGAACAGCCTACAGCAGGGCATGGTGGGAGTTGTAGTTTTACACCAGCTGGAGGGCCACAGTTTGAGCATCCCTGTTTTAACCCTTTTCCCTCTTTAGTGAAAAATGTATTGTTCCTCCTCCAGCAAATTCTTTAACCACTGACCCTGAGATTTGAAACAGAGGAAATCACTGCACCATTTCCATATGAACAGCTGCCGCGGGGTATAGTAAAGTCTGTGTAAAATACTAAATTGGTTTAAACAGTGTGCTAAGCTTAGGTAGAATTCAATTAACTTACTTTCATACCATCCGACTCGGGTATATCCCAAATTTGCTTTACTTTTCATTTCAATCCTGGAACCTCATTTTTTCAAAAGTGACATATATAACCTTGGAATTATTCCTTTTCTTCTTTCCATATAAACTTTTTCAATTTTTT
Organism: Bufo gargarizans; assembly: GCF_014858855.1. Classification (NCBI taxonomy): domain Eukaryota; kingdom Metazoa; phylum Chordata; class Amphibia; order Anura; family Bufonidae; genus Bufo; species Bufo gargarizans. The sequence continues at coordinate 22,506,536 of NC_058088.1, read as the reverse complement.
TGCCTCATTACGTTGAAAATAAAACAACTATTATCTTTCCTCATGTGAATTGAAAGCTATCAGAATCAGAGTCATGTGGTCATGTGTAACCCCTCTAGTAGGTAAAATTATATATATATTTATTTTTTTAATCCCCACTCTTTAGAAAATAATATAATTGTGTGGCTAGTAAATATATCTTAACCACCTCCCGACCGCCTAACGCAGATATGCGTCCGGGAGGTGGTTGCTTTACTCCTCCTGGACGCATATACGCGTCATCTCGCGAGACGCGAGATTTCCTGTGAACGCGCGCACACAGGCGCGCGCGCTCACAGGAACGGAAGGTAAGCGAGTGGATCTCCAGCCTGCCAGCGGCGATCGCTCGCTGGCAGGCTGGAGATCCGAATTTTTTAACCCCTAACAGGTATATTAGACGCTGTTTTCATAACAGCGTCTAATATACCTCCTACCTGGTCCTCTGGTGGTCCCTTTTGTTAGGATCGACCACCAGAGGACACAGGTAGGTCAGTAAAGTCGCACCAAACACTACACTACACTACACCCCCCCCCCGTCACTTATTAACCCTTTATGAACCCCTGATCACCCATGATCACCCCATATAAACTCCCTGATCACCCCCCTGTCATTGATCACCCCCCTGTCATTGATCACCCCCCTGTCAGGCTCCGTTCAGACGTCCGTATGATTTTTACGGATCCACGGATACATGGATCGGATCCGCAAAACGCATACGGACATCTGAATAGAGCCTTACAGGGGGGTGATCAATGACAGGTGGGTGATCACCCATATACACTCCCTGATCACCCCCTGTCATTGATCACCCCCCTGTCATTCATCACCCACCTGTAAGGCTCCATTCAGACGTCCGCATGATTTTTACGGATCCATGGATACATGGATCGGATCCGCAAAACACATGCGGACGTCTGAATGGAGCCTTACAGGGGGTGATCAATGACAGGCGGGTGATCACCCATATACACTCCCTGATCACCCCCCTGTCATTGATCACCCCCCTGTAAGGCTCCATTCAGACGTCCGCATGTGTTTTGTGGATCCGATCCATGTATCTATGGAGCCGTAAAAATCATGCGGACGTCTGAATGGAGCCTTACAGGGGGGGTGATCAGTGACAGGGGGGTGATCACCCTGATCACCCCCTGTCATTGATCACCCCCCTGTAAGGCTCCATTCAGACGTCCGCATGTGTTTTGTGGATCCGATCCATGTATCCATGGATCCGTAAAAATCATGCGGACGTCTGAATGGAGCCTTACAGGGGGGGTGATCAGTGACAGGGGGGTGATCACCCTGATCACCCCCTGTCATTGATCACCCCCCTGTAAGGCTCCATTCAGACGTCCGCATGTGTTTTGTGGATCCGATCCATGTATCCATGGATCCGTAAAAATCATGCGGACGTCTGAATGGAGCCTTACAGGGGGGGTGATCAGTGACAGGGGGGTGATCACCCTGATCACCCTGATCACCCCCTGTCATTGATAACCCCCCTGTAAGGCTCCATTCAGACGTCCGCATGTGTTTTGTGGATCCGATCCATGTATCCATGGATCCGTAAAAATCATGCGGACGTCTGAATGGAGCCTTACAGGGGGGGTGATCAGTGACAGGGGGGTGATCAGGGAGTCTATATGGGTGATCACCCCCCCCTGTCATTGATCACCCCCCTGTCATTGATCACCCCCCTGTAAGGCTCCATTCAGACGTCCGCATGTGTTTTGCGGATCCGATCCATGGATCCGTAAAAATTATACGGACGTCTGAATGGAGCCTTACCAGGGGGGTGATCAATGACTGGGGGGTGATCAGGGAGTCTATATGGGTGATCACCCCCCTGTCATTGATCACCCCCCTGTCATTGATCACCCCCCCTGTAATGCTCCATTCAGACATTTTTTTGGCCCAAGTTAGCGGAAATTTTTTGTTTGTTTTTGTTTTTTCTTACTAAGTCTCATATTCCACTAACTTGTGTCAAAAAATAAAATCTCACATGAACTCGCCATACCCCTCACGGAATCCAAATGCGTAAACATTTTTAGACATTTATATTCCAGACTTCTTCTCACGCTTTAGGGCCCCTAAAAAGCCAGGGCAGTATAAATACCCCACATGTGACCCCATTTCGGAAAGAAGACACCCCAAGGTATTCCGTGAGGGGCATATTGAGTCCATGAAAGATTGAAATTTTTGTCCTAAGTTAGCGGAAAGTGAGACTTTGTGAGAAAAAAACGAAAAAAATCAATATCCGCTAACTTATGCAAAAAAAAAAAAAATTCTAGGAACTCGCCAGGCCCCTCATTGAATACCTTGGGGTGTCTTCTTTCCAAAGTGGGGTCACATGTGGGGTATTTATACTGCCCTGGCTTTTTAGGGGCCCAAAAGTGTGAGAAGAAGTCTGGGATCCAAATGTCTAAAAATGCCCTCCTAACTTGCCCTCCTAACTTGCGACAAAAAATAAAAAATTCTAGGAACTCGCCGTGCCCCTCACGGAATACCTTGGGGTGTCTTCTTTCCAAAATGGGGTCACTTGTGGCGTAGTTATACTGCCCTGCCAATTTAGGGGCCCAAATGTGTGAGAAGTACCTTGCAATCAAAATGTGTAAAAAATGGCCGGTGAAATCCGAAAGGTGCACTTTGGAATATGTGCCCCTTTGCCCACCTTGGCTGCAAAAAAGTGTCACACATGTGGTATCGCCGTACTCAGGAGAAGTTGGGGAATGTTTTTTGGGGTGTCATTTTACATATACTCATGCTGGGTGAGAGAAATATCTTGGCAAAAGACAACTTTTCCAATTTTTTTATACAAAGTTGGCATTTGACCAAGATATTTTTCTCACCCAGCATGGGTATATGTAAAATGACACCCCAAAACACATTCCCTAACTTCTCCTGAGTACGGCGATACCAGATGTGTGACACTTTTTTGCAGCCAAGGTGGGCAAAGGGGCACATATTCCAAAGTGCACCTTTCGGATTTCGCAGGCCATTTTTTACACATTTTGATTGCAAGGTACTTCTCACACATTTGGGCCCCTAAATTGCCAGGGCAGTATAACTACCCCACAAGTGACCCCATTTTGGAAAGAAGACACCCCAAGGTATTCCGTGAGGGGCATGGCGAGTTCCTAGAATGTTTTATTTTTTGTCGCAAGTTAGTGGAATATGAGACTTTGTAAGAAAAAAATACAAAAAGAAAAAATCATCATCATTTTCCGCTAACTTAAAATAAAAAGTTCTATGAACTCACTATGCCCATCAGCGAATACCTTAGGGTGTCTACTTTCCGAAATGGGGTCATTTGTGGGGGTTTTCTACTGTCTGGGCATTGTAGAACCTCAGGAATCATGACAGGTGCTCAGAAAATCAGAGCTGCTTCAAAAAGCAGAAATTCACATTTTTGTACCATAGTTTGTAAACGCTATAACTTTTACCCAAACCATTTTTTTTTTTTGCCCAAACATTTTTTTTTAATCAAGGACATGTAGAACTATAAAGTTAGCGAAAAATTTATATATGGATGTCGTTTTGTTTGCAAAATTTTACAGCTGAAAGTGAAAAATGTCATTTTTTTGCAAAAAAATCGTTACATTTCGATTAATAACAAAAAAAGTAAAAATGTCAGCAGCAATAAAATACCACCAAATGAAAGCTCTATTAGTGAGAAGAAAAGGAGGTAAAATTCATTTGGGTGGTAAGTTGCATGACCGAGCGATAAACGGTGAAAGGAGTGTAGTGCCGAAGTGTAAAAAGTGGTCTGGTCATGAAGGGGGTTTCAGCTAGCGGGGCTGAAGTGGTTAAAGAGTCACTACACGTTCACACAATTTAATTTAATAGAGAATGGTGTAACTAGCAGTGCTAGCTGAAGTCCTGAGCCTGATGAACAAACTGCTTCTACACTGCTTTTGAGGACTAAAGGATCAACCCCTGTGTCTGTAAGTCTGATCTTCCCCCGCCTTATCTGTTCTGTGAGCTCCAGAGCTGAAAACAAACATAATGGAAGTAAGGGAAAGAACATCACAGAGGTGCAATGCTGGCAGATTTCACAGAAGAGGTACGTTACCTGCTTCTGAGTGAAATGCATCTAGCTGTACAACTGAAACAGGGAATAATGGGGCTGAAAAATACTTTAGGAAAGCCAAATAACAGCTGTTCCTTTACAGTTATGGTGTACAAAGAAGCACAGCTATTATGCAAACTTTTTTAAAACTTGGCAAACTTTAAAATTAAAGCCAATGCTATTGCCCTCGGTGTTAGCTGCACAGTACTCAATTAATTCTTGTCTTCGGGCATCAACTTGGCAAATGAGGTTCAATGTGGACAAATGTAAAGTCATGCATCTGCGTAGTAATAATATCTTTGTGCATATGTCCTAGGGGATGTAACACTGGGAGAGTTACTTATAGAGAAGGATTTGGGTGTCCTTGTAGATGGTAGATTAAATAACAGCACAATGTCAATCAGCTGCTTCTCTAGCAGAATGTTGTCTTATCTCCTCCACAGATTTATTGTGTAGCTATGCACAGAAACAAGTATTAGAAGAGCAAATTCTTCATATGCATTACTGTCCCATGAAGACGTCATATTATACACAGGATTAATAAAATAGTCCTAAAACTGAGGCATAAACTGCCCAGTCTCGATATGTGTCTCAATTTGAACATATGGATCTTAAGAATCAAACCTTCATTAGTTTCATTCTTCTTGGCCTATCAGAGAGCCCATCTCTCCGACTGCCCCTTTTTTCTTTTTTCATGGGAGCCTACATTATCTGTGTTATGGGCAACATGTTAATTTTTATACTCATCTCAACTCAATCTCTACTTCACACGCCAATGTACTTCTTATTGGTGAACCTTTCCTTTGTAGACATTTGTTTAACCTCTATCACCATCCCTCGCGTTCTTTCTAGCCTCCTCTCCCAGGATTTGTCCATCTCTTTTCATGGCTGTTTTGCTCAACTCTGCCTTTTCCATATGGTGGGTAACATGGATAGTTTTTTGCTGGCCATCATGGCCTTAGACAGATATGCTGCCATTTGTCGACCGTTGCATTACACAAACATCATGAGCAAGAGGGCATGCATCACCCTGCTGATGTTCTCATGGATTATAGTGAGCCTTCACTCAACTCTTTTTACCACCACAACCTTAACTCTTTCCTACTGTGGTCGGGTAATCCATCACTACTTCTGTGATGTCCCAGCTATGCTCTTACTTTCCTGCACAGATACCTCTCATCAGCAATTGGTCCTCTTCTTCTCAGCCTCACTAATTGTCACGTCACCCATGTTGTTCATCCTGTGCTCCTATGTTCTCATCATTAGAGCTGTGCTGAATCTGCATACCTCCAAAGGACGCCAACGAACCTTCTCTACGTGTTCCTCCCACTTGACTGTCGTCATCTTCTTCTACACCTCAATTATTTTCATGTACTTTCGCCCAAGTTCCCTCTTTTCTCCAGCCTACGATCGAGTCATAAGCGTGGTTTACAGCGTCATAGCACCAATGCTCAACCCATTTATATATACCTTGAGGAACAAGGAAGTAAAAAATGCTGTAAAGAAGTTAATACAACACAGTCTGAAAAATCATCAGAAACTGATGTAAGAAGATAAGGACTGAGAATATTTCTCGTAAAATATTTTTGATAAATTTTTCTTATTCAACTTGAAATCTGAAATATATTTTGTTAGCATTTATATATGTGAAATCTTTGATTTGGTAATGATTACTAGATATAGATGTCTAAAACCATCATAAGGTTAAGTTTAAATTTGACAGGATAATTATAATTAATGCACATACATAAATAGTGAGGAAAATGTGAGAGTGAAAAGTGCTGCTGCAATTTGAAAGAGCATTATAAAATAAAATAAATGTATTATTTATGTAATTTATTGTATTCTAAGGGTATTTTGAAGTACTGATTAGTTCTGTCCCTTTAATTCTGTTCTGTAATGTAGTACCCATCACCCATTCTGCTGATAAGACCACATTCCTGAGTGATCTCAGAGACATGCAGGCTGCACACTGGAGGGGCGAAAATGTTTAAACTCTGGGACACACATACATTCAGGGGACTCCACCTTAATCTTCATCCTAGGTAGGATGTAAGTATTGATTTTCCCTCTCTTTTGTAACACCCTGAGGTGTCGGTCATGTGTTATAACTTGGAAGACAGCCATGTGTTATAGCATAATCGGCGGATCACCCCATAATATTGCCTGTTTTGGCTAGTGATGTATTTACTTTTTATTATTCGGTAGTTGATCTGTCTGTGTATATTATATTTAATCACACTTAGTAAATATATTTATTCACTTAGCCTGTGTAAGCTTATTCATTCTCAAATATTTTGAATTTGTTATCTTACATTTATACAGTATTTATGCTACATAAAAGAAGTGAAGGACCACAGCTAATCAAATAGTGATATAGATAAAAAAATATAAATAAGTGTCAGACTGGCCCACCGGGGAACCAGTGGGCCCAGGCTTTGGAACGATAGTGAGCCCCAAAGGTCCAGGAGAAAAAAAAAAAAAAACATTTAGAGCCACCTTTAAAGACAGTCATGTTTTACTGGGGTCTATTTAAAAAATTTAAAAAGTTATCGCTCTTAAAAATCATTCAAAAAAATTCCATGCTAGAAAATTCAGATGCTGCTCCTTCCCAGTTTACGACCCAAACTGGGGGTTATCTTTTGTGAAAAAGAAAGTTTGGGCCTAAAGCACCATTTTCTTGTAAAAATAAAATGTTTTTTTCATTGTCACAGCCAAGTGTTATAAATTCTATGAAACGCCTGTTGGGTAAAGGTGCTCACTACCCCACTTAAAAATTCCTTGGGTGGTGTAGTTTACAAAATGTGGTCACTTTTTGGGGATTTTCACTGGGGGGGTACCTCAGGGTCTCTTCAAATGCAACATAGCGCCCTAAGACCATTTCAGCAAAATCTGACCTCCAAAAACCATATTGCGCTCCTTGCTTTCTGAGCCCTGCCGTGTGCCAATACAGCGGTATACGAACACATATGGGGTGTTTCTGTAAACTGCTAAATCAGGGTAATAAATATTGAGGTTTGTTTTGTTGTCAAACCTTGATGTATTACAGGAAAAAATTGATTAAAGTGGAAAATCTGCAAAAAAAAAAAGGGAAATTTTGATATGTCACCTCTATTTTACTTTAATTCATGTGGAATACTTAAAGGGTTAACAACATTTTTAAAACCAGTTTTAAATAGTTTGAGGGTGTAGTTTCTAAAATTGTGTATTTATGGGTGGTTTCTATTATGTCAGATCCTCAAAATGACTTCTGAACTGAACTGGTCCTTAAAACAATGGATTTTTTAAATTTTAAAAAAAATTTAAAAAACTGCTTCTAACGTCCTAAAAAAATTAAATTACATTACTAAAATGATGCCAACATAAAGTAGACATATGGTGAATGTTACTTAATGAGTATTTTATGAGGTATCATTGTCTTAAAAGCAGAGAGATTCAAATTTAGAAAACAGTGATTTTTTTCAAATTTTCGTTAACTTTTGAATTTAATTTTTGAAAAAAATAAAGGTGAAATATATTGACTCAAATTTACCATTAACATGAAGTACAATGTGTCCCAAGAAAACAATCTCTGAACGGCTTGGATAAGTAAAAAGCATTCCAAAGTTATTACCACATAAAGTGACATATGTCAGATTTGCAAAATTAGGCCTGGTCAGGAAAGGGGCAAATGGCCCGGTCTGGAAGTGGTTAAACATTACGTAATATTGTGCTGCCATGATGCTCACTACATATTAAGTTTGCGTGTGGTCAGACTCACATATAACAATTGACAGGGACAACTCACACAGTATATCGCCCCAATGTTGTGACATGATATGGCATGGATGATTTCAAATTCTCATTCACTTGTCAAAAAATGTTTCTTCTTCCAATGTTAGGGCCGGCTACACAGTCCCCACATGGGTGGCACCTACATAATGGATTCATCAACAAATCTCAAAGGTTTTGTGACCTTCTGTATGTAATAGATAGACAAATAGAAAACTTCTATAACATATTTTCCATGAAGAGAATATCCCAATACTTTTCTAGTGCCTGCTGCATCTCACGACATGTGGAGTTGTATGAAGAGATTAATCTGACTTTATTGTCTTCATGTGATTTATCCATCTACCGTGCGTCATGTTGGTTCGCCTTACATTTCTGGCTTTCAAATGTCCCCTTCTGATCGAATGTTTAATGTAGCCTCTCTGCCTGATTCTTTCCTGTAAATCCAAGGCTTGGCTCACAAAAAGATTATCCATGGGACATATTCTCTTTCTAAAGAAAGTGTGTCCGACCATAATACTACCAATCAGTTTGCATGGGTGACATGAGGTTGCATGTAATAAGGTATTTACAGCAATGCTTTTCTATGTGCATCAAAATATACATCCCCATGGTGGTCAACCTGTTGAAGGATATCCAAAAAATCCATATTTATGCATCCCACTTTGTAAGTAAGATCATTTGCGTTCATTGTCTCCATAAACTGTTGAACTTCATCTGATGTTACTTTCCAAATGATCAATAAGTGGACCTTTTCCACCATTGGCGCAGGTTCTGTCAGGAAATTTCTTTTCTGCCACCACCCCAGGAACAGATTTTCCTATGAAGGCTCACAGAATTCGTTGAACAAAAAAAAGTTTAGTGCAAACTCAAGAAGTTGTAATACAAATTCACTGAACTCACCATCAATATCCGACATCAAAGAAGGGAACTGACTGACTCCAAACCACCAGAGTGTTAAATGGGTGAATAGATACTCCAGGTCACCTGCCACTAGGACCTTAGCATCTTCCAACAATATCCCATCTATTTTGCTCAGTATGTCACTGGTGTCCTTCAAATGAGGTGGCAGATTTTCGTAAAATATGATCAAAACATTTGCAAATGAGTTTATATAATTATTCAAACCCGATATAACAGTGTGCCTTGGTGGATGGGTCACATTTTTGTGGATGTTTGGCAAAATATTAAATGCTATTGTAGGGCTGTCAGCATAGAGATCGTTTATCTGTTTTGTGGTAGTGTCTGCCGTGGACAAAGTTCTGAAAATTATAATTTGAGTTTAGAAAGGGTGTGTTGAATATTAAATGTTCACAATAGTTAGAGTCATGTAGTTGTCATAAAGCCTCCCTTTCGTACATTTTGGTGGGCCAGGTAACACTTTTGTCCAAGGGTTTGAAGGTAATATGTATAGTTTCCCCCAATTGATTAGGGGCTTAGATTTTTTAGTTGTCTGCACGTTACGGGCCCTTTACATTGCCCGATGTATCGGAAGATTCATATGGATGCTCGTTAGAGATAATCTGCCAGTATAAAGGTGCCACTGGATGTTGACGCATGGAAATTGGAGAGCTGCAGCGAGGAGCTAAGGAGATGGATCCATCGGCAGGGGGAAGGCAAGTATGAAACCCTTTGCAAGCCCAGCCAAGTTTAGGGGGTCTACCCAAAAGATCCCCCAGGATGAACAACCCCTTTAAGGAGAGCTATTTTGCATACTTTTTCCTGGGGCCATTGCCCTAATAAATCCTCATCCTCTGGATCTCCAGAAGAAGAATAAGTACTTTTAAGTTATAAGGTTTTGGGTTTGGGACTGTCCAATGAACTGGACAAGAAGTTTTTTTGCTTTTTAAATGGGACTTGTTCTCGTTGGAATGGGTAAGCCTTACAAATGTTTTGCAATTTGGAATTCATGTGTTGGGGCAAATACATGTAGAAATTATTTTTAGCATGGGGACAAATCACCGGAAATACGATTACTCAGTGTTACATTTAGTGCCACATAAAAGATGTGATCACCCAACAAATGACCGTTTTCTCATTTGCCTGGTGATTTGTGCTATGTCTACATGGGCCCATGAATGGAAATGAGCTTTGTTCAGTCCAAATCATTTTCTCCTGAAAAGGGCCCTTCTCATTCTGCTGCCGTATTAGCAGATTTGTGTAAGAATACCTTTCCTGTATTGGAAGTCTAGAGATCCAGGGAGACACAATCTTTGTCACTCCTGCTTTTCTTTCTGTCCGGGTCCACTAATGATCCAATGGCCACTGTAATTACTACCCCGACATTTCGTTTTGTAAAACATGTAGATGATCCATTTAGTATACTTAGTAAATGACCCCCTTTTAGTCACAGCAGAATTTTTATTTTTATGGTTTATTTGATCTATTCCCAGAGCTACATAGTTGTAATTGCCGGTAATTGGTTTGTTTGCGAGATGTTGTATCCCCTCGAGTGGCTCAAGGTTGATAAATGCATTTTGGATTCAAACAGAACGAACGGAATTCATAATGCAAAATGAGGAGCAGGGAACAAGCTTGGCTTGTGACGCTCATGGCTATAATGACTTTCTGCACTACTGGTTTGCGGACAAGACAATTGATTTTCCCTTTCCACAGAAGTAGAGATACTGTACTTTGCATTAATAAATAGTCTACATCAAAGGACTCTAACTCCAGCTTTCCAGCATGCTGGGAGTTGTAGTTTTGCCAAGTGTGGAGAGCAACTGATGTACATTCCTATTTAAAGGAATACTGTCACCACCTCGGTGAGGGCAGCATATGGTGACGGCACACTGATTTCATTGTTGTATTTGTTAGGTGTCTCTATCATTTAGCTTCTCTGAAATGTACAGTTTACAGTTTAGCTACAGCTCTGGCATTGAGCTGTCTGTGAGGAAGGACCTCCTTGCAGGATGGGACATCCACAGTTCACGACTGCCTTGCCCCAAAATGTTCTTCATAGTGTTTCTTCATTCACCACAGATCTTCTAATACATTTTTAGGTCAAGCAAAAAGTTTATGGGAGGAAAATTTTGCATAAAGCTGGTTCTCCAAGTTTTTTTTATATCTAGACCTCCAACCAGTTTGATTATTACGCTTCTCAGAACTAATCTTTAGAGAGAGGTCAATCCAACATTTACATCTTTGGATAGTTCTGCAATCTTATTCTCGTCAAGAATCTTTTCATTATATGTAAATTTCCATGACTGTCCAGCAATTATACATGTTCCGTTGATAAATACATACAGATAATATGGTCCTTTGATGAGACCTGAAGACCACAATGTTCTCTTATCTGTAGCTTTCATTACATTGTGTTCTCTACCTTTGCACTGCAATGGGCTATAAGAAGGGCACAGACTCTTTATGCATCGATGTCTGCCGATCCCGTGAAGGCTCCATTTTGCATACAGAATTAATTCTTCATCAGTTGTACCAGTCTTGAGATCTTGCGCTCAGAAGATATGGATCTGAAAAATCAAACCTTTATTACTTTTGCTCTTCTTGGCCTCTCAGAGAAGTCGTATCATCGACTGCCACTGTTCTCATTTTTTATTGGAGCCTACATTCTGTGTATTATGGGCAACATGTTAATCCTTATGCTCATCTCAACCAGTGGCGTTGCAAGGGGGGTGCGGGGGGTGCGGGCCGCACCGGGTGACACCAGTCTGATGGGGTGTCACCCACCGGCCGCCGGACTGACTTACTATGTGTATTCTGACTGAGCTGATCGAGTGAAACAGCTCAGTCAGATAGCCGGCAGCAGCAGGCAGTGTAATAGGAGCCTACAGTGGAAGCTAGCCCCGCCCCTCCCGCCCTCCAACCAATCAGAGGCAGCCAGCAGTCCAGCACTGACTCACAGCACAGGGGGAGTCGCAGGGACTCAGAGAATCGTCTGAGTTTATTAGTTAAAAGAATCGTGTCACTGAGTCCCTGCCAGGCTCCCTGCTCTGCGGCTCCCTGTCCCCTGACAAGGAAGGGGGGGGGGGGGGGGGGGGGTGTATTGCATGTAGCAGAGCTGTGTGTGTATAGGGTGCTATAGGGGGGTATAGATTGCATGTAGCAGAGCTGTGTGTGTAACTGTGTGTGTATAGGGTGCTTGTAGCAGAGCAGGAAGCCTGGCAGGGACTCGGTGACAGGATTCTTTTAACTAATAAACTCTTAGACAATTATCTAAATCCCTGCAATAACTATACAGTGTAATTACATCAGTCTGCTCCACTGCATTCACTGCAGCAGAGCTGTGTTTGCCAGGAGCGAGTCCCTCCAGACCTTCGGTTCACTTGAGAGCCGACTCATGCGCATTGATCTTCAGTTCACTTGCTTCTGCCGGCTCAGGAAGTGAACCGAAAATCCGATTCATGAAAAAGATCCGAACTTCCCATCTCTAAATTGTGTAAGCCTACGTGCCAGCCTACGTGTGTGCCGTGCGGTGCGTGCGGTGCTCAGGCCCAAGGAGGCGTGACTGAGTCCGTCAGTGGGGCCGCGGCGGATGGCAGCGCCTGTGCAGCTGTCTGGAGGACTCTGGATGGAGGGAAGCGAGGAGGTGGAGCTGCTCTGCTGTGGCCTGTAAAGCTGCCTCTCCAGGCTGGCAGCAGAAGAACACAGAGAAGACTGAGTGAGGCACAACTTGTTGGCCGACCCTGCTGGACTGGAGAAGACAACTTAAGGCTGAGACTGGAGCCAGGACCCGACCCCACTCCAGCCGGACCCCAGTGATATATCAGGTACAGTACTACTGATCATTCTCAGCCCAGAGGAGCTGCTGAGTTGATTGGATGGGGGGGGGGGGCTGTATTGTAAAAGAGGGGGAGAGAAGAGATGGGGGACAAAATGTACAACGTGTCCATGCTATGGAGCCTGGAGGGGAAGAAAAGAAGTGTGCCACCCCCCTCCAACATTGTCGGTCATCATGTCACCGCACCTGATGGTGCAGACTCCAACATTGTCCCCCATTAGGGAGCATAATGGACAGGGGGCTGACAGCTGACATGGGGGGCATGATGGATGGGGGCTGACGGCTGACATGGGGGGCATGATGGATGGGGTCTGACGGCTGACATGGGGGGCATGATGGATGGGGGCTGACAGCTGACATGGGCATGATGGATGGGGCATGACGGCTGTCATGGGCATGATGGATGGGGTGCTGACGGCTGACATGGGGGGCTGACATGAGGGCATGATGGCTGACATGAGGGGCATGATAGATGGGGGCTGACGGCTGATATGGGGGCTGATTTGAGGTATGATTAACATTGGGGGTCTGACCTGAGGTATAATGGAAAATATTGTTTCTTATTATACTCCTCTAAAACCTATGTGCGTCTTATAGGGCGAAAAGTACAGTCCTCAAACCAGCGATTGAAGTAGAGCGAAGATACCAGGACCACACAGAGGAGAAGCCAGCTGCTGCAGACAGAACCAGGACCAGGTGAGCTGCTGCCGAGATGTAGCTTCGCTTGTGTTGCCAAAAAATCCTTGCACCTGCCCTGGTCACGTCCGCGTGACAGCAGTGACTCACTCACACAGGCGGCCCGCCCAGTGTCTTCAGCTTGTCGTCCTCCTCCAGTGGCCAAATCCTGCGCCTGTGCCGAGGATCTGGGTGTTCGCGCCTGCACACTGGTTTTCCGATTACTAGCAGAAGCATCGGAATATCCAGTGCGCAGGCCCGTACAGCGACACTCCTGCAAGCGCCGCATCGGAGGGCTGTTGGAGCTGCCAGCCTGCCTACCTCCTGACTTTGGCAATAGCAATATTTTTACTGCACAGTACGTGTCCCCTATATTTATATATAATAAACAAAGAGTCCCACAGTACATAATGTGGGCAAAATATACCTAATTACATAACATTCCCAATAAATAAACTTATTTTTATGTGAAAAAAGGCTATTTTACATTTTTATTAGTGATACTCTTTGGTGCCAGGGGGTGTACCCTGGCATTTTTATTATGGTACACCACCTGGCACCAAAGTGTATCACATAAAAAAAAAAAAAAAATAGCCATTTTTCACATAAAAATAAGTTTATGTATTGGGAATGGTATGTAATTAGGTATATTTTGCCCACATTATGTACCACATTATATAACTAAATTATTATTAACTTAGGCTACTTTCACACTTGCGTTCAGAGCGGATCCGTCTCAGACGAATTCGCTCATATAATGCAGACGGCGGCTCCGTTCAGTACGGATCCGTCTGCATTATATTGTTAAAATATTTCTAAGTGTGAAAATGGCCTCAGACGGATCCGCTCATATAATGCAGGCGGCGGCTCCGTTCAGTACGGATACGTCTAAATTAGATTGTTAAAATATCAGACGGATCCGTCCAGACTTTCAATGTAAAGTCAATGGGGGACGGATCCGTTTGAAGATTGAGCCATATTGTGTCATCTTCAAACGGATCCGTCCCCATTGACTTACATTGTAAGTCTGGATGGATCCGCACGGATCCGCACGCCTCCGCACGGCCAGGCGGACACCCGAACGCTGCAAGCAGCGTTCAGGTGTCCGCCTGCTGAGCGGAGCGGAGGCTGAACGCCGCCAGACTGATGCATTCTGAGCGGATCCGCGTCCACTCAGAATGCATTAGGGCTGGACGGAAGCGTTCGGGTCCGCTTGTGAGCCCCTTCAAACGGAACTCACAAGCGGAGCCCCGAACGCTAGTGTGAAAGTAGCCTAAATTATTGTACCACATTATATAACTAAATCATTATATAACTAAATTATTGGTTATATGACTAAAAAATTATTGCTTCCAGGGGTGACACCATTTTCTACCGCACTGGGTGACACCAGCCCTAGCAACGCCACTGATCTCAACTCAGACTCAACTCCACACGCCAATGTACTTCTTGTTGGGGAACCTTTCCTTTGTAGATATTTGCCTGACATCCATCACTGTTCCTCGGGCTCTTTCTAGCCTCCTCTTCCAGGACCTATCCATCTCATTTAATGGTTGTTTTGCTCAGCTCTTCTTGTTCCATATGGTGGGTAACATGGACAGTTTTTTGTTGGCCGTCATGGCCTTAGACAGATATGCTGCAGTTTGTCAACCATTACATTATACAACCATCATGAGCAAAAGAACATGCATCACTCTGCTGACCTTCTCGTGGATTATAGTAAGCCTTCACTCAACTCTATTCACTGTCATGACTGCAACTCTTCCCTACTGTGGTTGGTTCATCCACCACTACTTCTGTGATGTCCCAGCCATGTTCTTACTTTCCTGCACAGATACATCTGCCCGGGAAATGATCGTCTTCACTGAAGGATCACTAATTGTTATGGGACCCATGTTGTTTATCTTGGGCTCCTATGTTCTTATCATAAGAGCTGTTTTGAAACTGCGTACTTCCAAAGGACGCCGACGCACCTTCTCCACGTGTTCCTCCCACTTAACTGTTGTCATCTTCTTCTATACCTCAATTATTTTCATGTATTTTCGTCCAAGTTCCCTCTATTCTGCAGCCTACGATAGGGTCATAAGCGTGGTTTACAGCATCATAGCCCCAATGCTCAACCCATTTATATATACCTTGAGGAACAAGGAAGTAAAAAACGCTGTGAAGAAGTTAATACAACGGGGCAGGAAAGATGGTCAAAAATGGGTGAAAAAAGCAGAAGATGAGGACTAAGAATAGTTTTATGTAATGTTTTTGATTAATCTATTTTAATGATGACCTTATATTATTAAAAATGAATGATTTTTCTAACCCTTTTATGACAGGGCGAGTTTCCTTTTTTCTTTTACATTTTTTACTCCCAACCTTCCCAAAGTCATAACTTTGTTTACATAGCTGTATGATGGCTTGTTTTTTGAGGGACAAGATGCTCTTTCTAATGGCACTATTTACAGTTGCATAAAATGGGGTGGGAGGCGGTTTTAAAAAAAAAATTGGGTGAAATTGGAAAAAAACACAATTCCACAACAGTTTTTTGGGGTTTTGTTTTTACAGCGTTCTCTATACCATAAAACTGACCAGTTACTTTCATTCTCCAGGTCAGTACAAATCTGGCAACACCACATATGTACAGTGAGAAACAGAAGTATTTGAACACCCTGCGATTTTGCAAGTTCTCCCACTTAGAAATCATGGAGGGGTCTGAAATTCACATTGTAGGTGCATTCCCACACTCAGAGACAGATTTATTTTTTAAATTCAGGAAATCACATTGTATGATTTTAAAAGAATTATTTGTCTTGCACTGCTGAACAGAAGTATTTGAACACCTGAGAAAATCAGTGTTAATATTTGGTACAGAAGCCTTTGTTTGCAATTACAGAGGTCAGACGTTCCCTGTAGTTCTTGACCAGGTTTGCACACACTGCAACAGGGATTTTGGCCCACTCCTCCACACAGATCTCCTCTAGATCTGTCAGGTTTTGGGGCTGTCGCTGAGCAACACGGAGTTTCAGCTCCCTCGAAAGATGTTCTATTGGATTTAGGTCTGGAGACTGACTGGGCCACTCCAGAACCTTGATATGCTTTTTACGGAGCCACTCCTTTGTTCTCCTGGCTGTGTGCTTCGGGTCATTGTCATGTTGGAAGACCCAGCCATGACCCATCTTCAATGCTCTGACTGAGGGAAGGAGGTTGTTGCTCAAAATCTCACAATAAATGGCCCCATTCATCCTCTCAGTGCAGTCGTCCTGTCCCCTTCACAGAAAAGCACCCCCAAAGCATTACAGCACCCCTATCGGCATTACAGCCGGTTGTAGACATTTGCCAGGCACCCGGCGGCTCCACTCAGGAGCTCTATCTTTAATGTCCTGACCGCTGACTTAAATAGCTGTATTGCGGTCGGGAAGGGGCAGTAACAAAAAAGGTCTAAAACAATCCTGGGAAACGTGTCAAACTTACTAGTAATAATAGTCTATACCAGAGATCAGCAACCTTCGTCACTCCAGCTGCTGTAAAACTACAATTCCCAGCATGCTCCGTTCATTTCTATGGGAGTTCAGAGAAGAGCAGAGTAAGTATGCATGCTGAGTGTTGTAGTTTCACAACAGCTGGAGTGCCGGAGGTTGCCTACCCCTGGTCTATACAGTGGTTCCTCAATTTACAATATTCATTGGTTCTGTGACAGGTTACCTTTACTGTGATGGGTTGGATCTGAGTCTGAGGCATCGTATGTTGAGTCTAGTTTCAACTTATCATGAAAGCCCAGGGAAGACCATTGTATGTTGAAAATATTGTATCCTGAGGCCATATCTCCAGGGATCATTGTATTTGATAGATTTGGTATCTTCAGAGTCCGAGATGTTCTTCAAAGTCTGACATATGTTTCTCACCTCAGGCACAGATGGTGGATATGGGAGACATTCCTGGTTCTTTAATAAACGTCCTACATTGACTGGACTTATTTGTCTAATTCTTGGTATAAATTGCCATTACAATAGAAGATAATCGGTGTCTACTACTCTGTGTGAATTAACGAAAAAGCAGTGTGCATAAAGGTAGCTGTGGATGGATATCTTTAAGCCTTCTAATACACCTACATTTATTTGGCAACACCCTAAAAAACAAGCACTTTTTTTTTTTTAAATACTTGATACATGTTTTTGGGGGGTTTCTGTGGCATTTTAGGTTGTTTTTTTTTCAAATGGTGAGTTTTCGTCCATATTTTTTGTGGTATTTTTTTCATAAGTTCTTAAACAGGAAACATCCTGAGTAGATCTGTAAAACAAAAATTGTGAAAACACCATAAAAATGCAACACACCTTGGTATGTTTGTTTTTTTCAAGCAAAAGCAGTAAAAAAAAATATATGAAAGCATTTCATAATTCTAATAAATTTACAGCTAACATCTGGATTCTGCATTTTCTACCTAAAATTTCAGAGAAAAACTTGCTACAAATGTGGTGCTTTTGAAAAAAAACTAAAAAAAAACTGTGTGAAACAACCCTAAAACAAATTTTGTTCTCAGTAATTTATTATAACATTTCCACAATAAAAACTATATGAAAATCTACATAGACCAAACATCAAGTTCTGCATGTGGCCTGACTTACGAGAGGAGTCCTACATTTCAGCAAATTGCTCTTATTTCACAGATTTACTCCTAAAAGTAGCAGTGTCTTTTATAATAATTTTGAATATGTGGTTCCTGTGAGAGCGGACAATGCAGTTGCCCAGTAAAGGCTGTGCAGAGCCAACAGGAGGACTCCTGCCTCTTCATTCCATGAATGGGGTCACCACAGCCAGTCGGGGACTTGTGGTCTATCTTAATGAGACAACTGCTTTTACCTCCAAGTAACATAATTACTCTACAATATTTTGTCATTACATGTACAAGCGAAGACATATCTGTCTGGTGCTCTGAAGATTTATGACTTCTTTTTGATACTGATGTTTATCCGTGAAGACACTTTATGGTTTTTTGGGATCGTTATCATCATTGAAGGTCCTGTTATCACACTTGGCCCAGGAAAGTTCATCCTAGTGTCCTATGTGTTGTACATCAAACCCAGGTTTAAGGCTAGTTTCACACTAGTGCTTTTAGATCCAGCAGGGAACAGCTTCCTGGATCTCTCTCTGGTCCAACATTGCTACCACGTTGCCATCCAGCCCTATAAACAATAATGGGGACCGGCCAAGATCTGGCCACAATTTGGCAAATATGCAGAGAATCAGCTAGATGATGAAGGGAAATCCCCAGTTTGCGGCAGGATCCCTGCCAATCCCAGTTATATTTAATGGGGCCAGCAGGTATCAGGAAGCACCCGGCAATGGTGGATTAAGACAATAGCCTTAGGCGATTCCCCTTCACCACTGCCACCCTGACACTCCATGTCTCACCACCTTTGATAGCATTGGCAACTGGCTGTTTCCATCTCCCTTGTCAAAGGCTTTTCCACCTTACATACAGCGTCCAGTCATTGCTGACAGTGTCATACTGTGTAGAGACACAAGGAGAATAGTAGCACCCGGTTCTCATTTAGACCTGGGCTACATTGAAACTTTTTCTATACTTTTTGATAAATACATGAGAGGTACAAACCCCTCTTAAACCCAGTGAAATAAAGGTGACATTCTCTGTTATTTTCTTCTTCATCTATGCCAAACCACCATGACAACTCCTGCTGATTACTGAAATCTTCTGCCAAAACAAGAGACCCCAGACCTGATCCCCAGCCAGTGCTTAGCAGCTACCCACGGATCTCTACTTCCTTGTCTCAGCTCGACACACAGAAAATACCTGGCGATGCCCACTCGGGCAATCACTGGGTCACAGCTGCAGTCAGAGATTGGCTGAACAGGCATTTTCTGCCATTTCCGGTGTGTCAAGCCAGAGGATAGATCATCAGAATTTAAAGGGAACCTGTCACCTCAAAAATGCATATAAAACCGCCAGCATTACCTTATAGTAGCCCCCAGTCTATTAATGATGTATTAGATCCGGTAATCTGATGCTCCATACATGACAAAAACGATGTTTTAATCGCCATCAGCCCTATCTTCGCCGGTCAGTCTGAAGTCAAGGGGGCAGCGGCGTCCATGCTTCATGTCAGAATAAGCATGCCCCCTAACCGTCCCCTCTTCTGTGTGATTGACCTCCTGCACTGCGGCCTGGGATCGCGTTAGTCTCACGCATGTGCGATGCACTCCTTGTTACTGCGCGATCCGGGCTCCCGCAGTTAGCCGGGTTTCATCAGCACACCGCGCATGCGCGAGACTAACGCGATCCCAGGCTGCACTGCAGGATGTCAATCACACAGAAGAGGGGACGGTTAGGGGGCATGCTTATCTTGACTTGAAGCATGGACGCCGCTGCCCCCTTGACTTCAGACTGACCGGCGAAGATAGGGCTGATGGCGATTAAAACATTGTTTTTGTCATGTATGGAGCATAAAATTACCGGATAAAACGCATCATAAATAACAGACTATAAGGTAATGCTGGCGGTTTTTATGCAATTTTGAGGTGACAGGTTCCCTTTAAATCTTGAAAACCTCTTTATAAGGACAGGGCGGTTTTCTGTTTTTACAATTTAGTTTTTTACTCCCTGCCTTCCAGGAGCCATATGTCCTTTATTGTTCCATTCACATATAGCTGTATGAGGTTTTTTTTTTTTGTGGAACAAGTTGTACTTTTAAGTGGCACCGTTGGGGTGAAATAAAAAATAAAAAAAACGCAATCCTGTCATAGTTTTGGGGTTTTATTTTTATGACATTCACTATGCAGTTAAATTGACATGTTACCTTTATTTTATGGTTTTTTATGATTGCAGTGATACCACATTTATATTGTTTTTCTTGTGTTTTAATACCTAAAAAAAGAAACATTTGAAAACATAAATTTTTTACTTTGCATCAATATATTCTGACCCCCATAACTTATTATCACTTTTTATTCACTTTTTTGTGAGATGAACTGATGACAAAGCGGAAAATTGTCCATTTTGATTTTTTTTCCCCCGTTACGGCATTCACCGTGCGGGAGAAATACATTTATATTTTAATAGTTCAGGTGTTTTTAAATGTGGCAAGTGCTAATGATCTAGATTATTTTATTTTTTTATTTAGTTTCAAAAATTATTTATTGGGTTTTAAAGCAATGAATGTCGA
Organism: Bufo gargarizans; assembly: GCF_014858855.1. Taxonomy (NCBI): domain Eukaryota; kingdom Metazoa; phylum Chordata; class Amphibia; order Anura; family Bufonidae; genus Bufo; species Bufo gargarizans. The sequence continues at coordinate 22,486,098 of NC_058088.1, read as the reverse complement.
CAACATACTGCCAATACACCCCACGCAGGGGGGATATAGCATCAACATACACAGCATCTATATACGCATAGCATATACACTCACCTAAAGAATTATTAGGAGCACCATACTAATACGGTGTTGGACCCCCTTTTGCCTTCAGAACTGCCTTAATTCTACGTGGCATTGATTCCACAAGGTGCTGATAGCATTCTTTAGAAATGTTGGCCCATATTGATAGGATAGCATCTTGCAGTTGATGGAGATTTGAGGGATGCACATCCAGGGCACGAAGCTCCCGTTCCACCACATCCCAAAGATGCTCTATTGGGTTGAGATCTGGTGACTGTGGCGCCATTTTAGTACAGTGAACTCATTGTCATGTTCAAGAAACCAATTTGAAATGATTGGAGCTTTGTGACATGGTGCATTATCCTGCTGGAAGTAGCCATCAGATGATGGGTACATGGTGGTCATGAAGGGATGGACATGGTCAGAAACAATGCTCAGGTAGCCCGTGGCATTTAAACGATGGCCAATTGGCACTAAGGGGCCTAAAGTGTGCCCAGAAAACATCCCCCACACCATTACACCACCACCACCAGCCTGCACAGTGGTAACAAGGCATGATGGATACATGTTCTCATTCTGTTTACGCCAAATTCGGACTCTACCATTCGAATGTCTCAACAGAAATCGAGACTCATCAGACCAGGCAACTTTTTTCCAGTCTTCAACAGTCCAATTTTGGTGAGCTCGTGCAAATTGTAGCCTCTTTTTCCTATTTGTAGTGGAGATGAGTGGTACCCGGTGGGATCTTCTGCTGTTGTAGCCCACCTTTCTTTTCCATTCTGACATTCAGTTTGGAGTTCAGGAGATTGTCTTGACCAGGACCACAACCCTACATGCATCGAAGCAACTGCCATGTGATTGGTTGACTAGATAATCGCATTAATGAGAAATAGAACAGGTGTTCCTAATAATTCTTTAGGTGAGTGTATATACACAGAAGAAAGTAACTGGATATAATAAACAATAAAGAACGGTACTAATAATCTAATATCAAGTCAAATATACAGACTGCGATATATGCAGACAGAGTATATGTATTCCTAAGTGACTTTGTATGATTTGAACACTTATCACAGTTGAACATAATAGTGTAAGTCTGGAACGGCATAGTTATGGTATCCAGAGAGACCATATTTTTAAAAATGCATGACCTTATCCATATGAATGGCTGTAAATTTTTCATAGAGCATTATTTTATTGATCCGTCTAACGACCGCTTCGAAACAGAGGGTTGATTTTCTCGACTGTTGTGCAATATGGATGCGAGTTGCTATGAGGACGTGTTGTCGGAGAGGCATTAGTGAGTTTAGGGGCTTTGTCTCCCAATAGTAATACAGATAAGGTGAAGTCAGTTGGGGCAGCTATAACTGAATGTATAAGGTGGCGGACCCTATTCCAAAATCTGTTTACTATCGGGCAGGACCACCAAATATGTAGATGCTAGCCTCTTTCCAAACGACCCCTAAAGCACTGATCCGGAACATCTGGATAGATTGTGTGCAGTCTAGTAGGGGCCGTATATGCTCTATGTAGAAGTTTAAGTGATGTTTCAGGTAATGAAACTTGCCAGCTATTTTTGCTCAAAAAAGTACAGCAGTGGTGCTAACGTTCTATAGGCATGATGGTATTCATATCAGCCTCCTACTGTAGCATAAAAGGTAATTTATCTCCATATTGGGATCTGTGGATGTCCCCATATAATCGGGAGAGGATGTCGGGGAAGTGGAGTGGAATTTGCATATGGATTCCATAACACT